>NC_137795.1:67969155-68569155 GCF_963383645.1 Muscardinus avellanarius
AAAATCTCTTTATTTCTGTAGTCTCTTCAAACTGATATGATGCATTTATTCACAAAGTTCTTACTGAACACCTGGGCAAGAAGTTGGAAATTTAAAAATGCCAAAAATACAGTACTGTTCTCCTAGAGTCACAACCTAATATAGAACACAGCCACAGAGACATGACCATAACAACACAAAAAGATACAAAGAAACACAGCTGTGTCCAACCCCCAATCTCCATCATTGTGTCATAGGATAATATGAGGTAGCAATTAAAGGGAAATGTTCTGTTTCAACATAAATGCTGCAATTATAATATCGGGCTCTAAAGTTTATCAGTTCACCTCAACTACTCCTTATTCTGTTTCAATAAGACCAGCCATTATAATACTATCAGCTTTTCTTATGATTTGGGATTTTAGAAGCTCAAGTTAATAAACTGCCAATTTGGGATGGGAACTGTATAACTTGGCGGTACAGTATAAGCTTAGTATGCATAAAGTCCTGAGTTTAATCCTCAGCAATGAAACCAAAATACAAACTCCCAAACAGCAATAAACGAACAAATATCAATAGGCTGCCATCTTGAGTTGGACCAAACTCATGTCATTCTCATAAATAAAAAGCCTTGCTTAGGCTTCAGCATTTGCTCTGACCACCCTAACACAGTATTAAAAGCCCAATGTCCTTTCTATTTTCCAGAAAATGTTAGTAGGGAAATTAAGGCAATGAAGTAAGTGGTAGCCATTTGGCCAAATGAACTTCTAGGGAGAAAAAAATAATGTAGAAGATAGGGATTTATTTGGATGACACCTGTACCAGGGAAATTGTCATAATATTATGAGCAGGAAAAGAATGGCATCCTACCACATGGGGATAATTGTTAGCAGGCAAATGATCATGTAATACACAGCAATTGTGGATTTTAAGGGAAAGATTCCAGACCATGATATAAGCCCAGTTGTCTGCCCAAGGTTAATGGGGTAATATCCTTGCTTACTCCAGCTCAGAGTTAAATTAACTTCATAAACTCTGAGCTTAGGTTCTGTCTTTTGTCTGTAGGTGTCAAGATTAAATGTTCTGAAGGGGATGAGAGGATTTAATGTTTCATTGAATGTAAGTCCCTCGTTTCACCAGACTGAAAACACATCATTTTTTCCAAGACACCTCTCTGAAAAAAAGACCCAGAGATACAAGATTCTTTGCTGAGAGCCTTTATTTTTTTACCTTTATTTTTTTGAATGTTGTTTTAGGAGACAACCTGGCCTGGATTCAGGCTTGCTCCCCCAGGACCACAGGACTGCAGGATCACTGCAGCATGAGGTTTAAGTCAGACTAGAGGAGGCCAAGAAGGGCTCCACAGGACTTTCCTGAGGCTCTCAACAAACTTCCCAGATGGCTGTGGGAAATGCCATTCAGATGAGTTTGGTCCTGTGGGGTGGGGATGAAGAAGAATCCATCGTGCTTTATAGCAAATATCTTTCTTAGCAGCCTGAAGAAGAGGGTCAGACTTCAGTCTCCAGTGGAATGCTATTGTTATCAGAGTAAAGCATGGCAGTTTTAGAGACTGCAGTGCCATATTCTACTTCCGTATGCTTGGAAGCACAGTGATTATTGTCTGGGAGTAGCAGTGTTCAGCTACCACTTTGGTATGGTATTTACATAACAGTCCTTGCTCTGTGAAGATATTGACTGAGACAACATAGGAGCCCCAGGGGTAGGTCCTTGGACAGAAGCAGCTTCAGAGAAGCAGGTGCCCTAATGGACTGCCACTGTCCTGGGGTTCAGAAATGTCCCGTACCTGTCTCCTCAGATCACTGCCTTCTTGTTTACTGGTAAAAGCGCCCACTACTGAAAAAATGTGAAGTCGGCAGCCCAGGCCGCAGGAAGTCTTTATTTTACAGTTACCAAAAAGACTTCTAGTATGGGATGTGCTAGCACTGAAGAAATGTAAACAAAAAGTTAGAAAGCTTGAAGGAGCAAACATCAAGACTGGTATTGGTTCCAGATCTACCATCCACAGAATAGACATTCCCAGGTTTTTTTTTGTTGTTGTTGTTTTTGTTTTTGTTTTGTTTGTTTTGTTTTGTTTTGTAGGCCTTCTACCTACAGGCTACACTCCCAAACCTATTTTAGATTTTTATTTGGAAACAGGACTACAGTCCCAGACCAATTTTATCCTTTATTTGGAAACAGAGTCTCACTAAGTTGTTGAGAGCCTCACTAAGTAGCTGAGGCTGGCTTCGAACCTGTGCAATCCTCCTGTCTCAGCCTCCCAAGTACTGGGATTACAAGTGTGCACCCAGGAGCATTCTATTTCTGAGTGATGCCCCAGCATTTGAGAGGCTAAGACAGAGGATCCGGCTTTCGCGGACAGCCTCAGCTACTTCAGTGATGCCCTTTGCAAACTATGAGACCCTTTTCCAAAATAAAAGATAAAAAATAGGGCTGGGGGTGTAGCTCAGAGGTAGAATGCCCCTGGGTTCCATCCCCAGTACCACCACCACCACCACCACAACAACAACAAAATACATCTCCACTTTTTATGTGGCCATGTCCCTAGGGCTGAAAGCCTTACATGGTGTAAGTGTGTGTGTGTGTATTCATCTTGGGGTAGGGGTAGGGGGTTCATCCATCCATTTAGAATGAATAACCAATAAATCTTCCATTGAAAGAGAAATATTCTTCTTTCTTTAATATAACATATTTTCACAGGTTTGAAATAATGACCATAAAACTTTAAAGAGTGGAATACCTTAGCAAAACCAGTGTTCATTCATTCCAGCTCCATGATTCTTCCCAGTTTATCTAAAATGAATTCAGACCCAAAAGTAACTCCATATAGAAGTTGCAGCTTTTCTTTTGGTCTAGGAAATCAATCATCTGTTAAATACTATTTAATCTGTAATGTAAAAAAAACCATCTTTTTCTAGAGAGCTCAAAGGAGGCAAATAGTGGATATCTAGAGCCCTTCATTTGCATGTAATTGTTTCTTTTTAGTATAATAAAATTTTGAGAAAAATGTTTTCAGAGGCTTGAGATTGTGAAATTATTTCCCTACTATTTGCTATTGCTCAGTCATATAGAAATAACTTTATGCACAAAGGCCCAGTAGTTATTCTCAGAGCAGACAATAAATACAAATTTCTCTAATTTCCAAATATTACTTGTGCTCGCAATAATTCTTAAAGCCAGGTAATGCTATTACACCTTTTCAGTAGATTGAGAAACTGAGTCATAATGAGATTAAATACATTGGCAAAGTTTAGCAGGCTAGTCAGAAGCAGAGACAGAATTGAAATTCAGGATTAAATCTATAGTCAATTACTTGCCAAGAAAGAAAAAAAACAGCCAACTGCCAAGTAGTATGACATGCGACTCTGACTTAGGGAAAGCTTTCTGAAGCACAAAAATCAGACCACGGCCAAGTTGGTATTGACTCGGAAGAACTGACCCTTCACCCTACATGAAAATGTTATGCCAGAAGTTGTTGGCTTGTGAACAAAGCTGTCCCTAAGGACTGGTGGGGGCGGGGGGAGGCTTTCCAGGGAGAAGTAAATTGTCTATGAATTTCAGTCTAAAGGGGAGCAGCTTGTCAAAGAACCTGGTTGTGGCTTACAACACTTGTGCCCCGTCACTTGTGGTGGACAATTATAAATTGGCCACAGCTTCCAACTGCTTCAGCTGGCTGGCTTTAGTAAGAACACTGTGCTCACAGACTGGTAGGGCCTGACTGATAAAGCCAAATGTGTCTAGTGTCTCAGAGTGTTCAGAAGTGACCAGGAGTAATCTGAAGAGGACATGTCAGCTGGGAACTCCCTAAATGTTTCCTAGGAGCTCTTTCTTCCTTCTGGCAGAAGAAAATAAATCTACTTGGTTATTATAAGACATTTTCTTCTTTTTTTTTTACCACCAAAGGAAAATATGCTTTCCCAAGAAATCTGAAATTATAAGGTGCCTTTTTAGATATTGCCACATAATTTACACTTCTGGCAAAGATTCTCTCAGCAGCCACTTGGGATGTGTTCTCCTTCCGTGCCCCGGCACTTGTGTGATGTTGATGGAGGCCTTATTGACTGGGATGATCATGGTAACCCACCGTGCTGCATTTGTCGCAGATGGACTATTTGTTGAGTGACTTGAATTGCTGAGTGGCTGAATAACCATGGTATCCCCAAAGCAAGAGAGGTGTGGATGAAGCTTCGGTATATTTAGGGGCACATTAAGTTCTATTAAGGCTGCATCTGGGTAGCTCTCCTTACCTTGGCCAGGTCCTCTTAAGTTTGCTATTTCTCCATGTTGAAACTTGGCCAATCTTGTCAGCCCAGTGACAATGAAAAAGAGAAAGAAAGAAAAAGAAAAAAGAAACTACGTTAATAGGATTATCCGATTTGGGGAGTAGAATGTTGTTACAGATGATTTATTTTGAAAGCTGATTTTGTTTTAGTGAAAACAAGCTCAGGCCATTACACCCGAGACTGTGGTGCCAAACACAATCATTTCTAGTTTGAAAGATGTGATTGCTTTTTAATGTGGAAATTTTACAAGGTTACAAAAAAGGAAAAAAATTAAACTCCTTTCATGTAACAAAGTCACTTTGGGATATGGGTTGCAATGCCCTGACAGTGTCCAGATACCCCAAACACATTGCAAGTCAGAAAGTTGGTCAGTTTGATTTACATCATTTCTCAATTGTGCTTATCCCATGCCTTTGAAACAGTGTAATAGGTTTTTTTTTTAACCAAATTAATAGGGTAAGATATTCTAAATGCTGAAAGTATTGGGGTCAGGCAAGGACAGGAGAGACAGGGAAAATAAATGCAGGTGAAGAAGCTTAGTTTGTGGGCCAGTGCATCCACTGTAAGGAGTAAGAAATTCATTCCACGTGAAAACCATTCCATTCTCTTACACAGAGTGTGTGCGTGCATGTGTGTGTTTGTTTTTTGTTTTTTTTTTTTTTTTTTGGTGGTACTGGGGTTCCTGGAAGCCCTTCTACCTCCGGGCTACACTCCCAGACCTATTTTTACATTTTTATATTTGGAAACAGGGTCTCCTAAGCCAACGCGCACGGCTGGCTTCGAACCTGCGCGATCCTCCTGTCTCTGCCTCCCAAGCGCGGGGATTACAAGCGTGCGCCACCACGCCCGGCACATGTGTGTGTTTGAATTGTCCTCCACCCATACAATCTTATTTGCTTTCTCCAATTTGTCCAGACTGATAGCCTGATATTTAATCTGTTCCACCTTCACCCGGTGCTTTTGCATCACCAAGTTCTATGCCACCTTCTTCCCCACCCTGCCTTATGTATGAGAGAAACTAAAAAATCAGTGATCAATTAAAAAACTGTGATCCTAGGATAGGGCTGAAACAATCAGAATGATGCTGACTAGATTTAGATTTTTTATTCTGCCATGTTTTATCAGACCTTGCAGCTCTTTGCTAATATGTAATCTAGAGCAAAGTTCTTATAAAAGTCAGTAAAATAAGAAAGAGCTTTTTCTATCACTAAAAATCACCAAGTTGGAAAAGATAAAAAAAATTAACACATTTTGAAGAGAATTTTACCCATTTTGAAGAGAATAAAATGGTTTTCGTGCGGGATGCATTCCTCCCCCTTTACTGTAGGCTTTCATCCCCAGTGTTGAGTGAGCGCGCACAGTGCAAGATGGCACAGTGTGGCAATGACGGTGCGGCAGCATTTTTCACAACCTCGATAGAAATACACATACACCGGGCAACCTTTTCATCCTCCCAGTAATTGGCTGTGGTTGGGTTTTTGTTTTTGTCTTTTAGGCCTGTGCATTTTGAACATGTGTCATCTTGTTCTTTTGTGATTGGCAGGGGGAAGGTAGGTGAAGCAGCTCAGTGATTTCAGGGTTCCTTGCTGAAGCCTGAGCAAGAAAATTATTGCTTTGGCTAGAATCAGCACAAAGGGACACAAGTCCAAGTAAAGTCAGAGGGATCCAGAAACTGGCCTTTTCTTGAAGTGAAATTTGAGGGTGGGGGAGAGTTAAGAACCAGAAACGTAAGTAAAGTAAGATTAGAATTAGTAAAGTACAATTAGATTCTACTTATCACCTGGGATTCATACATCCACATTCATTCAGTACTTATGCCAACACACAACTCCTAAGTCAGCTAATTCTGTGTGGTGAGTGCAAATTTCCCTCCCTTTTCCTTTCTTAGTTCTTCCTGTTCTGTTCATTATCACTTCAGTTCTCATACTGAAATATCTACATATTTTGTTTCAGAACAGTGATTCATTGAATAAGGAGATGAACACTATAAAATAAAATTTGAGATCATTATGGGTCAATGACCCTGGAGCTTAAGGGGCAATATATTTTTTTTCGGGTCTGGGGATGAAACCCAGGGGCATTCGACCTCTGAGCTACACCCTCTGCCCTATTTTTTATTCTTTATTTTGAAACCAGGTCTCACTGAGTTGCAGAGGGCCTCACTAAGTAGCTGAAGCTGCCCGCGAACCTCGATCCTCTGATCTCAGCCTCCCGAATGCGGGGATTACAAGCGTGCGCCACCACGCCCAGCTCAAAAGGGGCGATTATTTATTGAGTGGCAATTATATTCCAGCTATTTCATATGGTTTTCTAATTTAATATTAAAAATTTTTTTCAGTATTGAGGATGGAACCTAGGGGTATTCTATCTCCAAGCTATCCTATCTCCTAGCCCTATTTTTCATTCTGTATTTTGAAACAAGGTCTCACTAAGTTGTAAAGGGTCTCACTAAGTAGCTGAGGCTGTCCACGAACCTCAATCCTCCTGTCTCAGCCTCCCAAATGCTGGGATTACAAGCATGTGCCACCATGCCCAGCTTAATATTAACAAAATTTGAGATAGCTATTTTTACCCTACTTGCAATGGGGAGGAGAAAATCGAAATACAAAGATTTTAAGAGACCATTGTTTCATCCAATCCAAAGTTCCTACGCATCTCACTAGGCCTTCTGTCTCCCAACCTTATTTGAGGTAGCAAAGCTTATTGAAGTTCCTGAATGAGAATAGAACTTATGGTAGTTTTCATTTTAGGACCTCAGTCTTGATTGTGTATTTGCACCGTCCTCCACCAATACAATCCTATTTGCTTTCTCCAATTTGACCAGACTAATAGCCTGATATTTAGTCTTTGGGGAAAGCCTCTGAAGATACTGAGATGAAACAAAAGTGAAACATTAGTTTCTGTAGTCAATTAGGTAGATCAATAATAAATAAATAGATAGATAGGTAATGGTAAAGTACTATTGACTATGTAGGTCTGTCCAGCAAATATGGATCTTATGTAATACAGCATCTTATATTTGCATTATGTGCAGAGTTACATTCTTTCTGCCTTTCGCATGTATTTTCCCATCTAATACTTCAAAAAACACTGTAAGCAAGCAAGGAATATTATTCCCATTTGACAGGGAAAGAAGCTATGAATTAGAAAGGCTAAGCAATCTGTCCATGATTAAATGAATAAGCAGGAAATAGGCATCTAAAATGAGCTTCACAGCCGGGCATGGTGCACACGCTTGTAATCCCTGCGCTTGGGAGGCTGAGACAGGAGGATCACACAGGTTCGAAGCCAGCCTCAGCTACTTAGTGAGGCTCTCAGCAACTTAGTGAGACCCTGTTTCCAAATAAAATATAAAAATGGTCTGGAAGTAGAGCCCGGAAGTAGAAAGCCCCTGGGTTCCACCCCCAGTACCACCAAAAAATAAAAAAATAAAATAAATAAAATAAAATAAAATAAAATGAGCTTCACTTTCTAACTTTTCAGCCAGTTCTTATTCCTCCCGGGTAGAACTTAAGATTCACATCCTACTTAGCACTGGACCTGAAGGAACTGTGGCATCTCTGTGCATCCCTCTATCATGCTGCTTATAATACTGTGTTTAAGTTATTGGGTTACTCATCTTCATATTCATCAACTAGAAGCTCTTTGAAATGCTGGACTGTCATTTTTTTCTTTTTTTGTGTGTGGGTCTGGAGATGGAACCCAGAGGCATTTGATCTCCAAGCTACACCCCCCCTGCCCTATTTTTTATTCTTTATTTTGAGACAGGGTCTCACTAAGTAGCTGAGGCTGTCTGCGAACCGCGATCCTCTGGTCTCAGCCTCCCAAATGCTGGGATTACAAGTGTGCGCCACCACACCCGGCTTTCTTTTTACTGAAAAATAAATAAAACAATTTGTTTAAGTTTCTAAATTTAAAAGTGCAAACACTTAAGTCCCACTACTCAAAACTGACATTTGTCAACACTTTAGCTTATTTTTTTCTGTCTCTTTTCTTTCTAGCATAATGTCTGATACATAGCAGGTGTTCAAAGAATATTAGTTTCATTTATCAGCAAGATGCATAATTATGGGAATTAATTGGGAAATTTTTAACTAGTATAGGAATAGTATTTTGGATTGCTTTACTTCTAAAGCTGTCATATGTGAGATAGTTCTAAAACATTCCTCCATTTTTACTATTATATGATGATCATAAGAATACCTTGGAAAATGATATTTCTTACTATATATTTTTAAAGGATGAACTGGATATGCCCCTATGACAATATTCCCCAAATGAATGATTCTTACCAGGTGTTGATTGATGGTCTCTTCAATTTTTTTTTTTAAAAAGGGCTACATCTTGAATTTCAGTGGTTACTAAGTCTACACAGGAATAGAAAACTACATGAAACCAAAACTCCAGGCTCAGAGGGCAAGCATGCACACTGCACCAGAAATCGTGCTAGTCCGATCCAAATGTACTAAATCCTTCCATAACGTGTGGTCAAGGAGTTAAGTTCTAAAGGAAAATGCAAACCGCCTAAAGTGGAAACCATGTATGTCTGTCTCTGAGTCTCTTTAAAGGAAGACAGCAGCACAAACACCTTCTCTCTGTCTTAATACTTTTCCCGGCAATGATCACCCCACCAAGTGCTTCGAAGGAGTTATGCAGTGAGGGCCAAACTTTGGGTTTGGAAAAGAGGGAAAGCAAATGGACTCTGTGGTTTGCTACGTGAGCCTGGGAGGAGCTTTGAGCGCTTCCAACCCTTCTAGCCTCCTCCTACTCCCTCGTGGGTTTCATTGTTTTTACATGGAAGTTTCGCAGGCTGGGTAAGAAAGGGTAACTGGAGAAAAAGACCCCTCGGCTCTTGTCTTCTTTGGCATGACCGGTGTCTGTGTTCCCAACAGTGAACTGTGAGCGTAGATGCCTCCTTCATTGAATCTGTCTTACTGAGAGGAAAAACTACTTTGTTCGATGACTCTATGGCAAATGCTGGCAAAAGCTTTGCCCTGCATACTGAAAGAGAGACATTTCTGACCACAGCTCATGAACCACGCTTATTTACTCTGGCACACGCCCACTATTTGTTCATAGGATTTCTGTCTCTACTAAATGTGTTCCAATTTTGGAGGCTAAATCATTGCCAGTAGTTTCCAGGACATTCCGCTAGGCTAAGCAAAATTGCCCTAAGCGGTAGTCAGAAACCACTGGGGTAGTATTGTAAATACAGACTATTTGCAGAAAATGAAAGATACCAAACATCTTATCTTTCCTGTGCAGCAGAAATCCATGGGTCGTGGCTTGCAGAAAGCCATGCAAGGCACTAACAAGAAACAAGGTACAAGGGCTTTTATCGTATTAGAGCCCAGGAATTGTGCATGAAATTCCTTCAACAGTTGGTTACAGCCTAAAGCATCTATCAATTCCTAGTCTGATCTTGTTCAGGAAGCACGCTAGAGGTTAGGTAGTCTAACCAGCCTTTTGCATGGTATCTATTTTTAAATGAACATAACATCCAAAAGGAAAAGATGGAGGATGAGAAGGTGGTGGCTGTCTTGGGTTTCTCATGAACCATTTCTGCATTCAGCGATATTCATCTCATCCAGGGTGAGTCATCAGCTGAGGCCTGCGGGTTGTTTGATGTTATGAGGAATCACACTGGTTTAAGATCTTGTGTAACTGGTTGGGTGTGGTGGCACACGCCTGTAATCTCAGCTACTTGGGAGGCTGAGGCAGGAGGATCTCAAGTTCAAGGATGGCCTGGGCAACTTAGTGAGACTCTGTTTCAAAAAGAAAGAAGAAAAGACTTAGGATAATCATAAAACTCTCTATTTGTAATTAAACTTCTCAGCACTATTAATCTGCCATACTTTATATATCGCCCCAGGCCAAGACTAAGAAAAGGATGTGTTACATATTATTGCTTCCTTATAAGTAGCTCTTTTGCATGTTTCTCATTAAACTTTTTCTAAGCAGAACAGAGATTTTAATTACACATGTACATAAATAATGAATAAGTGTGTACATTATAAAGCCAGGAACTTTAATATCAGCTCACCGATATGCCCATGTTTGTATATGGAAAGAGAAAATTCACTCCAAAAGCAAATAGTCTATCAAAAGTAATGATTCTCTTTTGAGGTGGCTGAACAGATTCTTGCAAGTACTTATATGTTTTACAATTCCCCTTGAGATTTACTGAAACGAGGCCCTTTCATCCTAAGAGGTGAAGCAAAATTACGTTGAAATAAGCCACAATTAAAACTCCATGTGTCGGGTTAGGGGAAAGAAGGAAAGGTATACACGTCCCCATTCATGTGTATTCTGTTAACATTTCAGACATTTTAACTCTGGGCAGGGGACTGCATGAAGGGGACTAGGTAGGAACAAGGCCACCACATCAAACTGATAGTGGGGCAGAGGAAACATTTGACACCTCCCGCCTTCGCTGCCCCCTGTCTGTTTTTAATTTTGCTAAATCACTCCCGTCTGGAGATTGTATATTTTAAGTTGCCTCTCTGAGCAACACAGAGGTACAGTGTCAGGGAGCCTGATCTCAGAGCCAGGCAAAGAGATACAAAAGCTGTAAAGGCCCCAAGCCACAGAAAGAAAAAAGAGAGGAGGCAGGGTGGGGTCGAAGCTAAGACAACTTCAGCTTTTATAGCATCTGGGAAGATGGTGCTTAGACAACATTTTTCTTAGAGTGAATTTAAGACTCCCTACGTTTTGTATCTTTAGAGGTGACTTCCTAAAAAATATTAATTTCCATGAAATTCTACTGGAAAAAAAAATGACTCCACAGCAAGAGGCCTCGAAGTGGACGGATTTATCCATTATAAATATGAAGGTAATAGAAAGGGAAAAAATAACGACACACCTTGAATTGTGTTGCACGCATAGTCACACACAGAAACATGGTGGCTCTGTGGAGCTCACCCATCATGAGCGTAAGAACTCTGTCTGTGTACCCTAACACAGGCCCCACGGAAATCCCTCCAATCTGTTTGGGGGGAATTTCAAAGTCACTTACTCCAGGCCTTAGCTTTTGCACAGATGTATTTCTAAAATAAATACACATCTAGAAGTTGGCCACAGTAACAGTTTTTACCTGGAGAGTAGTTCTGGCTCCAATGAGGACAAAGCAAGTAAAGTGCTAAGTGTGAGGCTTGAAACAGTCAGGACTCAAAAATTTGTTATCTACTGCTATCATCCAAAGACTTAGTGATATGGGAATTTGTGCGCATGTGCACACATGTGTGTGTGTGTGTGTGTGTGTGTGTGTGTATGTGTGTGTGTGTGTGTGTTACTAGTGAATTGAACCCATGGGCATTCTACTTCTGAGTTACAGTTCCAGCCCGTTCTTATTTTTCATTTTAAATTAGGGTCTCACTAAGTTGCTAAGGGCCTCGCTAAGTTGCTGAAGCTGGCCTCAAACCCATGATCCTCCTATCTCTGACTCCCAAGTCTGGGATTACAGGCATGCACCACCATACCTAGCTTTGGGGATTTTTTTATTATGGTGCAGTAGCTTTCTCTCTAGAGGGAATAGTCTTGGCCCTGGCTCACAGTTGTTGCAATCTTTGATTTCTTTCTGCTCGGGTTTATTGAGAACTCAAGGAACTTGGCATCAGCACAGCACTGCAGACCATAACAATAATCTCTTGCGAGCTCTGATGTGCTTCCAGTAAAAGAAGCAGGCACGATGGTGTGGGCTCACGTGCACAGGTCAGTGTTACACTGGGAGGAAAAAGCCTTCAGAATTCTATTCATGTTTTATTCAATTGTACCATTTTGGTGAATGATAAAAACTATTTATCCTTTTACTAATAAAGTAGAGGTCTTTTACTAACAAAGTAGAGGCTGTTTGTTACTGTTCTGTAACCACATCACTTTCATAAAAAAAATCCCTGCTTGGTTACATGTATCCAGTCTCAGTGCCATTCTTTTCTTAAAACTGGACAGTTAGGATTCTAGGTTGTTTGGGTTAAGCATCCTTCAGTACTTATTTCAAATGAGGAACAAAGACCAGAGATCCATAGGGCAGGTGAGTGAGCATATGTGCATATGAGCATATGATTTTATGCATCAGTGGAAATCCTATGCCCGGTGTGCATTTATACGTGTGGGGAGACATGTGTTTATAGGCAGAAACCACATAATTATTAAGAACTAACAATGGTGCTTTTGATTGTCACTGGAAATCACTATAGATCACATGGTAAATTTTTCTAAGAATTCAAAGTGTGGTATGGTGGCACACACTTGTAATCTCACTACTTGGAAGGCTGAGACAAGAGGATTACAGGTTCAGGATCAGTCTCAGCAACTTAGTGAGGCCCTCTGCTACTTAGTAAGATCCTGTTTCAAAACAGAAAATGTAATAGGGCTGGAGGTGTAGCTCAGAAGTAGAATGTGAGTTCAGGTCACACACACACACACACACACACACACACACACACACACACGAATTCAAAATTAAATCAGAGCTAAGTCAATAAGCCAGTCAGTGAATGTTCTGGCTAAGGCATGAAGATGTTCAGAAAATCTAGGATTAGCACAGCACAATAGCATATATAAACGGTGTCATATCAAAGCTGCTGTGGGCATCTCAAAAAAAAGGCTCTTTGGCTTAATTTGCTTTGTAATTAGAAACAAAGCATTACTACTGTTTTTAGAGTGGAGAACAGAAGGAGGACTTGCTCTGTGGCACATACCCACTTGAAAGGAAATAGCTCGGATCCTGAGATGACATATCCTAATATTCTAAGTAGGAACTGGCTGCAGGCACTTGTGAATCATTTGTCTTTCTGATCTTTTAAGAATCAGGCTGTGGGCAAGCCATGGGATGAGGCCAGGAGTGGCTGGGCGCGGGTGCCTGTGCACATGGGAGGGGTGCCGGTACTCTCTCCCCACCAACCTCAGCGAGTAGAAAGGTATGTACCGTCCTGGGTCTTCCTGTTGACAGAGCAGTCCAGCACGTTCTCCTGCTGTCTGCTTCTTCTGCCAACACCTCCTCCCTCTACTGCAATGAGACCCGGCTCTGCTAAACAGATACTCTCGCAGGCTGCAGGGCTGGGCCTTCCTTGCTCAGATCAGGTAGTTGTCCGTGTGCATAAAAAGTGTCCTTGTTCCCCAAATATTACTCCCACTGATTTGAAATATGGTTCCTAAATTTCACCAAAACTTTGCATCTTTGAGTTATATTTCTGCTACTTTCTGAGCACCTTGAAATGTGAGCCCACTAATCCTTATTAGGAGGAACAGGGTATTAAGCTGACCTTTCCCTTTCTGCTTTTTTTTTTTTTTTTTTTGGTGGTACTAGGGATAGAACCGAGGGACATTTTACCTCCAAGCTACACCCCCCGCCCTGTTTTTTATTCTTTATTTTGAAACAGGGTCTTGCTGAGTTGCAAAGGGCCTCACTAAGTAGTAGATGAGGCTGTTCACGAACTGAGATCCTCCTGTCTCAGCCTTCCTCCGAATGCTGTTATTACAAACCTGTGCACCACCACGTCTGGTTCCTTTCTGCTCTCATTCTCATGAAGTAAACAACCTGTAGGAAGAGGGCATGATGCAGGTAGAACATGATAGAAAATTTGGTCAACATGGGAAGCGGACAAAACCCAGAGCCTATCACTCAGGCAAGGTCCACAGTGAAGAGGTATTGGTGACTAGATTATGAAATTATACTTCTGGGCAAGGAGGGAGAAGTAGAAAAGAGGAAGTGCCTTCCAAAATAGGCAAATGTTGCCGAAGAACCATTCCCAGCCTTTCTTAAAGTGAGTCTTGCTAGAAGGTAGACCTTCCAGCAAAATATATTGTAAAAAGTATCACCCTTTCTCCCCACCACCCACACAGAGCCCACCAGCTTCTGTCTTAGCTGGGAGACTTATGGTTGTCTCCCATAAGTTAAGGCAGCCTCCAAGATTTTCTGTGACTCATGTATGGAGCAAAAATATTTAAGGAACCTGGAATTCTTTAACTAAATAATCTTGTCCCAGATTTCTCAATTCTGACATACAAGCCCTGGGTTTGGCACATCAGTGAAACCTTGTCATATTGTTGGCTGGAAGACAGAGAGCAAATCTCCTGAGAATTGCCAAGATGTGCACCAGCTACTCATAGTAACCATGCCAAAAAAAAAAAAAAACCACCCCAGTATATTCTGGAGAATTCCTATCCCATGGTTTAAAATGAGTCATTATTTTCAAAATCAGTAAAAAAAAAAAAAAGAAAGAAAAAAAAAGAAAACGTTTTTCTATCTTGCTTAATCTTTACCTCCTTTGTGAAACTCTTTATTTTTTAAGAGAATTGTAGATGTTTTCAATACGTGGTATATAATATGACCTTCTAAAATGATCCCAATGGGATTGGTTTCCCAGAAGACAAGAAGCCTAGTCTATCACCCCACCCCCTCCAACCACCTGATGCCACTACATCCAGATCATGAAACTTCCCTATGCACTCGGGACTGCAGAGCTCTTGGGGCAATTGCCCAGCCCATGTTTCATAAACAGGTTCTGGAGCTCTTAGAAAAAGAGCTGTCCTGATATACATAGGAGTCTCTCCAGAATTGTTATGGGTTTTCTAGGAGAAGCCACTCAGGTAGGGTGAAGAGAGGTAATTTTAGGAGAAGTTTCCTTTAGCTTTTTAACCAAGTTCCTTGGGTAAAGAAGGAACTTAAGAACCCAGTTTTTCTGGTACTTTACTAATTTTGACAACAGCATGGAATTTTTTTTAAAAATCAATAACAGAGGAATATATTATTGATATTTGAAGGTCCATCAGCATCTTATGATGAAGTGACAATGCAGGTAATATTTTAATATACTCTCATTTCAAGTAGAAGAGTGAAAAGGAAAGATAATAATGCACTTTAGATACTTTGTCTCATTCAATTTAATTTTTCAAGCAAGCTACAAACAAGAAAGTTAAAGTCATTCCACATCTATTACCCCAAATACGCATAATGTTTCACTAAGTATATTATTTATTCTCATAGAAACTGTTTTATGAAGGCAAAACCCTGCATAATTTTCCATAGTTTACAGATGGCTTACAAAACAAGCAAAACAATTAGATTAGAACAATTTAGTTTTTTGTCTCCTTGCTAGCTGTTTTGTCTCCATGATTTCCATGTTATAAAAAAACAACTTATTTTTTACATTGAATTGATTATTTTTTACATTCAGGACTGTAAGAATACGACCTTAAGTGAAAAAAAAAGTTGTGATCTGTTTTCCAAAATTAAGTAATGAATCAGCGGTAGGGCTCCTCCTTCCATCAGCTAAGAATATAGTTGTAGAAACGTGTAATTCCAGAAATGTCATTCTACTCAGCAACTCAAGAAAACTTTTCTTTGTGAATCCCAGAGATTAAATAGTTTTAACACAGATTACCCTTGAAGAGGCCACCCAGATTCGCCTTCCAGTTACTCATTCCCTAGTACTAACTCTTGAAACATTAAATAACTTAGTCCAAAAATACATATGTCTCCTGGAAATCAAGTGTACTGTATTAGGTTTTTTCATTTCGTGGGCTAAAATTAGCAGTCAATCATGGATGTTTTCTGCAAGATCGTGTTTCCAGTGAGAAATGTCTTTAAGACTCTTGTGGATTAGATAGATGACATTCTCAGTGTGCAAGGCCAGTGCCTATGAACAATTTTGATCCTGACCCAGCAAAACCAATCACTATATTTGGCCTTTGGAATCGCAGGAGGAAAAGTAAAACAAGTGGTCATTATTGAGGGGGGGGTTCCAATAATTACTTTAATGGGAGAGAGTGATTTTATGTGAAGGTCTTTGTGACAACTCAGGAAGAAGCAATCAAAAGGAAAACTGTTTTCACAGCTTGTGACAAAATAATACCAATAAATAGGAATGACACCTTGTTTATCCCAGAGACCCTAATACTTGAGTTGACCATATAATTTATCATCCAAACCAGGATTCTTTGGAGAGTGAAGGGGGCTGCAATTAACAATCATACTGGAACAACAGGTGTGAGCGGGACAGTCCAGGCAAGCAGGATATGTAGTCACCCTACCTATGGAAATGAGATCGTGGAAGAACACTGACATGAGCAGCCTTTTAGTTAATGTGCAATATAAAAAGGCATTTAATACAGCCTCGTTTTATCTATCCGGTTAGTGGTATTCCAAACATGTATCTTTTTTCTGATTATTAAATCTCTAAGCTTTATCATTTTCAGTGGTAGGTTATATATGTCGGGCGTATGGGAGAGGGTATTGGTTCTATTCGTTTAACACTGGAAACTAGTTATTAGACTGTAAAATGGTCTTATCACCGAACATGAATATCCATTTCTCAATCTACGTTTCAGTACTAAAAGGTGATGCTCATCCCAAAGCAATTTGAGGGATAAGAGACAATTGCGAGCATGGAAGTTGGTTCATAGTAGGTACATAAGAAATATTTGTTAAACAAATAAATGACAAGGACTCAACAGAATGATTTTTCAAAGAAAAATTTGAGCATATATTTAAAAATTGTATATTTTTATATGCCTCTTCTTAAATAGTTGCACATAGAGATAAAATACACAGGAGAGTCAACAAATTGTCTCTGGGTATCACAGCAAATAAGATGCTACATAGAACTCACAGAAGAGACAGCATCTCTCTGTAGAACTATACACTTAAAAGATGAAAGTCTTTCTTTTCTTTTGAACTATTTATTAGTATGAAAAATAGTATTAAGTATGTTTTCTCCCATTTAAGTATGCTAACCTTCCCTTTAGAGAGATAACATCTTTGAGAAGAAATTTGATGTTGGTATTTTTAAAAGTTCATCTAGGGCTTGGCTATGAAATAAGATTTTTTTAAAAAAAGAATCCTTGCCTGGCGTGGTGGCGCACGCTTGTAATCTCCGCACTTGGGAGGCGGAGATAGGAGATCACGCGGGTTTGAAGGCAGCCTTGCTGGCTTAAGATACCCTGTTTCCAAATAAAAATATTAAAAAAATAGGTGTCTGGGAGTGTAGCCTGGAGTTAGAAGGATTTCCAGGAACCCCAGTACCACCAAAAAAAAAGGAGAAGAAGAAGAAGGAGGAGGAGGAGGAGGAGGAGGAGGAGGAAGAGGAGGAGGAGGAGGAGGAGGAGGAGGAGGAGGAGAAGGAGAAGGAGGAGAAGGAGAATCCTAAAAACCCATGTGAAAAGACTTATGTGAGAAAGAAGAAACTGAAGTAAAATAAAGAAAATATTTTTTGTAAAGAATAGTTAAGGAAGATGTTACTTTTGGAGGCATCTGGGTGAAAAAAACATAGAACCTCAGGTCCTATTTTTGCAAGTACTTGTAAGACTAACAAATTCAAAATAAAAAGTTAAAACAAGCTTTCAAAAAAATTTTTTTAGACAGAAGAAAATGGAGATGGAGAAATAAACTGTGTTAAGACCAATTTCCTATAACTTGAATGTGCTAATGAAGCTATAGTGAACCTCTGAACACACTGTATTCAGTGTTCAGAGGATATTTTTTAAACTTTCTCTGGCAACCTTTCTTCAAAATGTTGAAGATGTGGTGGTGAATAAGACAAAATTTCTGTTTTCATGGATTTTACATTCTAGGGCAGATATGATTAGCAATTATTAGTCACACACAAATACATATATAATAGATGATGGTAAAAATAAAGCAGGGTAAAGGAGCAGCTTAAAATGGCCAAGTGCTAGCTGGGGGTAGTGACACACACTTGTAACCCCAGTACTTGGGAGGCTTGAGACAGGAGGATCGCACGTTTGTAGCCAGCCTCAGCTACTTAGTGAGGCCTTCCATAACTTAGATAGACCTGTTTCAAAATAAAGAATTAAAAATGATGTTTGTACACACAAGTTTTTTACCCCAATATGTTGTATGAATATAATGCACCAATAAAAAAAATTTTTAAAAAGAATTAAAAATGAGGTTGGAGGTGTAGCTTGGAAGTAGAATACCCCTTGGTTCAATCCCTAGTAACACACACACACACACACACACACACACACACACAAGAGCAAGTGCTGTTCCAGGGAGCTTCTCTGCTAAAGTGGCCTCTGGAAATGAAGGGAGGGCACTGAGCGATGTGAGCACCTGAGAAAAGAGCATTCTATACAGATGCCACAGCAAGTGCCGCGGCTCTGAGGTGGCTGCACGCCCGCACATTCAACAACAGCAAGGAGATGAGCGTGGCAGAGGGCAGTGAGGAGAGGAAGGATGGGGATATGTTCAGAGATGCAGGGTGCCTGGAGGAGGCACGGTAGCCCTTAAAGTCCATGCTAAGGATTCAAATGTCATTCTGAGCATGGTGGAGGCCAATGGAGGGTTCTGTTTGACACAATGGCATCATCTGGGTCATATATTTTCTAAAAAATCGCTTTGGGTTGCTATTAGTGAACAGACTTTAAGGGGGGAAAGGTAAAAGCAAGAAAACTGATAAGAATCTATTGTGCTCACCCAGGTGAGTAATGATGGGGCCAGGACTAGGGCTTTGGCAGTGGAGGGGGTGAAAGTGATGAGATTCAGGACATAGTTTGAAAGTAGAGCTTCTGTGGAGTTGTCATTTGCCAACGTGAAAAGGATAACCAGGGCAAATTGGTCTTTCTATTTTTGCCTTGCTCAGTATGAGATGCCTGTTAGAAAGCTAGCATGGTATCAAGAAAACAGTGAGTCTGTAGTTTAGATACAGATGGGAGTTGGGACAAACCTCAACATGGAGATTGCTATTCAAAGCCAGGCACAGGACGATCCCCAGAGAAATGAGTTTTTAAAAAGAAGGTAGGTGGCCCAAGAACTGAGTCATCAGCAGTTCGCATTTCAAGGTGAAGAGAATAAAGAAGAAACCAAGAAGAAGCAATCTTTGAGGTATGATGAAATCCAAAAGAACAAAGTACCCAGAAGACTAAGAGAAAAAAAAGCAAAGAGGTGAGAAGTAAGGGAGATGAGGACTGCCAATTGAACTCTGGACTTGGCAAGCAAATGCTGCCAGTGATCTTGACAAGAGAATTTAGGGAGTGAGCAGAAGTCTGAGAGAAGAGGGTGTGAGAATGAGTGGAGCCAAGGGTAGTGGTGCACACCTGCAATCCCAGCTATTTAGGAAGCTGAGGCAGAAGGACCACAAGTTTAAGGCCTGCTCAGACAAATTTGAGAGACCCTGTCTCAAAATAAAAAAATAAAAAGGGGTAGGGATATAGGTCAGTTGTAGAACACCCCGGGGCTCACTCCTGAGTACAGAAATGAGGGGGACAATAATGTACAGGAGGAGAAGTATCTTCACAAAAGTAATGGCACATTTTTAAGAGAGAGTTGCTGTAAAGGAATATGGAAAAATGGAGCAGAATTTGGAGGAGACATGAAGTTGAGTGAGGTTTCTTGACTTCTGAGGTTTGAGGTTGGAGATAGAGTATAACTTGTGTGTTGTTAGGAATGATCTGGAAAACCAAGCAATTCTTATAAAATAAAGAGAGATCTTAACTTAATCCAAGTTTGGTATAACCTTAGCTGGCCCCATTGATAATATTGAATATAAAGAGAGGGAAGGCAAAGGAACAGAAAATTTAGGAAGCTTCAGAGAAGAGGTCAAGAAAGAGATGTAAAGTGAACTGTGAGAAATAAACAATAGAGTGACCAAAAAGTTGATCTGGGAAGTTTTGTTTAAAGTCAAATTTGATCTGAGATTTTTGAGTTATTATTGTGAATCAGTGTGTACTTTGTGTGAAAAAAGAATTCACACAACATAGATTTACATAAGATAGATAAAGGAGAACTTGCAACACACACACACACACACACACACACACACACACAACCACTTTCTCCCTGAGGGAATCACAGTTAATATATCTAGGTCCATATCCTTACAGATGTTTGTGTACACTCATACGTATATATGTGTGTATGATTACCTTGATAATTTTAGATCATATACTATTTACACCACTCTTCAACTTGCTCTTTATACATAACAATATGTCTTTTGTATTTTTCCATCTCAGTAAAAATAGCTCTACATCCTTCTAGAAATGTGAATAGATAATTCATGAACATGCTACACTAATATAAAAGGGACAAGAGGATCTACAGAGAATTTTCATTTAATCTCCCCAGCCAGTTTCTCCCCAGAGACAACCACTCTTACCAGTTCCTTAAATGTTTTCCACAGTTTTAGGGAATGCTTGTAAACTTATTACATATATATGCATGTCTATATAAAAATGGTAGCATACAATACACATCATTCTATACTTTGCTTTTTAAATTTTAACTATAAGCTAGGCATGGCAGCACATGCCTGTAATCCCAGTATTTGGAAAACTGAGACAGGAGGATCACAGGTTCAAAACCAGGCTCGGCAACTTAGCGAGACCCTATATCAAAATGGAAAGGGCTAGGGCTGCAGCTTGGAGATAGATATGCCCCCTAGGTTCAATCCAATACCCCAAACAACTATTTAACTCTATATCTTGGATATCATTCCATATAGAGAGCTGCCTCATCTTTTTTTTTTTTTTTTTTTTTTTTTTGGTGGTACTGGGGATGGAACCCTTCTACCACTGGGCTACACTCCCAGATCTATTTTATATTTTATTTGGAAACAGAGTCTCTTAAACCAGAGAGGCTGGCTTCGAACCTGCACGATCCTCCTGTCTCCGCCTCTCCAGCATGGGGATTACAAGTGTGCGCCACCACTCATCATTTTAAATGGCAGCACAGTATTCTTTTTTTTTTAAAGTGAACAGAGTTGGATTTATTTATTTATTTATAATTAATTAATTTATTTTTTAAATTGGTACATTATAGTCATATATCAATCACATTGGAGTACAAGACTTGAGAGGATATACAAGCACATATAGTGAAGCAACTAATGTGACCAATCAGAGGGTATGGAATAGTGGAAGACGGAGCCTCTTTAAAACGCAGGAAGTACATAAACAAATGTATCAAAGTTAATCACCAAAGAAGCATGGGATCGAGGGAGGGGGAGGGAATGGGATGGGGGCTGGATGAGGGCTAATTGGCAGCACAGTATTCTACTTTATCTTTATTCAACCAAATCTCATATCCAGATGTTTCTAAGTTTTCACAGTTAGCTGAATACAACCATACTGAATAACAATTTATAATTTATCAAAAGGGAAGAGAATAAATCCAGATAGAATGAACACCTTAAAAAGACATTTGAAAGCCTGGTATAGTGGCACAGGCCTTTAATCCTAGTACTTGAGAAGCTGAGGCCAGGGGATCACAAGTTCAAGGCCAGGATATAATAACTTAGTGAAACCCTGTCTCAAAAATAAATAAATAAATAAATAAATAAATAAATAAATAAATAGCTGGGCATGGTAGCGCATGCTTGTAATCCCAGCACTTGGGAGGCTGAGACAGGAGGATTGCACAGGTTCAAAGCCAGCCTCAGCTATTTAGTGAGGTTCTCAGCAACTTAGTGAGACCTTGTTTCCAAATAAAGTATAAAATAGGTATTGGTATATATATATATATATATATATTGGTATTGGGGTGGAACCTAGGGGTTTTTCTATCTCCAGGCTATACTCCCAGACCTATATATATATATATGGATTGTGGTCATAGATCAGAGGTAGAAAACCCCTAGGTTCAATCCCCAGTAACACACACACACACACACACACACACACACACACACACACACACACAAAGACATTTGAGATTATAAAGAACTGTGCATTAATACTAAGTCTAGAAGCCAGGTGTGGTGGCGCACGCTTGTAATCCCAGCATTCGGGAGGCTGAGACGAGGATTATGGTTCACGGACAGCCTCAGCTACTTAGTGAGGCTCTCTGCAATTTAGTGAGACCCTGTTTCAAAATAAAGAATAAAAAATAGAGCAGGGGATGTAGCACGGAGGTCAAATGCCTCTGGGTTCCATCCCCAGACCCGCAAAAAAAAAAAAAAAAAAAGACTAAATCTAGAGTTTTGTCTATGAGATATTGAAATAAATCTTTGAGTGGTCTTTTAAAATTCTAAGTGCTAATATTCTTATTTAAAAAAAAAAAACTAATTGCTGCTGGGCGTGGTGGCGCACTTGTAATCTCCGCGCTTGGGAGGCAGAGACAGGAGGATCGCGCAGGTTCGAAGCCAGCCATGCGCGCTGGCTTAGGAGACCCTGTTTCCAAATAAAAATGTAAAAATAGGTCTAGGAGTGTAGCCCAGAGGTAGAAGGGCTTCCAGGAACCCCAGTACCACCACAAAAAAAAAAAAAAAACGATTTAACACCAATGGTTTATATATCTGCCTTTAGGATAGTACTACACTGTTTCAATTATTGTAGCTTTATATGGTTTGAAATCAGAAAATATATATCTTCTAGCTTTGTTCTATTTCAAGATCGTTTTGGGTATCTAGAGTCCATATTCCATATTAGGATAGAGTTTTTTTCCTGAAAAATAAATAGATAAATATATGATAGTTTCACCTAAAAAAATAGAAAAAAATGTATTCTCTGGTAAGAAAGAAAGTAAAAAGAAATATTGAAATGTTATCTTTAAGTCATCAAAAGCTTGGTATCAGACAAATGAAACTGTTATGTGAGATTATCATTGTTAATTTTGGATAAATTGCTATAATACTAGATGTCAACCACTAAGCCTAGCATGGGAGGGAGGGATGGGGAGAGAATGGGGTGGGGATCGGGTGGGGGCTGACTGGGTGATGTGTGCATGTATGTCTACAAAAGTTTGTATCCCGCTATGATGTATGAATACAGTGCACCAATTAAAAAAAAAAACGAATTGCTTTTATCACTTTCAAATAAGATACAGTAAGAAAGCCCTCTCTATTTTTGGATACCCAAACTCTCTTAATCACTTTGATGGAGCATTTTTCTGAACACCAGGCAATAAATTTCTAAATAGTCAATTTGTTAATAGAAACAACTGGTAAAAAAAAAAAAAAAAAAAAAAAAAAAAAAAAAAAAAAACCATGCTTCTCCATTTGGCATTTGTCAGTGGCTACTGAATTGAGACTTTTCTGATAGGCTGAGTTTACATATGTTACAAATAAATTAATATCACTAAAATGCATTTGCCAGGAAAATTCTGAGGGGGGGGGGACCCAAGGTGCCACTTGCCTTCTATATAAAACACGTTATGAATTGCATTGTCCACAAAGACAATCTCTTGGATTGACTGGAGTCTTAACGTGTGGGGCTTTGTTAATCTGTGACCCCTGGGTTGGTGAGTGAAGTTGTACCCCTCAGTTCTCTTTGCTTCCATTCCCCATTTGGAAGCCAAGAAGAATCACTGCGTCAGTGTTTGTCCTTTACATATTGGAAGAAACTGAAGTGTGAGCCTGCATCTGGCAGGTAGTTCTCAGGCAAGGTGCTTCTGATATAGTCATGTTTGTCTGGCTCTGGTTACTTGATGGCTCACAGGGAGAAGGTGGGTATAGAAGGTGTGTCAGGGTCTGCTGGGGAATATGTTTAACCTATTCCTTGCCTTGCACCCTCCTTCTATCCCAGCTGCAAACCATTATGACTGAAGTAAACCTCTGTGGCTGGTGCCCTGAGTTTCGGTATGTAGGCACTGGGCTCTACATAATGAGAGAGACACAAGATGACGACTCTGGTCAAGGGGTTGAGTTTCTGGGAGACCTCAGTGTGAACAGTGGTTCTATTTTTTGACCATATGATCTTAAATGATTTATTTGATTTTTTTATTTATTTTTTATTTAATTTTTTTTTAAAGCATCTACCTTTCAGGTTGGAGTGCAGCTGCCACACTGTACTATTCAATAAATAGCTCTACATTGGTTCTTTCATCTGACCTTAACTGCCCTTTCTGAACCATGCATTTCAGGCAATATCTGTTACCATCTGAGTTTAGCGATTGTTTTCCTCATAAAGGTTTAATAGCTACAGGATCCTCACAAACATATGTGCGTAAGTATAGAATTTTAAAGCTGGACATACAGAATTTTAAAGCTGAGAGATTTTAAATCTCTCAATTTATGAATGAGGAAAGCCAAGCTCAGAAGGCAAGAGACTTGCCCATGGTTAGAGAGCTGGTAAGTATGAAGGTCAGGACCGGAGGCATATCTTCTAGTCTAGCACCTTTCATTTCTTGCTTCTCCTAAACCACATATTTAATAAAAATAAAACACATATGCTTTAAAAAGCTAATGATAAAAATGTTATTTCTTTTCTATTGCATGGGCAAGTGATATCACCAAGTAGGATGAGTAAAATCCTGTGAGATGGCCCTCAACCAGCTAGTAAAATTAACAGCATAAAAGATGTGGAAAACTACCCTCTAGCAATACAGATGTGGTATCAACAAACCCAGAAAGAGATGAGCAACATCCTGGGCTTTAGGACCCATGCAGATCCCCAAGTTGTGAGAGAAAAGATAGGGCATAGGGAGGTGGGGTGCGTTGCTCTTACCCCAGTCAGCTTCCCCAGTCTGGTCCTATGGTTTAAGCTTCAATACCTCCTTTGAAGAATTATAAGATTTCCAAAAGCTCCATGGTTCTTCCCATGGCTGCCTATTCTTCACATTCTTTCCTCCTACCCATCTGACTAATAGAGACATGGGTATCTGCAATGAGTACACACTACGATTCCAGTCTTGGGCAGACAGGAAAAAGAGTGAGAGCAGTACCTAAAACCAAAACCTTGACTCAAAGTCAACAGATAATGGCTAGATCTGTGCCTCTAGAATGAGAACCAATGGATCTTCTGGGCCCCCTCAGCAGAGCAGGGCACGCGCGCTAACTGAATCACTACAGTCTGGGTCTGACTCACCAGACACAGCAGAGCAGAGGGGAATGCCACACCCCGTTTAGTTCTGGACACCAGCCTGTCTGCCTATGAATGGCCACCGTGTAGTCTATCGAGAAGACTGTCCCCAAAACTCGACCTGGAACCCGTGATTCCACGCATGGCCCAGCAACCGCAGTGGATGCCGCTCCAGAGTCCTGGAAGGCATCTGCGACCTCCTGGCTAGCTCCAGTTCTGTGGTTGCCAGTATAACCCCATAGCCATAAATGTCGAACTCTGCTAAATGTTGACCTACTTCTAACTCTGACTGCAACTTCCCCTTTGGGAAACAGCCACACTCCGGAGAACTCGCAGCTAAATGAGTGCCACCTTGTCTCTTTCCTCCACATCGTCATTATAATTAATAAGCAACAATGTCTTCCCTCGTGGTTATGTTCTTATTAGGTGTTAACTGGCCCTACCATCATTATCTCATTAAGCTTTCCAGCTAAATTACTTTATCAGCGTCCCTCCAAAGGGGGTCTGGTAGTGTCTGGCTGAAAAGAATCCCTGCATGAACACTGGAAAGCAAAAGGCATTTAGACCTGCTCCAAATAGGAACACTCTTAAACAATTAATGTTATTTCTACTACCAGGAGTAACTTTACATTGCTATAAACCCTTTTGTCCTAGTGTGTAAAGCAATATCCAGAAGCATTTTAACTTAATCTTTCTTTTTTTTATGGGGGAGAGATGTGAAAGAATACATTATAAGATGTTTACAATAGAGTGCTCGTGTTTCTATTTGGATAAATTATCTCCAGTTCTTTCATTAGGTGCAGAGTTTTAAAATTTTATATAAAAGGCTATGAGCAGGTTTGCTTGCACATTCTCCACTTTAGTTGTTCTAGGTGCAATCTTTTCCTCTCCTTCCCTGCTAATGCTGAGCTTTTCTTTCCTTTAATAGCATTCATTTTATAAATCAACGCTTTGTAAAGGAAGGTGAAGACTCTGCTACTCATAAGTGAATGGAGAACATCGACTAACACCTCTCTCTCTGGAAATGCTTTCATTCCTGAAGACTGACACTCACTGCTTCTTCTATTGTCCTCGGGATTTCACGTTAACCTTGAACTCTTTTCAACTTTCCCCCCTTTATTTCGAGGTTGTGCATTCTCGAAAGGTTGGGGGATGTGCCACCAAGAGTTCAAACTTGCCCTTTCACAGCCATGAATCACGTTTTGTTTCCCATCCTAATTATCTCCCCCTTTCTCTGCCTTCCCGATTCCCTTAATCATCCCCCATGTAATTCATCATTCATCCTCATTTTTTGGAGTAATTTCCTATTTTAAATATCTTATTATCTTATATTCTTTGATATACACATAACCTTCAGACTCTTGTTCTTTTTTCTTAAAAACCGTGTAGTCTCGGTGGATTGGCAGACTCCTCCCCAATTTGGTCAGCTTGTTGCCTTGCTTTCTTACTTTCCAAGATCCTCTTCCAAAGATGAAGAACATGGTTTGAAATGGCGGAGATGAGTCGGAATCCTCTTCTGTTTATTTACATAATTTTTTAAATCCAATTATCATTCTGAAGAGGAAATCTATATAATTCATAAGCCTTATAATTTATAAGCCTTGCCATAGAAACAATCAAATACACTAGAACTCTTTTTATAATCAGGAATAATAAATGAAATGCATTCTCAAATGAAATACTGCCGATTTTGTCGGTATTAATCTGAGATGTGTTGACCATCTAGTTCCTTCTTTGGGATTGAGGTCTGGTATACCCAAAAGATACATTAATATCTTATGATTCTATGTCATATGAACCATTTCTCTTAAGGATTGAAAGTAAACTCCTAAATATAAATCTAGCTGTCATCAAACCTGTTCTTCTCCAGTCTCTTTACAATAGAAGAATATAATTTTAGTTATAAAATTTTTTGTACTTTGGAGGCTGAGACAGGAGGATCACAGGTTCACAGCCAGCCTCAGCTCCTCAGTGAGGCCCTCCGCAACTTAGTGAGATGCTGTTTCAAAATAAAGAGTAAAAATTAGGGCTGGGATTGTAGCTCAGAGGTAGAATGCCCCTGGGTTCAATCCTCAATACAGCAAAAAAAATATTTTTTAATTAAAAAATGATTTTGTATGCCGGGCATGGGGGCGCACGCTTGTAATCCCTGCGCTTGGAAGGTTGAAACAGGAGGACTGCACAGGTTCAAAGCCAGCCTCAGCTACTTAGTGAGGCTGTCAGCAACTTAGTTAGACCCTGTTTCCATATAAAATATAAAATAGGTCTGGGAATATAGCCTGGAGGTAGGAAGCCTCTGGGTTCCACCCCCAGTACTACCAAAAAAAAAAAAATGTTTTTGTGTTTTGTTCTGGAAGCTTTACAGGATTTTAGGCCCTTTTCCCTTTCTCCTCTTTCTGTTTTAATGATTGACAGAAAACTGATAAACTGAGACATCTCTGAATTAGGGTTGAATTTTAACATTTTTTCTACTTCTGGATCCTCCCTCACGTGGTCCTTTTCCAATGAATGTCTTCCTATTTCTAGTTTACGACAGAGGTCAGTTCTCATCTTTCCACAGTATCGCATTTTCCCTCACTCCTTTTTGTTACTATATGTTACTCTATATACACACTATTTTTTATGCTGACCATTGTTGCCGTTAGTATGACTGCTAAAATTCTCCCCACTGGTCAAGAGGACAGCTACCTTGTTCCCATAATGCCCCTGGATCCTGCAAGGGAAGGGCATCATGATCACCAGCTTCATTAAGAATAATAAAGGTCGGGCAATGGAGGTACACATGCCCACCAGGGAACTGTCTCATTACAATATGCTTAAAGTAAAAGTAAGAACAATTTCCCAAACTCATCTCCCTATGAACTTCTCCAAAAAACAATGCTCCTTTTTCATTGAATTCTCCTTTTCATCATAGGCATATAAGGGCTTTATACAGAAATAGGGTTAGTAAATTATAGCTGCAGAAACCCAGCTTGCCTGTCCACATAACTAACTGACTTTCTCTCTAAACTGGCCAAAGGTATAAATTGTTTGGGCAGTGGGAAATACTGCCCATTGGATGATTATGTTTCTTTGAAAAGACTGGGGTTTCTCTGAGTTCATCCTTTTTAAAAAAATTAATCCATATTATCTATTCTTTTTTCCTAAAATATGACCCCTTTCCCCCCTCAGTATTCTATTACAATTCACACCCGATTTCTCTTGAGGGCATGATAGAGTCTAATTTTCTTCATTATTCAATTTGGATTCTGTTAAGCGAGACAGGCATTCACTGACAAGAAGAACATTTAAATTTTGGCAAATAAGTTCATTAGTATTCAGAAAGCTTTGCACCCCCCCATATTTAATAAACCTTTCCATTACAGAGTAAGGAATCCTGCAAAATAGTCAAACAAATTAGCAACGGGGCCACCAAGAGAGTACATTCAACCCTAATTCAGAGATGTCTCAGTTTATCAGTTTTCTGTCAATCATTAAAACAAGAAAGATGAAACATGCAATTATATACAAGGAGACAGAACTCCTAATTCTTTCATCCTAGCTGAAGCAGAAGAGTTTTAATTGCTTGGAAAAATAAGATTTTTGTTTTCTCCTCAAGAGGGACAGAGAAAACAAGTATAAATTGCCTTAGAGTCAATGGCTGGAGCTACAAGGCTCCAGACCATGCAGATGTGAAGTGGAAAGACCAGTCCATCATCTGTGTGCTTTGCCTTCACAATGGCCAATAGCCAGATATTTAGAAATGTGAGATGATTGACAGGCAAAATGTTCCCATTTTCATTAGAGTATTTAGAGTTGTATAGATTTGCTGATTTCACTTCTGCTAATGGGAGAAACAGTGCACTCAAATATTTGAATATGTTGTCGATTAATCCAGAGTCGATTTTCCATTTATCTGAGTTACTCAGGCTACTTTCTCTTTAAAGTCCTAATGGGCCTTTTATCTCATATATCTTATACTGGTATTTTTTTTTCAGTACTGGGGATGGAACCCAGGGGCATTCTAACTTTGAACTATACCCCAGCCCTATATTTTATTCTTTATTTTGAAACAGGGTCTCATTGTGTTGCAAAGGGCTTAAGTAGCTGTGGCTTTCCTCAAAGTGAGATCCTCCTGTCTCAGCCTCTGAAATGCTAGGATTACAAGCATGCACCACCACGCCCAGCTCTTATACTACTTTTAACAGATTTGCCAGAGGGAAAATAAGAAAAAGATAAATGAAACAATAATCAATCCATTTAGATTTAACATATATCTGCATAAAGGAAGGCAATAGAGAACATTAAAGCCATTAGTTATGGAGAGATATAGACATTACCCAGACGTGTCTGTCCTGTTCCTTGACTTCAACTAATTACACTCTTTCAGCCACACACTGAAATCTCTAGGATTATTTCCCAAAATAAATTTTCTTTCTCTTTCTTTCTTTCCTCCTTTGCTTGATTGCTTGCTTGCTTTTCGTTCTTTCTTTCCTTCTCCTTCTTTGTACTAGAGATTGAACCCAGAGGCATCCTGCCTCTGAACTATACCCCCAATCCTATTTTTATTTTGAAATAGGGTCTTGCTAAGTTACTTAAGGTCTCACTAAGTTGCTGAAGCTGTCCTTGAACTTTCAATCCTCCTGTCTCAGCCTCCCAAGTACTAGGACTACAGGAATGCACCACTGTGCCTAGCCTCTCAGGATAAATTTCTTAAGCCAAATATTCTGTCAGAAATTCTGAATTTGAAATTTTATTGATTCATTTTTCTATAAAATGTTTTCTGCACTCAGAGATTCATATTAATAATAATTGCTAGTTATGAAGGAAACAAAGATGAGGTGAAGTTGCTTAAATAGAATTCTCAATGAAGCACAAGTGCATAACAACATCTTTTTGTGAGATTAGTATTTTTCTCCTCTCCTTTTCAAAAAAGGTCACCATGGACTGGAAATGTGGCTAGAGCACTGGCTTACCACACATGAAGCCATAGGTTCTATCCCCAGTAATGAAAAAGAAAATGTTTTTTTTTTTAAAGGTCACCAGCCATAGGGAAGATATGAAGCACAGTATATATGAAGATGTCAGCCGGGCGTGGTGGCACATGCTTGTAATCCCAGCGCTTGGGAGGTGGAGACAGAGGGATCTCCCAGGTGCGAAGCCAGCCTCAGCTACTTAGTGAGATTCTTAGCAATTTAGTGAGACCTTGTTTCCAAATAAAGTATAAAATAGGTCTGGGAGTATAGCCTGGAGGTAGAAAAGCCCCTGGGTTTCATCCTCAGAACCACACACACAAAAAAAAAAGATGTCTATTGAAAGTTGTTTTTTTTTTTTTAATTTAGATTCTTACTATTTGGACAAAAACAGGTTGCAGGGATGTAGTAGTCTGTGGCCCTCACTGTATAGAGGATTATATCACTGCATATCTATTTCAAGAAGTAAAAGACAGTTTCTCCCTTCTGTCCAGAGAAAGTTCCTTTCATGGTGACTCTAAGTCTGAATGACCGCCTGATGTGTATCTTAGAGTACAGGTAGCTGGTTCCCCTGAGAGCACCACCAGCAGGGAGGGCGTGTCCCGTCTCCTGCAAAAGAGACACTGGGTTTCCCAGTGTCTCCAAACCTAGCACACACCTGGCCTGTGGAACACAGAGTATACTCAAAGGCAAAGGGAAAAGGAGCAGGGTAGGCAGGTAAGGGAGGAAGGAGAGTAAAGCTTCGGTGAGCACGACAGGGTGTGGAGCTAGCGCCTTCTTAACTCCAAATGAGAGAAAGAGACTCCTTGTATCCTAAAAGGTTGATAAAAATAACACTACCTCAAACACACACACACACACACACACACACACACACACACACACACACACACACACTCCAGTGACTACTGAAGGTCTGGCCAACCTACCAACTGAGAACAGGAGAATCTGAAATTGGACAGCTGTCACCTGAGGCATGAGGTTAACACTTCTACAGCTAGAAGGGGTTTGGAATCACAGAGAGGCATCCAGGTGGGATATGGAGTGACTTGCCCATGGCTACAGAGCTTATTAGTGTTAGAATAAAAAGAAACACAGAGCAGGGTGTGATGGGGCATGCCTGTAAAACCAGAGCTTTGGAGGCTGAGACAGGAGGATGGCAGATTCAAGACCAGCCTTGGCAACTTAGTGAGACTCTCAGAAACCTAGCAAGACCCTGTTTCAAAAACAAACACACAAAAAACTGGCTGTGGTTATATAGCTTAGGGGTAGAATGCCTCTGGCGCCAGTCCCCAGTATCACGAAACAACAACAAAACCACCATATCTCAAACCTCCCAGCCAGACCCCTTTCATTCTGCAGTCTCCTACATAAAACAGAAGGAATAGTTGATTCTGAACCCTATCCCTTCCTACTTTCTGACCCAATTACTTCATATTTCCCTTTTCAGAAAACCTACTAACCTCAAGCACTTCTGCTGGCACCTCAGAATGGTGCACAACTTGCTGGGAGAAGCCCCTCATACTCACACAGCACATACAGAAGCAGGCTGTGAGAGCATGGTCACTGGGCCTGGGGAAGGTCGTAAGAACTACCCTACCGAGTGGGAAGCCAGACTTGAGAATATTTTTGTGGCTACTCATTTTCTGTAGCCGCTGAACCACACCTAGAGGAAGTTAGAGTGTGAGCTCTATGGAGTAGAAACTGTGTCTATCTTGTCTCTAAATCTTCACAAAGTCCCATCCATATTTAATTATTTGTTCAGTTATTATACATGACCACCAGTTCTATATTTTGTGATTCCAAACATGTTCCATGATGATGTCATACAAAGTAATCAGCAATATCATCCTTTGGCCAAATGTCTCTGAAGGTCCCAGCTCCATCTGGTTTTTCTATTGACCAAGTTAATTCAGTACAGGTGTTCTGCACACCTGACCTGTGGACAGAGTACAAGTTCTTTTATTTTTTCAGAATAAACATATTATTTGACTTGAATTACTTTGTTGGCAATGATCCCCACCCTCAAGTAAATGAAGACACCCTAAGAGTTCACAACCTAGAAGGAGAAGGTAGACACTTCCTTCCAATGTCTTCATCGCCAATTCCTAGAGTGCAGAGGAAGGGCCTGTGGGCTAGTGAATTAGTGACTCCTTCAAACTGCCATTTGTACAATCTTTCCTGGGAAAAAAATCATTGGGCAGGGGGACCTTGGGACACTCAGCTTGGACACCCAAGTTATATATCTCAGTAGGAAAGACAGGAACTCTGCAGTAAAACAGCCCCTCACCACTCTGTATTCTGATTACTCACTACTTTCTACCACTAAAAAAAATTATCAAACCATTCTTTCCAGTCCCACACAAAATTCTTCTTAAAAGAAAGGCTGGTAAGTATATTTTACTTCCCTGTATTTCTGTGTATACTTTAACACACTATTGATATTTTAGTCTCCTTAGAGGCTAGACCTCCAAGCAGTTGTCCAGCTGGATCATCTTTAATCTGACCCTAGTGACTGCCATCACTTGAAGGCAGGCTAGTGAAAAGCGGCAGCTGATTTTGTCTTCTCCAAAAGCCTCGGCAGCCCATCTGCAAAGTCTTCTTGATGACAGTGTCCAAGGGTCTGGGTTCAAAGGATCTCCACAGTGGTGAGGAGGTGGGAAAAGTGGGTTCTCCTTCTGTCTCAGCAACTGTAAAATTATAAATCAAAGATTATAAAGTTAAGCCACTGTACAAGTGAGGATCTTGGTAAATACTGGGGCTTAAACAAAACCATTGACTTTTAAGTGAATCCTGTGGTTTTCCAAACAATAGGGCACAGACCACAGGAACACAAAGAATGCCTAAGGATTCCCCCTTCATTAATTTTGCAGTGCCAAGGAAACAAGAAAAATTATAATTACAATTGAATACAGGTGACTCTGCATGCATTAAGCATGTCGAACAAGTGGGCTAGGGCGTAAAATGTCAGTGAAAAAAAAAGGGAAAGAGAATCCAAAGAACCCCAAAACAGTCGCTTTTTCTTCAAGTGTTGCACAGAGCTGACCTAAACAGAGTGGTGATTTTAGGAACCTTAGTGTGAGCTGAACAAATAATATTTAGGGACAAACTTAGATTTTAGAAGCATGATAACCTAGCCTTATTCAGTTCCTGGGCAATCAACATAATTGGTTCCCCGAGTTTTCAACAAAAGAAGACTGGATAAGACCTCCACCCAAAGACGGCCCACAAATCATGGCTAGCTTGGGCAACTCTGTCAAAAGCTTCCCAGGTGACAGATTATGGTGCCACTGCCAGGGTACTGGACAAAATAGGGCAAAACCACCAAATCAGTGACTTCTTTGGCTGTCATCCCCTCCCTTGCTGTTCCCTTCTGTCCCCTTCCTTAGCTCTAGAACCCAGGGAGTTTGCACTATTATTCACCCACTCTAATTTCTCTAAGGTGACAGCAGTTGAACAGAAAGTTTTCCAATTACTCTATTTATATATTTCAAACTAGAGTATTAGCAATTGGTGACAATAATGCTCCCATGAGATGTTATTTATTTATTTATTTATTTATTTATTTATTTATTTATTTTGCAGGTCTGGGGATGGAACCCAGGGGCATTTGACCTCTGAGCTACAACCCCTGCCCTATTTTTTATTCTTTATTCTGAAACAGGGTCTCACTGAGTTGCAAAGGGCCTCAGTAAGTAGCTGAGGCTGTCCGCAAACTGTGATCCTCCTGTCTCAGCCTCTCAAATGCTGGGATTACAAGCGTGCACCACCACACCCAGCTCAACGTTTGTAATTTAAAATAGAGCTGGTATACATGACACTCTTAATTTCTAGGCAATATGGGAAGAAGAGAGAGGGAGGGGACAAAGAAGCAAAGGAAGGGGAGGGTCTTCGTACTGCTTCTTATTTAATCTTACTTCCACTTCGTAACAATCACCAAACCTGCACACAGTGGGCTTCAGCAATGTGGCCCTCAAAGATACTGAGCAGCTTCTAGCCCCATTCTGAGAAAACAGTCCTGTCCTGAGAGCGTACAGAAGAATCCCTTTCAGAGCTGGTGCCTGGACCAACAGAGAAGCCTCCTAAAGATGTCGGCGGTCATGCCTGCCTCCTGGGGTCTTCCTTAGTTCCGATCTCTCACTTTTTTATTTTTTATTTTTTATTTTTTTGTGGTACTGGGGATGGAACCCAGGGGCATTCTATCACCAAGCTACATCCCCAGCCCTAGTTTTTATTCTTTATTTTTTGAAACAGGGTCTCACTGAGTTGCAAAGAGCCTCGCTAAGTAGCTGAGGCTGTCTGCAAACCGCGATCCTCTGATCTCTGCCTCCCCAATGCTGGGATTACAAGCGTGTGCCACCATACCTGGCCGATCTCTCACTTTAAAGAGAGGCAAATTGCCTGGGCATGGTGGTGCATATCTGTAATCCTAGTACTTGAGAGGATGAAATAGAAGGATCCCAGGTTGGAGACCAGCCTCGCAATTCAGCAGGACCCTCAGCAACTTAGCAAGACTCTGTTTCAGAATAAAAAGGGCTGGAGGTATAGGTTGGAGGTAGAATGCCCCTGAGTTCAATTAATACTATAAAAAAAAAGAGCAAGAAGAGAAGGAGGAGGACGAGGGGGCGGAGGAGATTAATGTAGCCAGGTGCTATGATACCTACCTGCCTATAATCCCAGAATTTGGGAGGCCAAGACAGGAGGATCACAATTTCAAGGCCAGCTTGAGCAACTTAGTGAGACCCAGTTTCAAAATTTAAAAAAAAAAAAAAGGTCTAGGGTGTAGCTCAATGGTAGAGCATCCCTGAGTTCAATCTGCAGTACCACAAAAACAAATCCACTCAACAGTTTTGAGTGCGTCATGGAGAACGGAACACAACACTGACCAGTGTGTCACACAGCATTTCCGTATAACTCAGTGATTTCCAAACCCATTTCCTGGTAGAACCACTTTGGCAAATCCTAAACCTCCATGCAGTGAGTTCTGATTCAGTGAGCCCGAGAAAATATCTGTAATCTGTATTTTTTTTTCATACTGGGAACAGAACTCAGGGGCATTCTACCTCCAAGATACACCCCCAGCCCTATTTTTTACTCTTTATTTCTTGAAACGGGGTCTCACCGAGTTACAAAGGACCTCACTAAGTAGCTGAGGCTGTCTACCAACCAGGATCCTCCTGTCTCAGCCTCCTGAATGCTGGGATTACAGGTATGCACCACTAGCTCGTGCAAATCTAGGTTGTTTTTTTTTTTTTCCTTTATACTAATGGTTTACAGCTCTTTTATATTCTTAAACTACTTAGATTGGCCCCTTGAATGCATGTCTGTTTGATGATATTCTAGTGAATAGGTTTGGCCTATGCTATCTTCCTACTTAGGACTTCCTTCATTTTCCCAGTAGAAATGTGTTTCCTGAAAAAGGGTACAGTTTTCTTTTTTAGGAAAACACACAGGCAAAAGCCCATGCCCAGAATATATTGCATGATTTGACTTATATGAAATGTATAAAATAGGCAAATCCATAGAGGCAGAAAGTAGATTAGTGGTTGCCAACTGTAAAGGCAACTACAAACAAATCTGGGGTTCTTTTGGAAGATGATGAAGACATTCTAAAATTAGATCATTGTAATGGTTATACAATTTTGTGACTATTTGACTGGACTGTATATTTTAAGAAGGGAAGATTTAGAGTTTGTGAATTATATCTCAGTTTTTCCTGTGGCACTAGGGATTGAGTCCAGAGACATTCTACCTCTGAGCTATACCCCCAGCCCTATTTTTTTTTTTTTTGAAAGAGGGTCTTGCTAGGGTGAGAGCCTCATGACTTTCTGAAGGTGTCCTTGAACCTGCAATTTTCCCATCTCCACCTCCCAAGTGCTGGAATTACAAGTGTGCACCACCATGCCCGACCATATCTCAATTTTTAAAAAGCCCATGCAGAAGTGTGGACAGCACAAATCACATGCAGGCCCTGGGTCCTGGTCCCAGGGTCCCCATAACTATGAGGTGATATCTTCTGGGTAAAAGGTGGGGCAGCTGATGGCAACAATAGCTGCCAAGCCTGGTGAGGTGGCACAGGCTTATAATTCCAGCATTCAGGAGGCTGAGACAGGAGGCTCACGGTTTGAGGATGGCCTCAGCTACTACTTAGTGAGGCCTTTTGCAACTGAGTGAAACCCTGTTTCAAAATAGATGATAAAAAGTAGGGCTGAGGGTGTGGCTCAGAGGTAGAATGACCCTGGCTTCCATCCCTAGTACTGCAAAAAATAAATAAAATAAAATAGCTTCAATTTATTGGATACTTATGACAGGGCAGACACCCTTTATGCACAGCCCATGATTGCCTCAGTAAATGGTTATGTCAGATGATAAATCAAAACCAAAGATATGGATAATGTTATTATGCTGTTATAGCTAAAATTTTAAAGATGATAAAAGCACAGTGAGATTAAATATTTTGACCAAGCCTACAGTTGGGGAGATGTGGTTTAATAGGCACCAAAAGACCTGCTTCCCTAAACCATATCCTTCATGGATCTGGAATTTCTAGCATTCAATTTGAAGATAATAGAATAATAACTATTATAATTATAATAATAATTATAACAACATAACAAAATTTACTGAGCAACTTGCACGTTCTAATCCTTGCACTAAATTCTCTGCATAGACTATCTCACAGAATCTTCACAAACACTCTAGGAGAACACATTACTGCCATCCCCAGTCTATAGAACATTTAAGTAACTTGCCCAAGGCTATACAATTAGTTCCGTGATGAAGCCAGAATTTGAACACAGATACTTAGTGCTAAGCCACTTAATAAAAAATCCAAACTAAGATACCTACAGGGGATAGACAATGAAAGTATGAAATAAAACCCATATTTTATTTTGGTAGCGGAGATTGAACCCAGGGGTGTTCTACCACCGAGTATACTCCCAACCCTTTTCTATTTTTTTAATTAAGTGATTTTTGTGTGTGCGTGGTACTGGGGATAGACCCCCAGGGGCATTCTACCTCTGGGTTATATCCCCAGACCTATTTTATATTTTATTTAGAAACAGGGTCTCACTAAGTTGCTGAGAGCCTCACTAAGATGCTGAGGCTGCCTTTGCACCTGTGTGATCCTCCTGTCTCAGCCTCTCAAGTACTGGTATTTACAAGCGTGCACTAGAGCCTGCTCTCTATTTTTTTTTAACAGAGTATTGCTACGTTAATAAGAATTGGCCTTGATCCTATGATCCTTCTATCTCAGGCTCCCAAATACTAGGATTACAAATATATACCACCATACCAGGGTCCTAGGTACTTCTTGAGATATATATAAAGCAGTATCTTCCCATTTTTTACTTACCTGTAGAGATATGAACTGTATTTCTTAATATGACAAAACAAAGCACAAGAGCAATGATAAATGGCAAATGACACCTTTGCCTCAATGTTGGGGATATGAAAGGACACGGCAGAAACCAGAAAATTCGAAAGAGCATACTTCATCTCAAGGGCCCACCACCGTTCGCTCCCACCTCCTGTTGCTGGCCACCCAACAGCAGAGCATGGCTATGTAGTGCAGTATTACCATATTTTCTGAGATGAAACCAACAAACCACAAAAAAAAGTTTACTTTTCTTATGAAAGATATCTCTGAGGATTTTCTGAAGACAAAATGGCTCAGAAAAACAGCTGAGGCAGAGAGACCAGGTGGGAGGTAACCGCAGCTGTCAGCCCAAAACCAAAGTCATAGCAATGTAGGCCAGAGAAGGGCCTGAAGTCAACTAATGGCAAAGATCCTTCCCAATGAATGATGGATTTATTTAGAAGAGTGACTTACTCATACACTCTATTATGTAGCTAGAGCAATCACTTGATTTATTTTTTAAGACCATCATCAAGAAGAGGGAGAGATTAGCAAACTTGAAGACGTAAGTGAGGAAGGGGGAAGGGTTTCAGGATACAACTTGTTTAAGGCTGGGTTTGGCATATGAAAAGGAAAGAAATATTCTTGGCTAGGGAGGAAACAGCTTGAAAACAGCCTAGAAAAACAAAAGAGAATGAGGGAAATATACACAATACATATAAAGAGGTCAGGTATTAAGACATGAGAAGAAATATGGGAAACCAGCAGGGGAAAAAATAATCAGTCAATGAACAGTGAATGCCCCTACAGTCTAGATTTAATGCAGATGGGAGAGACCGAGTGAGGGCATTTTACAAAGATGCCGTAATGAAGGCACCAAAGAGATTGCTTTAACAGAGACAGAGCTCAAAAACAGAGACCACCGAGGAGGTGATTGTAAGGCACAGAAGACAAGGAGGGCCAAAATATGGGAACGGATTTCAGTTACTGGAGACCAATGGGAAAAGATGAGTCTTAGAGATGTCAGAAAGGAAAATATGACAGGATTCTGGAATATTCTCAGAGTGAAAATCAGGCTTGTTCTATAAAAAAAAAAATACAAAATACTCTTTCCACAAGTGCTTAAGAAGCAGCCTGAGGAGCCAAAGACAACAGCAGTGCTACATTCCCAGAGCATGAGGAAGAGAATGCTGTTACCAGAAAGCCCCAAAAGGGAAGGAAGCAGAGACTTTACTCTTCACCAAGCTTGGTTTTCAGTGGTCATTACATCACCCAAACCTGAATAAAGTGCTCCGTGGAACTAACTTGTGCAGGGGCCATCTTACAGAGAGCATTCTGGGAGAACCACAGAAAGACAAAAGTAGGAGCTTTGGAAAGAAGGAGCTTGTCTGGCCATGTGGTCCAGGGCTAAAAATGTTCACTGCCAGTAACAAAATGTTCTGTTTAAAAACATCAAGCTGGGCCTGGTGTGGTGGTGCACTCTTGTAATCCCCGCGCTTGGGAGGCGGAGACTGGAGGATCACGCAGGTTTGAAGCCAGCCTCGCTGGCTTAAGAGACCTTGTTTCCAATAAAAATATAAAAAATAGGTGTCTGGGAATGTAGCCCGGAGGTAGAAGGTCTTCCAGGAACCCCAGTACCAATAATAATAATAATAATAATAATAATAATAATAATAATAATAGCATCAAGCTGTACATTAAAGGGGAAAAAATATAAGAAGGTAGGAGGGGGATGTATCATTGACTGCAACAGGAATTTCCATTTAGGTCCTGCACCAAATAGAGAAAGTTACTCTATTTAGCAGAAACAAACAAAAAAAAGTGGAAGCTATTGAAGATTGGTTGCTTGCTATATATTATGCAGATCATTAATTTCAGAGGCAAGCTTTCATGGATTCTCAAGTAAGTGTGTGTGTGTGTGTGTGTGTGAGAGAGAGAGAGAGAGAGACAGACAGACAGACAGACAGACAGACAGACAGACAGAGTCAGTCCAGGGATAAAACCCAGTTCTTGCCCCAAACAAGATGATAGTCCAGTCCAAGAGTCTTCATTTTGCCAATATGTTACAATCCACATTCTCTTTAAGTCTTTTGAGGACTAAACTGACAAATGTTGAGCATGTAGTAATTATCAGCTGACTCGCTCCCACAAGATACAAGGTGCTCAAGGATGGAGAGAGAATCTTGTTCTTATCATCCCAGCACCTAGCACAGCACCTGGTATATAACAACAGGCTTGAATGAATGAATGAATGAATGGATGGATAAAAACAAGCAAATAAGCCAAGTCTTAGAATAAAGCTTTGAAATCTCAGCTAGAGTCTCGGCAGGAATATTTCTCTATCACTAAAACAGACAGATGAGTCAGTGACAAATCCCATAGGAAAAATCAACCCATTACACACACATATGCGTGCGCACACACACACGCGCACACACACACACACACACACACACACACACACACAAACACAGATTGCAAGCTAATAGTGTGTGGAGGCTGTGCAAAGGGACAGGGTAGGACTTGAGATGGTTTCACAACATCAGCCCAGGTTCTCTCTTATGTCCTTGGTTTCCAGAGGGACGGGCTATGGGCTATGGGGCAGGCTACCCACAGAGAGACAGAGATGGTTTCACCTGGCCCCTATATCTGCACTCCTGCCCGAGGCAGACCATCGAGATGGATCAATAGATAAACATGTAGACTGATACAGTGTTCTCCACACATTTCAAAACCTATTAAGAAAACTCTTTAGTGACAAATGATTTAAAGTGTATATTGGTAATCACCAACATGAATAAATGTCCAATTGAAGCAAAGGTACTTGGCTGGTTCATATACCTTTCAAAATTAGAACCAAAAATCTGAAGAGAAACACTATCTACACAGAATCCTCTCACACATGTGCACACACTCACATATTTCTGAAATTTACCTGCTGCCAACTTGTTGGTTATTTGAATAAACATTATTTCTGCCACACACGTTAGCATCAAATAGTACCTTGTAGTCAGTTTTAAAAAACCTTTATCAAACTTGGAGTATGGTATTATTTTGACACCAGACAGTCCTTTGCTTTTGTGTTGAATCACTGTGTTGCCTGAACAACGTATGATTTCACTTTTGTGCAGACAATCAGCAGGTCATTAGTGTACCATACAAATCGCCCTGGACTCAGGATGGAACCCTGGGGAACTGAAGCCATAATAGACTGGAGAGAAGATATGGTGTTGCTGACAGTTACCTCTGATGGCAGTTAAAAGGTATGATTGCAACCACATGACAGCTTAATAAAACAGATTCCTGAACTGTTCACATGGTAAATTCTGATTAATGGTGTCAATACTCATTGTGAATTTTTAAGTTTTTGTGGAGCACTCTATTACATCCTAATACTACAGGACAAAACTAACAACGTCCTTTTATTAAATCGCCATGTGTTATGATTATTTTGCTACAACTAGTTTTACATACTAGAGAACATGGATTTATTAGATATGGAAGGAAGAGATTCTTGTTGCATTATTTAGAAGGTTCATAAAAAAACTCTTGCATAAGCAATTGAGTATAAGATACACTGAAATTTGATATGTAAACCAAAATTTACCACTTTTATGTTCACACATAGACATGCAGACACACACACACACACACACACACACACACACACACACACACACACAGAGGATAAGTCTATTTTCCTGTATCCACATCTGGTAATGATGTGAGCCCAGTGAAAAGATTTCAGATTCCCTCCAGAAAGCCCTTAGGCTACAAGAAAAAAACATTCTACATCCAATAAACCCATCTCAGATAGATCTCCCATATGGCCAAGCCCTGTTTTGCTTTATTCCAACAAATTGGTCCTTGGATTCCTCTCATGGCTGTTTCTGCTATTGTTGATGATGTATTACACCCTGGTGTTATGCAAGAAGCCATGTATGGCAAGGTCCAGATCCACCAATCTGAGCTACGGGGGCATGAAGTGGCATCACCTGTGAGGCGACCTGAGCACCCAGGAACTGTAAGACTCAACAAATTGGGACCAAAAAATTTAATTACAATATTTTGGGCCCTTGGTCTCAGGAAATAAATGAGAACAGGTTTTTTCTTTTTTTTGTTTTTTTTTTTGTTTGTTTGTTTTTTGTTTTTGGTGGTACTGGGGTTCCTGGAAGCCCTTCTACCTCCGGGCTACACTCCCAGACCTATTTTATATTTTTATTTGGAAACAGGGTCTCCTAAGCCAGCGAGGCTGGCTTCGAACCTGCGTGATCCTCCTGTCTCCGCCTCCCAAGCATGGGGATTACAACATGTGCCACCACGCCCGGCGAGAGCAGGTTTCTAAACCAGATTACTACCAAGAAAATAAAGATACTAAATAAGTAAAAGCGCAATCATTTTTCTTTCAATTTTCCCCTTCTCTAGTCTCCACTCCAGCTTGGTTTGGCATAAAATCATGTTGACACATCTATAGACTCAACACTGTACTAGTACTGGAGGCATCAAGAGGACTGTAAAATAAGAAATCAGATGTTCTTCCTAATATGCGGAAGCTAGGAAGAAAATGGGTCATAGGAGGAACTCTAGATGAAGAAGGAGATATTACAGATGAGCAAATAAGGCAACCTAACTAAGGGGGATGGGAGGGGAAGAGGGAAAATCTCTAATGCACATGATGTATTTTAACAAACATATCAATTTCAATCACTAAGCCAAACATGAGAAGGAGGGAGGGGGAGGGAATGGGGCAGGAATTGGGTAAAGGCTAATTGGGTGATGTGTGCATGTATGCTTCCACCATTTTGTACCCCATTAAGATGTATGACTACAATGCACCAATAAAATTGTTTTTTCTTTTTTTTTTTTTTGTGGGTCTGGGGATGGAACCTAGGGGCATTTGACCTCCGAGCTACACCCCCTGTCCTATTTTTTATTCTTTATTTTGAAACCGGGTCTCACTGAGTTGCAGAGGGCCTCACTAAGTAGCTGAGGCTGTCCGCGAACCGTGATTCTCTTAGCCTCCCGAATGCTGGGATTACAAGCGTGCCCCACCACGCCCAGCTCAAAATTTCTTTTTAATAAAAAATAAAAATAAAACTCTAAAAAGAGAGAGGACTGTGGCCACTTTCTGGCCTCAGGGGACTGCCTTTCTGCTGGAGATAGAAACCACTTGGAGTGTTTCAAAGGAGTCTCTTTTACCGTGGCAATAGCATTTAGAAATATAACATACAGAGCCGGGCTTGGTAGCGCACGCTTGTAATCCCAGCATTCGGGAGGCTGAGACTGGAGGATCACGGTTCGTGGACAGCCTCAGCTACTTAATGAGTCCCTCTACAACTTAGTGAGACCCTGTTTCAAAATAAAGAATAAAAAACAGGGCAGGGGATGTAGCTTGGAGGTTGAGTGCCTCTGGGTTTCATCCCCAGACCCACACACACACAAAAATAAACCAAGAAATATAACATACAGAGCCGGGCATGGTGGCATATGCTCGTAATCCCACCATTTAGGAGGCTGAGACCGGAGGATCATGGTTTGCAGCCAGCCTCAGCTACTTAGTGAGGCCCTTTTGCAACTCAGTGAGACCCTGTTTCAAAATAAAAGGATAGAATATAGGGCTGGGGGTGTAGCTCAGAGGTAGAATGCCCCTGGGTTCCATCCCCAGTACAGCAAAATAAATAAATAAACAAACCTAGAAATATAACATACAAATCTCTGTAAACAATATCATTCTGAAGATAAACTATGCTTTTTCCAAAAGGGTTGAAATCAGAGAACTACAGTAACATATGCATACCCATGTTCATAGCAGCACAATTCATAATAGCCAAAATATGGAACCAACCTAGGTCTCCATCAACAGATGAATAGATTGCAAAACTATGGAAAATACATACAATGGAATTCTACTCAGCTATAAAGAAGAACAAAATCATGTCATTTGCAAGAAGATGGAAAGACCTGGAGAACATTATGTTGAGAGCAGCCAAGCAAAGAAAGAGAAGGGACATATATTTTCTCTAATATGCCCAAACTAGGGAGTATTAGTGATACCAGAGGAACTCCAGATAATAGAGGGGAAATCTCAGCAAAGCTAGAAAGGAAAGATAGGAGAGGAAGAAGGCTGAGGCTGATTAATGGAGGAGCTAGATTCGAATATGTGCTTAAGTGTGAATGTAGCATGGTCAACCTGGACACTCATTGCTGGGAGGGAGGTAGCGGAAGTGGGAGGGGAGAGGGCACCAAGCACAGTCTGAATGTATGCCATTTTCAATATGATCCACATAAAAATAAAAAAAAATATGTTTTTCTTAACAATTGTGATTTAGGTTGGCTTTTCAGATTTTTGGTGTCTCCTCCTTAGTTTATATCTTCCACACATATGCTAATTTTTTTTAAGTTTTACTATGAATTACCAAGAATTAGTGGTATTACCAAGATGCTAAAAAATTAAATAATTAAAGTGAGCTAAACTAACAGCAATGAAGAATAAAGCTTATTGTAGTAAGCCTATAGTTGTAATCCTTACATGTAAATACCTCATAGCTACCACCCAAAAAAATAGACCTAAAATTTAAAATGATCAATATTAGCAAAATATCAGTAATTATCACCAACATCAAGAGGGAATTCTATCCCCCTTCATTTATCTGGATGAGTAATCGGCAGGCATATATATAACTATATTTCCTCAATACCTTGAGTTGTTTAATATCATCACTAATCTTTTAAGATTTTCCTTCCTTACAATTTTCCTTTCCATTTTTGTCAATTTTAAGCAAATCTTTTTCTGAAATTTGAGCAAGACAAGAGTCATTGCCTGCTCTGCAATAACTTGAGACAGTTTCTTGTTACTTGGAATTTAGGGATTAACCCTTCCTTGTCCTCTTTTTCATCACCCTTACTTTGTCAGCCATTTTTCCCATTTTATTTTCTTCTGAGGTTCTATTTGTTTCCTTTATCCCACTATGTCTTGAGTTTGGGAGCCCTTTTTAATTTAAAAGCTCACATTTTCTATGCTCTAAGCATAAAGAATATCAGAAGGAGGAGGAGGAGGAGGAGGAGGAGGAGGAGGAGGAGGAGGAGGGATCACTACTGGGTAGGGAGGGTGAGCAAAAAGAAGAAAAAGATGAAAGAGGAGGAAGAGGAGGAGGAATAATTTTGAAGCCCCTCAGCCTATTGATCTCAGCTTCTCTTTCTGTATTGGCCAGAGATGGAAAGACATTCTAGAAAGACTAAAAAGGAAGAAGATGCTGGGAGAAGAAAGAAGGTTGAAAGGAAGAACTGATCTCAAGTTCTTCCTTCTTCCTCGAATCTCCTCTTTTCACAACAGATTTGCAGAGGATTCTACCCTAATGGAATAGAATCCATTGGAAGCTCAGAGCAGGTAAAAGGAACATGTGATATGAAGTAAAATTCCACTTACAAAAAAAAGTCCCCAGGGCCTTTGCAGTCATTGCTCAAGTGTTTTCCACCCCACTCACTGTCTCAGGCCAGCATACACTGGGCCATCTTACACCTGAACTTCTGGTTGAGCCAGAAGAGCACTGGAAGTTTGGGGGCAGGGCCAGGAACCCAGGAGAGCCCCAGGCAATGGGAACAGCCACCACCTCTGCAGGGCTGGAAATGCTTGACCCCCCCCCCCAAAAAAAAAAACATTTGCAAAATGGGGAGGTGGGGTGGCTAGGAAGGACAGAGGCAACTGGGGTTGGCACCAAGGACTCCTCACCCACCTTCCACCAGGGTCCACCCCTGGCTATGTTAAAGGGTGCTGGAGTGTCCTATCCCTGACTCCTAACTTCCAGTTAAGTCAGAAGCTGGGCATTCAGGGAAGGAGCTAGGAATGTGGTCAGCCAGGTGCAGGGACTAATATTTCTATCACAGTCCCTATCATGACCATAAGCAGGACCCAAGCCACATAGTGTGTTTGGTAAAGGAACATTCTGAGATTCTTTTCAAGAAGTAAATATTCTGTTATAGACTTTGATATGAATTATCAGTAATGAGCACTTACTATGTCTGGGTTAGACTCTCCATGTAATAGGTCACTTAATCCTAACAACTACCATATCCAGCAGGTCTTATAATTATCTCTCCTTTGCATACTAGAAAGCTGAAACTTGAAAGAGTAAAATAACTTGATTCCAGCCATTAAAGAGATAGATCCAGCCAGGCATGGTGGCACACGCTTGTAATCCCCGTGCTTGGGTGGTGGAAACAGGAGGATGATACAGGTTCAAAGCCAGCCACGCTGCCTTAAGAGACCCTGTTTCCAAATTTAAAAAAGTATAGAATAGGTCTGGGAGTGTAGCCCAGAGGCAGAAGGGTTTCTAGGAACCCCAGTACCACAGAGAGAGAGGGGGGAGGGAGGGAGGAGAGAGAGAGAGAGAGAGAGAGAGAGAGAGAGAGAGAGAGAGAGAGAGATCTCCAGAATTCTATTCTAGATAAAGCTGACTCCAAAGCTCACAATTTTTTTTTTTTTACAGTACTAGTGATTGAACCCAGGGTCTTTCTACCTCCGAGCTACACCCCCCAGGCCTATTTTTTTTATTCTTTATTTTGAAACAGGATCTCACTGAGTTGCAAAGGGCCTCTTACTAAGTAGCTGGTCCAGCAGAGGCTGGCCGCGAACCTAAATTTTCCTATCTCAGCCTCCCATGCACTGGGATTACAAGGGTGCGCCATCATGCCCGGCCCAGAGCTCACATTTTTAACCTTGTATATAAAACCCAAATTGTACACTCTTGAAAACATATCTCCTGGGTGGGCCTCTAAGGTGTTTTGACCTTAGAGGAATAGTATTCAGTACTACAAGGGCACACATAGTTTGTCTCTGTCACTGTGCCTGAGGCAAGAAGAATCAAGAAATCAGATAAACAAGTGGCAGAGATAATCCACTTACAAAATTTGAGAGAGCCGGTGGGTGAGGGTGCTTTCTGGGCTCTATTTGGTTCAGAGCTCATTTATTTCAAGATTAAAGCATCTACTTTATCTTCCAGGGGCAGCCAAAAAAAAAAAATGACAAGCTCCAAAAATACATCCAATACAATGTCAGTCACAGCTCTAAACAAATAGATTATACATGTTAACATATGATCTGTTTCTTCATCACCACCTCCTTAACTATCCAAGTCTCATTTTTCTGAAATACTGGACCAGCTTCCCCACACCAAGGAGAAGCATGATAAAGCAGTAGGAAAGTTCTGGGAACTTCCTGAAGAAAGCAATAGACACAGTAAGTGAAAAAAGAGTTAGCACAATCAATGGGCTCTCAAATTAAGAGCACTCTTGGAATTTTAGAGCAGTTTCAATAATAAATGTAATTGATAATTTAACATAATTATAAAATAAAGTGTGGAGACAGTTTTCCCTTCCACAGAGGCTTTAAGAGTCCTCAAACCAGACTTGGTGACACATGCTACTTAAGTGAGGGCCTTCACAACTTTATGAGACCCTGTTTAAAAATAATGAATAAAAAATAGGGCTGGGGGTGTAGCTTGGAAGTAGAATCCCCTGGGTTCAATCCCCAGTACCACAAAAAAAGATCCTCATGATGAGGACTTTGGGGGCATTAATACTATTTTCAAAAGATTCTAGTTGGCCCCAAATTGCTATTATTACTTCCCCTCCCTGCATCGAGAACTCCCACGAGTCTCCTGTTCACGGTTATCATGAGATTTCCCACTTCTAGTGGGTTATGAGTGACAGTAGAATGTAAACCAGTTAGCATCCCCATTCTCTCAAAGACCCCAACTCAATTTCAGGATTGTTCTCTAGTGAACTATGAGATGACAGCCAGCATTCCTCCCTTACTGTCTTTCTATCCTACAGGCTCCACCAAAGGAGAAGTATGCTCTTCTAGAACAATGTCCACATAAAGAAATGATGAAATAAATAAAAAAGCATAACTAATCCAATCTCCATCAAAAATAAGACTTAGAGGCCTAGCATGGTATGAAATTGCTCCAGATCAATGGGTTAATCCAGTTCCTTCTATAATTTAGAGACCAAAATATTCATGGATAGATAGATACACAGATATATACACAGATATATATATATCACTCGCAACTTTAGTTTATTCATTTTCAACCAGTATTTATCAGATACCTGTTGTATGTGCATTATTAGGAGAATATATAATGGGCAAATTTTCCATATTTAGCAAATAAAAATTTTGTCTTTTATCTGAAACTATAAATTATCAACAGAAGGCCATGCCAGGCCACAAGAAATTTACAATCTACTTCCCCATGCATTCCCTAAGGATTTTGAAACCTATTAACACCTTTGTAAAATCTTACTGTTCTCAAAGGTACAACCTGAAGGACTGATACCTGGAAGAGGTAACATTCTGATAGGAAGATAAGAGTTAGAAAGGTACGAGGTGCCCGGCATGGTGGTACATACTTGTAATCCCAGCATTTGGGAAGCTGAGACAGGAGGATTGTGGTTCAAGGACAGCCTCAGCTACTTAGTGAGGTCCTCTCCAACTCAGTGAGACCCTGTTTCAAAATAAAGAATAATAAAAAATACAGATGGGGGTATAGTTCAGATGTAGAATGCCCCTGGGTTCCATCCCTAGTACCACCAAAAAAAAAAGTAAGAATGGTACAAGATGAGCAGCAGTAAAATATCTCAGAGGCAGACACAATGATTGACCATGAACAACAAAAGAGCTCCTTCTCTCAAGTTGGGTGGCAGGAGTAAAGTTAGCGATGGGTTCACCAAAACGATGTTGAGGTGGTCCACATTCTAATTCTGAGCAGAGCATCTAGCAGGAGCATATGCCAATTTTTGGTTTGGGGGTAGAAATCATACAAAATGTGGTGGCTTTACAGGGTTTGAACCTGAGAGAAAGCAAAATGTGGCGGTTGAGCTGTATTTTTCTTGGAGTTTTGTAGATACTCAGGCATAAAAATTCAGTCAGGTTTGGGAGATCTGATCTGAAACAATAAAAGTTTTCACACTATACTTTCAGCAACCACATGGATCAGGCTGCCAAGAGAGCTTACAGATGCTCATCTGAATGTTTTCAGTACTGTCCACAGGTGGACCACTTAGGCCACGCTTACGTGACAAAACTGATTTTTATATTTGAAGAGAGGAAAGGAGGTTGTCTTTTTCTAAACCAACATTATTGACACTGAAAAAAGAAAGTAAGGGGTTTTTTGTTAATAATAAAACTAGCTAATGAATAGTTCCATTGGCAGAAATTTCTGGGTCAGCCTGCTGTGAGTAACTCCATAGCTTGCATCTGAAGCAAGACTGGGCAGAGCGCACTATTTGTTTTATCTTACATTTCAGTTATTAAAGCCACTTCAAATCCTTCATGGAAAGTTGTGGAGAATAAATAAATAGGAAGTGCCACAAAAGAAGTGGCAGAAATGGAAAGATCCACTGGAATAGTAAACCTTACCATTTTTCTTACTGGCTTTGTACCATTTTCTAATTCTAGGATCCCATATCCTAAGTGTTTTATGTCCAGTGTGAAATACAATTGCTGTCTCTCCATTCCCTCCTTTTCTTTGATCTCCTTTGTCTGAGCAGACAACTGAAATGCCACATGGGAACGTGTGACTGTGGGCTTAGCCCTGTGTGGGCATCAAGCTGTGTGACTCTATGATGGCTTAGGAGTACCTCTGCTGAATGCAAAAAATAGGTGGCATGACCCTTCCCAAGCCCTCTCTGCAGCTTCCTATGAGGCCTATTCTCTGGACCTGCATCCAAATCAAAATATTTACTTCATTCCTTAGTTTGAGGACCCTAATATCTCTTCACCACCACTGGAAATTCTATTGTTCTCACAATAAAATGGCTTTTTTCTTTTAAATTTCTGTATATTTTAGGAAGATAGAAGAATGATTATAAACATTAATTCTAGTTTACATGAGCAAAATAGCCAGAATTATTATTATTATCACTAACTAATATTTATTATGTTATCCCAGGGAAATATAATTTAAACCTTGTACCTTTGAAACATTTAATGATTCCAAGATGGGGAATTGACCTAACTTTTCCTTTGGTGGAAGAAAGAGAGTATACAATCTAATTAAATTAGCTTTGCAGGGGGTGATTAATCTTCTTAAGAAAACAAACTGCTTTCAAACACTCCAGTAACAATCTTTTCTGATGATTAATGAAATAATTACAAAGAATTCTGGTCTACTTATTAAGCAGACCCAGTTTTGACTCTCAGAAGCAGAGTATTAGTCTCTATCTCATGTAAATATTTTCTATACAGCAGATAACAATATTCTATAATTCTGATTTATTAAGAGTTTTATTTTGGTCATCCCTCAAATTAGCCTACTACAATAAAGATTTCCCTGTACTTCTGTCAAGAATTGTATGAACCCAAGATAGCAGCGAAGTAAGCTGAAATGTTTTTATAAAATATTTATGGTCCCTCCAATCCCTATTAACCATATATATGTGTGTGTGTGTGTGTGTGTGTGTGTGTGTGTGTGTGTACACACATATATATGTATATATATATATATACATATATATGTATATATGCAAAATTAATTTCCTTTAAATTAATGACCTAGTTGGATTCATTGGAAGTCCACTTGGACAGCACATTGTGAAGTTGTAGTCTACTAACACTCATTTAGACAATTCAAATCACCACCCAAAGACTATACATAAACCATATATTGACTAGTATTGTCAAATATACAAGGTTTTCAATTAAAACAGGAAACTCACCAAAGATAGTTTGCCCTGAAAATGCCAAAAATGTATTATAGATCCACAACAAAAACTCTAAGCAAACTCATAAGGTTACTTATGAGTATATTAGTAAAGTTTCCTTTAGCACTCTCTTTAAGGTATAGTAAATAGAGAAAATTAAATGTAGAAGAACCCATCTAATTATAACTTTTTTATAAAGGCAAGCAGAAAAAAGGAAAACTTGGATATTTATTCATTCAATATGCATGTATTATTTACTATTCAGGCTCAGTTGTGTGCTTGCTCTTAAAAAGGTAAGTATTATGCTATGCTTGCTGCAACTTATAATCCAACTAAGGCAAACAAGAAATCAATAATTACAATAAAATCGGCAAAATGCTATAAAAAATGAGATGGGTACCATAGATGCATAAAGGCTGGCACCTAATTTCAAGCATTATATATTTCCCAGGGGTGGTATCATTTGAGCAGAGTTGAGGAGGTAAGAAGGTAGACAGGTGGGCAGTGAGCCATGGGGCGTTTTCTAGAATAAAGGAATAGTATAGGCCAAAGCAGAAACTAAAAGGTCTTGTTAAGGTCAATGTTAATGCTAAGCATTAGCTGATATTCTCTGATCATTTATAATACTCTAGATACCTTGCTTCATACTTTGTATGCATTTCTCTTATTTAATTCTACCATTACCATATAACTTGATTCTGTTTCCACCAAAAGGAAACTATGGCTTAAAAAAGTAAAACAACTTGTTCAAGATTCTATAGAGCAATCAAACTTCAGATCCCATGCTCACTACTCAGCTCTACTGTCTCCCCAAGTATGACACCATTAGGAGTTTGTCTTTCCTCTATAGGCAATGGGGAGCCACTAAAAATCTTTGATGTACCCCCTAAAAGTAAGCATAACATTTTTAGTGAGTAAATGACTCCCACTCTTTGTAAATTTTTTCCAATCCTTTCATTCAATACTTTGATTATACCTCCTACTTAAGTTTGGTTTCTACCTTGTTTATAAAAGAAACACCATTACTTAAAAAGAACTTTTGTACATGAGAATCACTACCCTCAGAATCAGGAGAGTGCTAACAGTGAAGCAGGAATGGGCACTGTCATGTGCCACTCTTCTGTGCCATACAGAAGCCAAGGTGGGTTGTCAGACCATGCATACATGGTGGAATCCATCATTTATAACTACTCTCATAGAGGTGGGGTCAGACTTCTGAATCTCAACACTTTAAATTTGGAATACTTCTCTAGCAATCTCTGCTTTATAATTGATGGTTTTTTAAGGGCAAGAATTGCTTAGAACTATATTAAAGGCAGAAGAGTGGATCTGTAGTGACCTAAAATGATTTAATTTTCCAGAAAATTACTACTTTCTACAAGCTGTATAAACTTTAATTAAAAAGACAAGGAGGTCTATTCTCTTTCCTTATAGACATACGACATACTAGGCTCTTGGGATACTAGCAAAAGAAAGAGAACAGACTGAAGATTATAATTTTTAACAAAACTCTAAATATAATTAAGATGGAATGTTTATTGCCATCGTTAAGAACCAACAAGAAACTAACATTTGTTGCTTTTCCATAGAAAAAGTAGTTTTGACTCCCAAATATGTGTAAAGTCAGCTTATAAGGTAAAGAGGTTAAGTCACAGCATAAGACAATGAACATACCAGCTCTTATACTCAATAAACTTTTCAGCTAAATATTAATAAAATGAGCATTCCTACGATAATAAATGCAATGCTGTATCCAATAAAGTGTCCCTGACACCATTTCAAGGAATATTTTAGTGGCTTTTACTATAAATTCTCTAGATTTAGAGAAATGGATCCAGGAAAAGAGAGGTGACTAAGATGAGAACAAATACTGCATCTGAAGGTAGCCCACCAACTCATGAGATACAATCTACGGCCACAAGAGATTTCCCTGCCTAGATAATCACCCATGTGGTCCTCTTTTTTTTTTTTTTTAACCTACTTTCTCTTTGCCCTCTTTATCCCTGAACTTCCTTTTTCAACTTTATTCTTCCTTCAAAGCTGTACTCCCAAGCCAGTAGGCTAAAATCACTTTAAATGGACACATTTGATGCAAAGATATTTGGTGTACTTTATCCTATTTGTAAAAACTTATGGGTAGCATGGGTGTGATTTGATCTGTCATCAAGACTAGCTCATTGAGGTTAAATGCAAAACCAACTCCAATAGTAATGACTTAAAGCAGAACAGCACTTTTAACAGATTCAGATATTTGTGTATGTTCCATTCATTCTACAAATTCTAAAGAAAGCCCTGTGGCACCTGCAACTTCATTAGCCACCTCTTATAATATAACGTGAAAGCTATGATAGAAAACTAGGAAATGAGAAGAATGTATATACAGCACAAATGCTTATGACTACTTACACATCACTTGAATATATAGCTCAGATCTATTAAGTACACCAATTTATTAACTATATTTATGTACATATATATAGAGAGAAGGTAGGTTAAAAGCACTATAAAATGTATCCATGTGTATATGCAATCAGAATGAAATACTGTATTGTGTATATAAATATCAGGTAGTATAAAATAAAATACCCCCGTAGTTGTTTGTTTAGGGACACATTTGGATTGAATGAGCTTTATAACAATCATTTCTTTCAAAGCCACAAAACATCTCACTTTTAGTTTTAATAAAGTCTAGGATTTCTGGCAGTTCTTTTATCACATCTGTCATCCCCTAAGCTTTGCTTAGCCAAAGCACTCAGACTTGAATTTTGAAATTGTCAATATAGGCCTTCTAATCTTTAAGTCTTAAATTATCTGAGCAGATTAACTACCATTATTCTATGCTTATATGACTTAAGGGTAAAAAAAAAGGCAAAGGAAATACAACTCTTTATTTTCAGGCAATTGAATTCCTGCGGAGGTTGTGTTTGGGGCATGTATTTGGAACATGGTTCAATGTATTTATGTAAAATACTATGTAGACATGGTGAGTACTTTAGCATCTAGATCTGTAAGACAAAAATGGCTCCATCTAAAAAGCTTAATTGTCTTGCTTTTAAATCACACATTATTCATACTTCATATTGACACTTTCTAGTGTGGCAACTGGCAGTAAATGTCCTGAAGCCAAGGTATATAGATATCTTAAAGGAACAACAACAAAAAGAGAGAAAGGAATGAAGAGGAAAGAAATAAGGAAAGAGTGAGAAAGAGAAAGAAAGGGAGGGAGGAAGAAAGAAAGAAAGGAAGGAAGGAAGGAAGGAAGGAAGGAAGGAAGGAAGGAAGGAGAAAGGAAAGTGGAGGCTCATTTTCACAGTGGCACCTATCTGTGTAGTGATCTGATTTCTGCTATGATCTCCTTTTGGAGATAAAAGCCAAATTAGTGTGATTCTTTAGTATTTGTATTGCACATTGTAAAACTCTGCAGACTTAAGAACTAAGTGTAAATGTAGCCGTGGAACACAGGAGAAATGGAGTCTGAATGGGACGGGTTAATGGCACAAGGGCGAGCTAACTATGAAAAGTTATTTGGGATTGGGGAGGCAATAGAGAATTTCAGTACTTTGTATTTGTAAGCACAGTTGCTTTCTCTTTTCTCATTTTCTGGGGCAAGGCTTTGGACTCGTTGATGAGGCCAGCGCTGAATGTCATCTTATTAATAGTCTCCATTATGACCTTCTAGCTCATTTGGAATGTTTTGCAGCTGCTAGTACACATGAAAAGGGAAGGGAACCCTGCTGCATGTTTTCACACGAAAGCACTTTCACGTTGCTACAACCAGGCAATTTACAAGGAGGATTTAACAGAAGAGAAAATCTTTTAAAATATCAAAATGTTGAGCTTTTGTGTTTCCACTGCATGTGACATTCCTGGATACCGGAACCCCTAACGGGTGAGTGTTTCTGCAGCCTTTCAGAATTGCTTGTTCTTTTGTTGAGGAAAAAGGCAAGTCCATATTTCTGGGATCTCAGAAGGTGAAGGGAAAAATCGCTTTCATTTGCAGTGCTTAGTGTGCACACCCCTTGGAGCTGGAGGGGCATCCCTCCTGCAAACATGGCTGTGATTCTCTCTTTGCTATACCTGGAAGAGGGCGCACCACAGTATGTAACTCAAAGTGTGGTTTTCTGTGGACTGGTACTTCCAGAAAAAACAGGATCGCAGGAGTGGGGCTGGAGGTTCTCTCAGCTTGGGATGCGACTCCTCCATCTCCACTCTTGTCCTGTACACTCCCCTCAAAGTTCAACTTTCCACAATTCTGCAGGCCCCGCCCTATTGACAACCCTAAAATAAGTCCCAACACCTTCAGTCCATTCAGCCAACTGAGCCCTGCTTTTTCAGAGGGTAGAGTTCCTGCCCACAACTGAGGTCCCTCTTCCAAGTTTCTTTAGGTTAGCCCTCAAAGGCCATTTCTTTTCTCTGATCACTCCTTCCCCAACACACACACACACACACACACACACACACACACACACACTTCTCCCATGCCTAGCTGAAGGCCACTGTCAAAAAAAAAAAAAAAAGAAAGAAAGAATATAAAAAAGTCCACGCTCTGTGACCAAAGCCCAGGAAGTGACCTGAGATGAAGGTATCCCAAAATAAACCAGGAAGATAGGTCTGGACCAGACCCACGCCCCGGTGGGGTGGGTACTTTCAGTGCACACCACTGGCTTTGCCCCTCCCAAGGAGGTTCCACATCCTTTTGGATAACGACCCTTCACTCTGGTCCTCACATGAGCAGGGTTTTGGGGGATGCATGGAGTAAAATTTTGCCCAGGCCAGAGGGTGCAGGCCTGAGCCCAGGAAAGCCCCGCCCGAGCGCCCACGCCTCAGCCCGGAGTCTAGGCGGCGCCGGCCTCCCGCTGTCTGCCCCAAGCTTGTACCTGGAGGGGAAATTCGCTCCAAGAACCTCCTGAGTTGCCAGAACTGGGAAAGCAGCCTGCTAGGGGAAGCTTTTTGTCCAGAACACAATCCCCAGGGCCAAGAATGAGGGAGAGGGAATCAATACCTAAACTGTAAGCTCACCGCCAATTGTTTTTAACCACAACAAACACAAGCAAATTGTACTTTCTAGGGGGCTGTTTCCTTGCACTGTTTGTCTTTACGGTTTTGTTTTGTGTTTTTTTTTTCATTATAATGCTAATTTTTAACAGAGAAAATTTTAACTGAACAATGATTGTTCAGGAATCCCTAACTAGGAATCTCAGCTACCTGGAAGGAGTCACTTGAAAATTTATTGGAAAAGTTCGGAACATCAACATCAACTCTTTTCTTTCTGATTGTATATTATTACTCTTTGTGCAGCCCTGGCTTGCCCCGTGTTGGCCTATCCCAGGGAAATCGCACAGTAGCTAGAGAGACCTACAGCTGTCTTAAAATGCTATCTTTAAAATGTTGCCTGGGTTTTAAGTTTAAAGTTATAGCTGAAATATTGAATATAATTAGTTTCTGTCGTTTAAAGGCCTCTATATTGCAGGATAGTTTCTAACTGTCTGTATGACTGAAATAAAACGTTAGCATTAGAACTGAATAAAAGTTTAGTTATCAAAACACAGTGGGGTCCCTAAAGAGGAGGGAGAGAGTCTTATGGTTTGTATTTTTTAAGTTTTCATTTTTAAATGTTATGTATAAGTCCATGTGTTCCTATACATGATCTTTTTTTAGGCTAACAAAGAATCTAATTTTTAAACAAGAGAAATTCAGCCTTCAGTCTCTCTTTGTTTCGTGTCTTTTTAGAGACAGTGTGCCAGTGTTTTTAAACTTATATTTTCTAACTTAGAAAAAAAATTAAAGTGGTATTTGAAAATTTAACTTGCAAAAAAACATAGCAGGGGGTGAGTTTTATATTTTTAGAGGAAGTGTTTAAATTAGTTAAGGCATAAGGATCAATTAAATTACATCGTGTCCTGAAATAACTAACGTGGAAGGGAGGGACTTTAAATTTATCCCATCTAGCAGTGTTCATAAACCCCAACTAGTAAGAAGTTCATATTCCATCAACAGCTAGCATTACTTGAGAATTATATCCCACTAAAACGTTGCTGATTTTATCATCTATTGTGGTTTGGAATTGTGTGACGGTAGGTACGTATGTGATCTGTGTATATGTAATTCTTATACTTTATATATATTTAGACACGCACTTCTTTCTTAAATGTTTACGCGGCTAGTCATTTTAAGAGTATCAAAATAAACCACGCGCTGGCTTACACCATCTCCCAGGTATTCCCAAACACTGATGAACAAAAATCTTTACATGCGAAATGAAGAGCTACCCATTTAAAGGAAAGAATGGAAAAGGGAACTCGATTTAGTCTCATTTGTTTATCGCTAGATTTTTTCCCCCCTCTCTGCAAATTCATTTGAATAGCTTTCAAGCCGGAAAATGGAAATGTGGCTCCTGCCCTCTATTTCAGCGGCGGCGGCAGCGTCCTGGCAACAGCGCAATTTTCTATCATCAAGGATAAATGGCATCGAACAGAACATTCTGATAAAAAAAAAAGAAAGAAAGAAAAAAAAAAAAAAAAGCTCCAGCCAAGGAGTCCATGATTGCTGGCCTTCCTGTCTGTCATCCCTTTACAAAATCCTCTCCGCAAACCTGAGCGGCTTGCTGTCAGAGCTAATAACGTCTTCTGAGGGGGGTGGCGGGGAGAGGGGAGCGTGGTCCTCCCGGCACAATGTTCCCATTTATTAAATCGAGTGCTTATTTTAAAATTGCAAATATCTTTGTTTGGTTCACTGAAAATTAAAACCAAAATGTAGGAAGTTCCATGATGCAACAATTATTCGTGTCATATCAGAGAATCAACCCCCTATCTCGCCCTTCTCCTGGTTAAGGTTGAGTGAGGGGGAAGGGGGAATCCGGGGCAGGAGGATTCTGGAGGAAAAATACAAAGCTGTTCGCCCTGCAGGTAAGCTGAGAGTAATTGAAAGCCGGAGGAGCGATGCCGGCTTCTACCCGGGAGAACGAGCTAACCGCGATCCCCCGAGCGTGTGGGCGCGGTCCCCGCCGCCGGCGCTCCCAGGTGGGCAGAGCGCCGAGCCGAGCCGAGCCGCGGAGCTTTCCCGCGGGAAGCTTTGAACGTAATAGTGGCCATTTCTCGCCTGCTGAGATGCCTTTCCCGAAAAGGCCATTCTCCTGCTTCAGGAGAATGGATCCCTGAGGTCCCCGCGCCCGCAAAGGGGGTCCTGGAAGGACTTAGAGGACACCCCAGAAGGCTTGCCCTGAGCTGTGGGCCTCGCCCTAGAGGTGGGGGCTGAGACCAGATGACCAGCACCCCCCACACCCAGAGGGAGCTACGCTTGTCGGGCTTGGGCTTCTCAGAGGCCTGGGCTCCTGCCTGGGGCGTAGGGATGGGCTTGACAGGTGACAGGCTCTAGGGACCGTCCAGTCCTAGGGCCAGCACATCCAGCACTTTGGACTGAAATCCACATGGCCAGGGACTGGCAGAGAGGAGGTCGAAGTGGACTGGAGTGCGTGGTGGGGGAAGGGGAGCGGTGTTGACACCCTACTACCCTCAGATCCATGGACGGGGAATTTTGTGCGTGTTGTTGGGTGGGAGAGATGAGAGAGGGAGCTTACAGTGCAGAGGAGACTCGATTTTAATATCCCTTAAAGCCAGTCTAAAGAAAAGGAATGATGGGAAGGTAGAGAGAAGATCTCAAAATTCGGGGTCCCTAAAGAGGTAGAGGTGGTTAGAGACTAAGGCGGTAGGAAGGGGAGAGGCAGAGGAGATAGGTAAGCAGCTTGGTTTGGTGAGAGCTTTGGGGTCTGAGAACAGTGAGAGGAGAGGGGAACCCTTTGTTTAATGAGGAAACCTAATTATTGCGCATCTGGAAGTCTTGGTCCCAACTCCACTTCCAAGGCGGGTACCCGAATGCGCATGCTTGAGCCTACGGTTTTGCATGATATGACACGCGCACGTGAGCTGACTCGGCTCATCCCCCCCCCCCCAGGCCGCCGCAGCCAATAGAATCCCGCTCTTACTGTGCCTCCGGGTCACATTGACATGTCGTCCCCCACAATAGGCCTTTAAAACCCACTTTAAAAATAAAGAGTGTTTTAGTATTGATTCTCACCTAGGCACTGAAGATTTCTGTAGGAAATAGACACATTTTAGAACTACAAATACATTTGCTACAAGCAAGGGTTAAAGTATTCAGAATTTAAGAAAAAGTTAGAAGGCTGGAGAATAGAAGCTGTTTAAAGAACACCAGCAGGAAGTCAAGGAATCCTGGTACTGCTGCCTTAGGAGCCGGGAGACGCCAATGCTGAATCTTTCTACCTTATCTGACACCTGAAAATCACACTTCCTTCACTGACCAAATTATGCTTAAAAAACAGTACATGGCCTATATGGGCCTGGCTTGGAAACCTCAAAGCCTCTTTTTTTCTGCCTCATCCCCAGTCACACATGGTTGCCAGGGAAACATGAAGCTGGAACACCTGTGTTCCATCCTCTCCTTTTCCCAGACACCAAAGAGGCCTGCCGGGTGGGGTCCATGTGTTAGCTCCCACATCTGTGAAATGGGGCTAATTACAGAAAGACAGAGGAAACAAGAGGCAGAAAAGTGGCATGATCTCCACCCTGTCTGGGCCTCTCTTTCCTCCACCCAAGCTCAGGGGCTAGGAGGCATGACATTGTTTCTCCTGGGTCTACAGAAGGGGTGGGCCAGCTGGAAAATATTATCCATCCTGCCTCTTTTGCACACCAAGGCTGCCTGTCCTGGCTGTGGCAACGTTCTGACCATTACCGACCATCTTGTACTCTTTCTACCATATATCCCTCCCAGAACTGCTGCCCACAAGTGGGTCTCCAACATCCTTGCCTATGACAAGAAAACTGCTTGTTCTCATCACTGAAATAAAACAGGTGGGGGTTATTTTTTGCAGACCCTTCCCCCTTGTTTGTAATTCACAACTGTCCAACATAGGATTTAGCTTCAAATGTACTTGATCTGGTACATATTTTTAGGGTGACGCTCATAGAATATGATGCTTAAAAATCAGCCCAGCAGTGCCTGTTTCTTTCTCACCCCCCAGGCCTACCATTATAACGTGGCTTTTTTTCTTTTGAGAGTGTGAACAAATAGCTCACCACATCCCTCAAACATGTAAAATGTAAGACACTAAAGAGTCACCTCAAGGGCTTACCATCTAAAATCACCATTATTTGACCTATAAGTATTGTTGGCATGCTGATTAGGCCTGTATCTCCCAAGCCCTGTCTATTTTCAAAGAAGGAAATACTTACTGAACCTTTAGAAATGCCAGCTGGTAATCTCTGTATAGAATAACAAACTTTTTCACAATTGGGTTTTGGAATTGTCTATGCAAAAGTGAAGGTTTTTTTCCCCCCTCTGGTATTGGGGGTTGAACCCAAGGCTTGGCACATGCACTTTACCACTGAGCTACACTCCTAAAATAATTCTGAAACACTCTGGATTTTAGATTGTACTTGTAATAGACTTATCTTTGTGCTTATAAAGAATAGAAAAGTAATAGTGTGTTTGAAAGGAAACACAGGCCTTAAAAAAATGTCCATCAGTCAATCAGTTATTTTCATTGCCACCAGTTGAAGCAAAATCGTTTTCCCTCTCTTGTAGGTGGCTGGGGGAAGTAAAAAAGTTAGAGTGTTGTGGGGGAAATTAAACCAACATAGTCACAAATTCACATCCTGGCCTCTTTCTAAGGCAAATTTCAGATCATTCCTGAGGCTAACTTTGATGACAATCCCTGTCAACTGAGAGAAGACCAACAGGCTGAGGTGTGGGCTCAGGACCAGGACATCAGAACCCAGTATTAGTCACAGCTTCAGCCTCTGAAGCTGCTGTTTGCAGTCACTGCTGGCTGTAACCCAGACCCAGCTGCAGAATCTCTTTGTCTCACATTTGTGCAGACACTGGGGTGGGTCCTTCCCATCCTTAGCAGGCATGGCTGGCCATTGGCATCAACTAGCCCCTGTGTGATCAGGGCTAGTTAGTTTAAAACAAAACCAGAATGGAGCTGGGAGCATTTCCTTCCCCTGTGGGGCTAACCTCCTCTGATTTGAGACTGGTCAAGTCAGGAGGAAACAGCCAAGGAGGTTAAAAAGGGAAGTTATTATAGGACCGTGACTATAAAAACGCACTGGCCTGAGTAGAGGCTTCTGGAAACCAACACTGTTTGGCCCATGAGGACTCTGAGTGCTGTGGCCATCAATCAGTTGGGGCAGACAAACCTCCCCCCAACTCATGTTTTGGTTCAGCAGGAATTTGGGTGCAGATTCCCTTTCTTTAGCATAGGTCAGCCAGAGGACAAGAAGGAGGAGAGGGGGCTTGGACTCTCAATGGTTCCACTGACTGGACATCCAGAAGGCATCTTCTCTCCTTTCTGCCCCCGCCCAGTATACTCTCCTAGGTGGTCCTGCCTGCCTAGGGCCCTCTGGTGCCCAGTGGGTTTTATTCTATGGGTGCTAACGGTACTCCAGGGAGCTATCTCCTCTCTCTCTTTCTCAAGATCATGCAGTCAACCCAAGCCAGTCCACAGCAGAGCTGCTGAGCAGAGAAGGGTAATGGGGGGCTTGGTCAGTGCTGCTGGACTCTTTGGAGTCCCCAGGGCCCCTGGGCAGGTAGCAAGCTGGGCGAGCAGCGTGTTGCCTGGACCGGCGTTTTCAAACAACTTGAATTACAGGCTACATCTTGAATATGAATTAGCCTTCCGAGCTGGTGTGACTTCGCTTTGAAACTCAACTTGTCAAAGTATGGTTTTAATTAAACGTCTTCCGGCCTCGAAAGATTACATGTTTTGTAAAATATATCCTAGCATGAAATTTACTTCCACAATCTGAAATTAGGTTCCTTGTAAATGTTTTCATAAAGAAAGAAAGGAGAGAAATAGGAGGGAGATGTGTGTGCGAATGGAGCAGCTCATACTTGGCTGTGTTCCTTTGAAATGTCCAACCAGTGAGCCTCCGCATCAGATGGGTGGACAGGTCCCAAGCTGGTGAGCCAGCCCCAGCAGACAGGGACGATTCCACTTGCCCAGGACAAGCAAGTAACCCAAACCCACCCTGGCAGGCGCGGCCCACGCTGCTTTAGCAGTTGGAGACAATTCAGCAGACAGACAAGTTAATCCCGTGCTGATTTGTTTCGGATCCATCTGCAGGACGCTGAATACCCCCCTCAGCTGCTGCAGCAGACACCTGCCTCCCTGCATCCCCCACTGCTGTGTTTGTCCCCAGGGAGACCAAGAGATGATAGGGTGCGGAATGGACCTCCGTAGCATTCGAAATAACACAGCTCAAAATTTAAAGTTCTCTTTTAACAATTCCTAGCTAATATTTAGAATAACAGCACTCTCAGTGGAGAGCCGTCCTAACGGCCTGTCCGAACTGTTCCAATCTAAAAACTTGCTTGACTTAGAAGGGGGCCCCTGGAGGCTCACTAGCTCCTGCCTGGGAGTTTATCCCCCAGGTAGCTCTGAGAAATAGGACCCATTTCCCTGCGTAGGGACAAGGAAGGTGCCCTCGCCCGATGCATGGCTCTATTCAAGAATTAAGAGCTGCGTCCCTGTGGCAATCTCTTTTTCTAACTGCTCTCTGAGGAACCCGCCAATTCTGATGGGAGCTGCTGGATTCGAGTAAAACGTAGCCCACATGAGGTGGAGGGGTGATAGGGAGCACAAGGGAGAGGTGCAAGTCTCCTTCCTTCTAGATAATTGGTACCCAAGAAATGAGGGCGGGGGTGGCGCAGTAAGGGAGAGTTATTTACCGCCCTCCACCTGAAATAAGCAAGACCAATAACGAGCCTGGCTTTTCGCCCTGTTTACTCCATCCCCATTCAGCGATTGGCAAAGCAGGCCCTAAAGGCAAAGACAATAATTGCTCCGCACTCTCCTTACTAGGGAAGTGTGTAGGCATTTGAAGTGTACTAAAAATAAACGAAGGAGGGAGAAAATGAAAAGGGGATGGAGTGACAATTTGCAGCAATTAAAGCGTCTGCTCCCTGTTGCCGAAGGAACAGGGACCCACAGCGGTTTTTGTTTTCCCAGCCCTGATGATGTGACTAACTTGTTAGGGAATTTCAGTTCCCGGGTTTTTTTTTTTTTTTTTAATGTTCGTGTGTGGTGTGTTCAGCAGGCAAGAAACCCATGCAGTGTCTGGATCCGTGGGGAAGGGGGTGCCTAGAACCACTTCTAGGCCCCTAAAACACCGTATAAGCTTAGTTTCCAGATAGAGCCCCTCTCCATTCTAGCTCCAAACCCAAGTGAGTGAGTCCCTCTCCACTATTGCTCAGACTTGACTTCTCGCAGAAACTTTGAAGCAAGTTTTCAGCTCCAAGGTGTCTAACTCTAAAGGAGAAAAAAGCATAATAATGCTAACTCCTATTTCACAACCGTGCGAAATGCAAAGGATTCAGGGTGGGGTTGGGGGGAGAAAAAAGGGCGGCCAGCCAAATCAAAGCTTGGGAGACATTTTGACAGCTTGCTTGAAATATTACCCTTAATTTTTGGAAGATTTTCAGGAAGAGAAGGGCGGGGGTGGCTTGGGGTGAGGGACTGTGGAAGAACCACAACTTTCTCCTGTCACTCAAGCAGCCAGAGAGGACTCCAACCTCCAGCACACTGGGAAACACACAATGGGAAATTGCTTCAAGATACAGTAGGGCTCTCTTCTTTCTACCTCCTCCCCCCACCTTTCCTGATACAAGAACTTCACAGAGGGAGTGGTAAGAGGGGAAAGGGGTCCTAGGTATGTATGTATGTATGTATGTATATATATATATATATATATATATATATATATATATATATATATTCTTCCCCATCAGAGAGCGGAAGGGTTAACCTCAGGCGATAAACTCCCCCTGGGCCTGGCTGGGTCTCCCAGCCTGGCGCTCAAATTGGCACCCTAGGTTGATCAGCACCCTCCCATTCCCACGTCCATCTCTCCCCAAGCCCAGCTGCCGCCTAAATCCACTCGAGCTGGCTTCAATGAAAGCTGGCAAATCCGGCGAGTCTCGCAGAAATTTTCTTCGACCCTAATTCAATTTTAAAGCGGATTTTTACTATTAAAAACGCTGCCGAGCAACACATTGAATTAATCTGACTGTACGGTTTTAATTACAGTGAGGGTTTCTCTACAAATCTGTACAAGACAGTGGCTGGCTCTCGGAGGATCCCTGCCTCCTGAATTCGATTATCCAGCCTCTGGTTCCCCGCAGTTGGCGGCGGGAGTGGGAGCCAGCTGCGGGCTCGGGATTCCTGTCGCCCTCTGCCTCTGCCTGCATTCGGGCTCCTGCCCTCGCCCTTTCCTTCACCCCACACCCTGGAGAGCCCGGGATTCCTGCTTGTCTGTTTGGGTCTGTTGCACTGACTTCCGAGATGCAACCCTTTTTGTCTTAACTCTTGGGCCCAACATGACCTCTTTTTTGCAGTTTTTTGAAAATTTCTACAATGACTGACTCTACAGTTAGAATGGGCAATATGATGCCCTGGGTATTTGAGAGTAAGATGGAATGAGAAACCTGGTGGTAAGGGGAGAGAAGTAGAAGGCTAGTGCAAGGGAAGGTAGGGTTGGTAGCCCACCCACCTCCACCCCACGCCTTCTGGCCCTAGAGTCAATGTGCACTACCCAGATCCCTGAGCAAACAGGGCCACCTTTATCAGTCTTCAGCTTTGTTCACTTGTGCAACTGATGTCGTGGGACAACAGTACCTAGCGAATAGGATGGGAGGAAAACTTGAGACTAAGGCACTCAGCAAATAGCAGATTCCCACGCATTCTCTTTTGCCCACAGTCTAATATTCTTTCTCTGATTGCCCTTTCTTCTACACCCAGTACCTTTTGCTTTCTGCTTCCTAAAGAAGATGAATCCAAGTATGAGCTTGCCAAATGGAGACATCCTCTCAATATTTATTTAAAGCATTAAAGGCTTAGAACTCTTTGGGGGAAGTCAAACAGCCACTTAACCTAGTGAAAGGGACAAGGAGCATTTTTCTACAGAAATTAGTGAAATCTACAGGACAAGAATTTTATTCCATTCCCATTCCCAGGATGGAATAGAAGGGCCTTTCTTTCTCCAAGATTTGTGCTTTTGAAAAAAAAAAACTTTTCTGAATAAAATAAATGAAAAAGGGCACAGTTGGGGCAAAAAAAATATATATCTTTTCTTTTTCTAAGGTTCTCAAATCTGTTGTCCTCTAAGGAAAGTTTTGCTAAAGGACTAATAAAGTACCTTTCCCTTTATTGGGGTGTCCCAAAAAAGGAGATAAGAAATACTTATGAACAAATATAAATATGAAAACTACCATTATGTTGATATCATATGGATAGTCAGACACAGAACACACCTCTATCCCTTCCTCCTCCTTTCTAATGAAAACCGGTTTCCACTTATTTTTCTGTTGTAACAAGAGAACCATCTAAGAGCTTACATGATAGCAAGAGGATGTTTTTCATCCCAGGTTTTCCTGAAGAGCTGTCCCAACCTTGAGTTCTTTAATGTTTAGGCATTTGCTGTGACTTTATTATTGTTACTGCTGATGAAGGGATGAAAGAATTAAAGAGAGGATGCTTCAAGGCATTTAGGAAGACGCTGGGGCAGCTATATTAGCTCCTTATTATGCCTAAAAATAGTCTGTCGTTTCCTGTTGGTGCTTGTTCCCTGCCACTCTGGGACTGCATTTATCCCTCAATGGTCAGGGGCTCCTGCTTTCCAAAGACTGACTTAATGAAAGCTGACTTCTAACACTCCTTCCCTTCTCCCTGTTCTATTTCCCAGCAGGACAAATATGTTGGGTGCTCAGCCTCCGTTCAGGCTTCTTATTGACAAGATAAACATCTGCAGTCATCGTGTTTTAAACTGTTTAAATATTGTGGGGTTCTTTTTCTGGGCTGAAAAAAAAAGGTAGAATGTTTGAGGAGGAGAGTGCTATCCTTGCTGCAAGAGACAAGAAACAGAATGAGAGGTAGAGAGAAGGAAAGAAAGACAGGGAGGGAGGGAGACAGACAGGCTTCTATGGACAATTCAAAAGTTACGGAGAAACTCACACTCTTTTCCACTCTATTGTCTTTCAGCTGGTCTCTAGTAAGAAACCTTGGGTGCCCATGCACCTGGAAATGCAATTTAGGGGGGGGGAGGCAAATAGTGTTGGGTTTGAGGACCCAATCGGCTTCATTTTTATTAACTCTATTAGATTCCAGGTTTTAAAAGAAACCTCTAGACTGGGATATGCTTAGGTGATACTGTTCAAACAGAACACTGAAAAGGAAAACAACAAAACAAAACAAAAAACACCATGAATTCCCCTAGTCAGTACTATGTTGGAGTTACCTTGCTACTTATTTGGGGGACCCAGGACTGGAGACAGGAGGCAAATGTTCCTAAAGTTCGGTGAGGGTCTTTTATGGTGTAAACAGAGTCCATTTTTACCTGGATTTGGGGGACCCTGGGAGAGCAGAGCATTAACATAAATGTCAGTATTATCACTAAATACCACCAAAACCTCAGAATTTTCTTGCCTCAGCTAAATCATGTGGCCACTCCTGAAGATACCATCGCTGGCCTGGGCTAGGAAAGGGAAGAGGCGGCCCCTGTGTGCCCTGGAGCTGCTGCAGGTGTGTGTCCTGGGGAAAGGGGAGGGAAGAAGGGTGTCTGGGTTTCCAAGACATCCAGCACCCTTTCCTTACATACACAAACAGAAGTTTACATTGAATGAGGGAAAGACTAGCAGGAATTTTTCCACCAATGTCCCCTGTTGAGAAGGGGGTTCTTAGCATGGCTATGTAAATCAATACCGAGTTATTTCTTTGAATTCAAAGGCCATTTATCCAGGTCTAATTTCTTTAGAATTAACGTGATAACTGAGCTCAACTTAGCAACCAAACCCAGCCAGATCCTAGCCGATTTGAATGTACTTTCACAACCCCCACCAAGGCAGGGAACCCACCCCGGGCATCTAGGCATTCTGAGGCCTACAAGTGTGTGTAAACACTCCTCCAGAACTGGAACAACGGGAATTCTCAGACCCAATGAGCCCATTCTTCAATAGTGGCCTCTGGCAAGCATACCTTAGAGGCTGGTGTGGGCAATACACAAGTACTTCTCTCTAAATGATATTGACAGCCACAGTTTGGAGCCCCAACACCTCAATACCTTAAAAAGCAAAATGCAATTTAGGCCTCAAACCCTGCCTCTTAAAATTTTAGTGAAGAAGACCCTCACCAGGGGCCTAAAGGAGCCCTTTGGCTAGGACTCCCTGGTGCTTGGTTTACATCTATTTTGAATAATAAAGCCTTCGCCTGCCTGGAGGGCCTCCTCCCTGGGGTTGTTGAGGTTCCCTAGGGGGAGGAACAAAGAGGTAGGAGCCAGACCCTACTGCCGGCGAACCCAGGCCGAGGCCCGGGAGTCCCAGAGGTGCGCGCCTTTTTGCAAGGCTCTGAAAAAGCCGAGTTTTTGCCTCTAGGAAAAGGGCTGGAGGTGCGGGATAAACTCGAGCTAACTAGGGGGTGATTCCAGCCTCCTCGCTTCGCCGGGTTATGGCTGCCGGCGACAGTGAGCGCAGGACTAGGAGGGAGAGCTGAGCTGCCGGCTTCCATTGAGGAGAAATGACGGCCGGGAGCGGCTTCCGCCGACGGTCCCCGCCCGCTTAAGTCTTTACGCCGTGGCTAGGGTGGCAGAGGCCACACGTGGCCGCCGCTCGCAGAGCGCCACCTTGGCGCGCTGTGTGGGGCCACACTAGTTCACCTCTGGGTTCCCGAGACTGGAGGGAAAATCGGACACTCATGTCTGCAATTTGGACTCATTCCCGCAAATGCACCAAAGACGGCTCTGCGGCGGGGACACGCAACCCTCGCTGGCTGCACTCCCCACCGCTACCTCTCGGACCCGAGCCGGGCTGGCACCGCAGGTCTCCGCCGGAACTCAAGGCTGCACAACCACTACCTCGGGGCTGCACCGCATTTGCATCCCCATAAGAGAATAAAGGGATTTTCCCTCCACCTAACGGGGGGAGTTATAGGATCCCTGGGTGAACAATCCCAGCTAACCTGGCTTCCTCAGGCTTTACACAATCCGGGGGGAGGGGAGCTGGGGGGTCTTTTGCAAACAGATGCTGCTGCGCCCTAGATCTGGTGCTGTAGTGGAGGCACTTCCCCCGCCACAATCCATCCCTCCTCGGGATGCTGCCGCCAGAGTTGCGCGAAAGCGGCGGGGAAAAAAAAAATCAGTGCACCTGCGAGCAAAGAGCGAGAGACACAGACAGGCACCGGGGGAGAAACGCCTTCACCGTGTTAACAGCAAGCTGCAGGGTATAAAGCAATAAAACTGCCACGTCTACCTGCTAGCTTTGAGGGCATTACAAACCAGCTCGGCGTGCAGCCCGGGTGCACCGAGAGCGCACCGGGACTGGGTGGGGGACCTTCTCTCTCCTCGGCCTCTCTACCGGCTGCCCACACAATCTCCCCCTTACTCAACACACCTTTTATTTTCCTTGACGATTTTTTGTTGTTGTTTTTAATTCGCTGCCGAATTGTAAACGCATGGATCGGGTTACTGGTTTGTATAGTAAAGTGCAGCTCTTGTTAAAAAGCAAAGGAACAAGGGGCACCACTTAAAATTAATTCAGAGTTACTGAACCGGCTCCCGGGGCCCAAGAAGTTAAGCGCGGCGGCTGGGAAAGGAGGGGAAGCGGAGAGCAAACGTCGCCGCCCGAAGAACTCTGGGGCAAACCCGCGGACAGCGAGTTTCAGGTCTTCTGATAAAGGAAAGGGGAAAAAAGTAAGAAAGAAAAAGAAAAGGCAAACTCGCCTGGCGTTGCCCGGAGTCCCCGGACCGGGAGCTGGGAAAATCAATTAGCATAAGCCGCTGGCGCGGACCTTCGCGCAACTTGTAGAATCCGGGCGGCTCGGTCTGCAGCCACCCTTTTCTGGAGTTACTGGAGCAAGCTGCATCGCTAAAATCTCCATTGCTCGGGTGCTTTGGGTCCCATAGCTTATGGGGTACAAGCGAAGTAGGGTGCAGAAGTTCCCAGCAGTTTCCCCAAAGAGAAATAGGGTCGTCCCCGCAACCTCCAGACAGGACGACTCGAGGTTGTTGGATTGCATATTTCTCCGTGTGGCTCGCGGCTGGGGTCTCTGCGGAGACCGAAAGCCCACGCTGTGAGCCTGCGGGGATCTGCAGGTCTCGCCCACCCAGTCTCGATCTTCTGGCCGCTATGGCTCCGGGCGCCTACCCGCGGTCCCGGGTCCCGAACCCCGGCGCGGCGGGCTCGCCCTCCTCGGGCCTCGGGCCCTTTTCTGCTCTCCTACCTGGTGGCTGGGCCTGGACTGCGCGCCCGGGCTCCGCTGACTCTGCTCGGCTGCCTGGACCCAAGTGGGTCTGGAGACCGGAGGGAGAAAGGCTAGATCCGCAGCCCTGGGCTGCTCCAAACTTAATGTCTTTCCCCAGTCCATCTTTGAAAGAGAAGTGGTTCTACCACCTGGATGTGCGGATATAAATCCCCTTGCAAATAATAAATGGATTAATAATAACAAGGTATGAAGTTCTTTTTATAGAAAAAAAGGAGAGAATTGAAACTAAATGCGGCAGTTAGACAACCATTTTGATAAGAGGATAATTGGGGCGACACTGGTGTATAATTAGAGGATAATTTATGCTATATCCACTTTTATTCCACCTCCCAAAATAAACCCAGTCCATAATCATTACAGGCAAATTGTTCTGAATTTTATAGCAGCAATTTGAACAAAGTACTGCAGTTAATCATGGGAGATTTTTGTGTATTCCTGATTAGAACTCTAATTGCCTCCTTCCAGAAAGTAAAAATAACTGTAAAACGACTCTATTTTTATCATTAACAATGTTGACAATAAAATAAAATCAATTGGAATTGTAATCGAGAGACAAATTTAGGACGAAGGCACTTTTACTTGGGTAGTTTATATTGTAATCAAGATTTGCCAAACCACTAACCGCATGTATCATTTGCATATATTTGAAAGCATTACAGTAGCTTCTGTTTTCAATAGGAAAAAATGCATTACTGTCAGTCCTCCAACAATTCGCTTTCAAAACAGGCTACTGCGTTCTGGAAAAAAAGACGCCCCCCCCCCACCTTGGTCCAATATATGGGAAATACGGCGTGAAAAGGCAGGAACCTCGCCAGAAAAGGGTTTGGATTTTTTCTTTTCCACCCCCCATAGGGTGGAGCCCAGGTGTGGGGGCTCTTCCCTCTGTGATTTTAATAAAGTACATCTAGAAAAATCCACGGTGACAGGGCGCTCCCGCGGGAGAGTAGTGGAGCTGGGGTGGGGGTGGGGAAGGTTAAAGGAGGGGGCCTGGCTTTAAATGCAAGGGGCACTGCTTCTGAGCACAGGCAGCCCTCCTGGGTGCCAGGGGGATTGAGAGCAGCCTCCAGGCAGGCTGTGCAAAAGCTGCGATACTGCAAACTGGCGCTCCAGGATTTGGGGCTCGAGCTTCCAAGGCAAAGCATCAGCGTCCGGCCGGGCACAGACACCTCCCTCCCGGGACGCCCGGGGCACCGCGCAGCGCGGCCCCCGGCTGCAGCTCCGGGCTGGGATTGGAGTTGCCCGAGGTAGGCGAAGAACTCCGCGAGCAGCGCACACGCCAGTAGAAGCCGTGCGCCTGTGACGTCAGGGGGCTGCTGACCAATGGGGAGGCTCTGCCCTTTGGAGACAAACCATTCGACTCGTGGCGTCTGCATCAAGTCTGAAAGCAGACGCGCAACTTTCGCAGAATCCACCTTAAAATCTCTGCCTTAAACTGCACCAGCCCCCAAAAAATCCAAGGGGGGAAAGCAAGGGGGGGGAGAGCAGATTCCCCCTCCCCCTCCTCCCATCCCTCCCCCTTCCTCCTCCCTTTGGGTTAACAAGGCCCGGCTCACTATATCTCTTTATATTAAATATATATATCTATATATATTAGAGAAGAGCGAGGGAGAGGGAGAACCACCTCCGCCCCCTCTTTTTAATTTTTTTTTTTTTTTTTTTGCAAGGATCCCAAGAGCTAAGGTGGCTGCAGAGGGGAGAGCGGAGCGAGCCAAGTGGGGGAGGGTGGAGGAAACCCGGGAGAAGGCTTTCTCCAGCCCCCAAAGTTTTGATGATGACCATGACTACGATGGCTGACGGCTTGGAAGGCCAGGACTCGTCCAAATCCGCCTTCATGGAGTTCGGGCAGCAGCAGCAACAGCAACAGCAGCAACAGCAGCAGCAGCAGCAGCAGCAACAGCAGCAGCCACAGCAGCCGCCGCCGCCGCCGCCGCAGCCGCACTCGCAGCAGAGCTCCCCGGCCATGGCAGGCGCGCACTACCCTCTGCACTGCCTGCACTCGGCCGCGGCGGCGGCGGCGGCGGCCGGCTCCCACCACCACCACCACCAACACCACCACCACGGCTCGCCCTACGCGTCGGGCGGAGGCAACTCCTACAACCACCGCTCGCTCGCCGCCTACCCCTACATGAGCCACTCGCAGCACAGCCCTTACCTCCAGTCCTACCACAACAGCAGCGCGGCCGCCCAGACGCGAGGGGACGACACAGGTGAGAGGCCGCTGGGGCAGCTCGCTCTCCCGCCTCCCAGCTGCCCCGCACCGCCCGCCCCGCGCACTTCCTCCACGCCGGGCCTCCGCGCCCCCTCCCCCCGGCGGCCGGCGCGCCCCCAGCCGGGCCCGGTGCGCGCCCGCTCGCCTGGCGCCAGCCCGCGGGCCTCTCCGGGCCCGGCCGCCGCCCCGGGCTTCCCGGCCGTGCCGCCCGCCTGGCTCCCGGCCTCGGGCGCGGTTCCGCGGAGCCGGGCTGGGCGCGAGCTGCGCTCCCCCAGTCGGTCCGCGCGGCGCGCTCCAGCCCGCGGGCTCCCTGCACCCTTTGCTTGCTTTTTTTTCCCCCCGGGTTGCAACCCGCCTTTGCCAGGACCAGGGACATTTCTGGGCCAGAAGGGAGGAACGTGTTTTGCTTCCCAGCCCACGCTGGGTAGGCAGTGGCCTACTTGCGTGGGGCGCCCGGGGCGCCTCGGGTGACTTGGAGGGAAGCTGGCGTGGCCTGCGGCTCTGGTTAAACTAGTGACAATTGGGCTCTTTCCAATATGGGCTTTGAGGCGGCTCCCACCCCCCACCCTGACCGAGCCCCCTCCTCTGGGTTTTCTGTACAATGTTAGACGCTCCTTTGTTCGTGGAGGTGAAGCAGAGGCCCACGGGCTGAGAGTTCTCAGCACCCGAGGGGACAAAGTTGTCGTGAGAAACGCAGCCTGCTCCGGGGGCTCGTCTGGGCGCCTGGTTGTGTTTTGTCTGGGGTTTTGGGTCCCTCTCAGCAGAATCATTTCGAAGAGGCCAAGGGGTTTGATGCACCCAGCTCGAAGCTGGTGACATCCAGTCGTCTGGTCGCGAACAGCCCTCCCTCTCCCGGTGGCTCCAGCAAACCCTGGGGACACTAAAGCCAAGCTAAGGAGCCCCTCTCGGCCTAGCGCAGGCGTCTCCCAACCTCGAGCTCCCCGGAAAGCCGCGGGCGCCGCCTCTGCAGCGGCAGCCGCTGGTTGCCCCAGGGCCTCCGGCGTGTCCTAGGTCTTGTCGCAGCTCCCGGTTGGGGGTTGGGGTCGGAGACCAGATCCAGGAGAAGCTATTCCGGCTACCGGGAACACACTGGCACGGTGTACCCACAGAGGCCAGGGCGGTGAGGGGATACTTCGAGGATGCCCCTATTAGGCTTAGGGAAACCCCGATACAGGCCCGGCCTCGGCGCAGGGAGACTCACGCAGCAGTGGCCTACGGGTGACCGCTCCTCTGTACCGTTTGCTTACAGATCAACAAAAAACGACAGTGATTGAAAACGGGGAAATCAGGTTCAATGGAAAAGGGAAAAAGATTCGAAAGCCTCGGACCATTTATTCCAGCCTGCAACTCCAGGCTTTAAACCATCGCTTTCAGCAGACTCAGTACCTGGCCCTTCCGGAGAGAGCCGAACTGGCTGCTTCCTTAGGACTAACACAAACGCAGGTAATTCCCGAGAAGCCTAAGTACCCCCGGAAATGCTGATCCGGCTTGCAGATGGGGCAGGGAGCACATCAGGAAGAATTCTTGGCCTAGTCAATCAAGGATGGAGGTGCTTAATGACAAATGCTTTTGCTCCAGTCACAGTTTGGAATAAATGACCTGGTATTGAACATTGGATTGAATTTGCATGCCTACCCAACCCTCTGTGATCCCACCCCAGCCTAGCATACTTTGGTGACCAAACTCATAATTCAATCACATCTTATTCCAGAGCAAGACAACAAGAAACAACAGTTGTTTAGGAGAAAAATGTGTACTGGCCAGAAGGCAGACTAAGGTCTCTGGTTTTGAGGATGCTTTTGTGGGTCTTCGGAGCTAATAAGAATTTCAATTCATTGACATAGAAAGAAAAATTACAAAATGAAATGAGGAGGGGAAAGTCAGGTGCCCGTGGGGTTTAGTAAAGGCATCCGTGAGCAGACTATTCATCATAGGATGGGCAAGGTGGGTTTTTCTGAAGATAATCCCAAGCTCAGTGGTTAAATCATCCTGGTGACAAGCTAGTGCAAGCTAACTGACGTACCTCCTTGGAGCTCTCTGGAATTTGGGGGGAGCAATGGCAATGTTGAATATAAAAAGAAATAACTCTCCAAATTATAGCAGGTGACACCACAGTTAAATGCAGTTGCTGAAGTTCGCTAGTCCTATCTGAAAGACACACAGGACATTTCAGATTTCACAGGAAGGGGCTTAGGTGGGTATATTAGGACGCGGGTCATGCAGTTTTGTTCTTATCAATTAGTCTAGCTGCATATGGGACAGTAGGCCTCATCTGAGATGGGTGATCTTCGTTAAGGAAGGGGCTTCAGGTTTTTAGAGGATTGCTGGGGACTGAAATCTGGTGCCTTAAGACAGATGCTCATTAAGCTCTTCTTTTCAGTTTAGCCTGCTTTCTCTTGCCATATTGCCACTGAAAATATTTGGGGTTTGATATGAAGGGATCCCAGCTGCTCAGTGACTTGTATTAGTCTTGGAAAAGCAGATTCCAGGAATTTTAAAGGTAAAGGAAGCTGCACCATAGAATTTCCTTGTTCAGATAACATATATCTGGAATGTTGGCCTAGATATGCCTCCATCTCAGATTCTGGATTCACAGTTACTTTTAGCCATTACACTAACTATCCAGTGATGATTGTTGACCCTGGTTTGAATAAGCCACAAAATAGAGAAGAGGGGGGGTGCAATTCTTAATCCCTGAAGGGATCATGGGGATATTTCTATGTCTAGAAAAAAGATACTCAAAGCACAGCCTATGTCATCGGTACTATATGCATAAATATGTTCAAGATATTTACTTATAAATGTACAGGCTTTAGTCCTTTCATGGTTATATGCTCATTGTACATGCATAGAGATGCCAGGTTTGGGGGTTGGCAAGTATAAAAACAATCAGAGGAGGTGCATTTGAAAAGTACTCTTTTAAAAATCCTTTCCCATCAAGTTTGGATTCAGTTATATTATCTTCTTTCTTTTTATTTTATTCTTGTTTATACCAACTCAAGAATCTTAAGGACTTTAGGTATGCAGATGGATATATGTAATGTTGGAGGGAGGAGGGCTGGAGGAGACTAGACACAGGTAGAGGAGAGGCAGGGACTTGGCTTCTTGGCATTGTAGTGTGTGTGTGTGTGTGTGTGTGTGTGTGTGTGTGTGTGTGTGTGTGTTAATATTGCTTTTGCTCTTGAGCCTGAACTGAGGCTAGAGGCACCAGTTCACCATTTATCGAGCCTAATGATTGATGTATTTTTTTTTTCCAGGTGAAGATATGGTTTCAGAACAAACGCTCTAAGTTTAAGAAACTGCTGAAGCAGGGCAGTAACCCTCATGAGAGCGATCCCCTCCCAGGCTCCGCAGCCCTGTCACCGCGCTCCCCAGCGCTGCCTCCAGTGTGGGACGTTTCAGCCTCAGCCAAGGGCGTCAGTATGCCCCCCAACAGCTACATGCCCGGCTATTCGCACTGGTACTCCTCACCACACCAGGACACAATGCAGAGACCACAGATGATGTGAGTTGTCTGAGGGAACACGGAGGGGAACGTCTGAACAAGGCAAGGAGGATCCAGGACCTGCTTGCATCTGCCAAACAGAGCCGAAGGAGCAGGCTCAGGAGAACTCTATGTGTGGCCAGAAGCCTTCTGGGGGGCTGTCGCATTGTCATTTCTCTCTCTCTCTCTCTCTCTCTCTCTCTCTCTCTCTCTCTCTCTCCCTCCCTCCCTCCCTCCCTCCCTCCCTCCCTCCCCTTTTCTCTCTCTTTCCCTCTCTCCTTCCTCCTTTTCTTACTCTTGCTTTGCATCCCTCCCTCCTTACCTTTCCTCCCTCCTTATCCTCCTTTCTACCTTTTCTTTCTCTCCCTTTTCTTTCCCCATCTACTATCTTCTTTGAACAACCTTAATAGTTGATCTTACAGGAAAGAAAGAGAGAGACTGGTTTCTATGCCAGAGCTCACTGTAAGGATGTTTTCCCTTACCCCTTGGGATCTAGGCTCTGAGCCTCCTCTTCTCTTTGGGAGTATCCATCAAAATGACTTTTTTTTACAGACATCTTCCCCCCTCCCCAGCCAGAAGAATCTGCGCAAACATGGCAGCATTTTTACTTGTTTAATGAGCTTAAGACATTACATGATGAAAGAGAAGCATTTTGGACTCCTGCGTGTTTATTTACCAATCCCAGACTAAGAAAAAGAAAAAACCCTCACATAACAGTCCTTCTCTAAAGAAAATGGAAGAATCGGCTGTAACATTGCCACAAAGAGAACGCTGCATGTTTTATCAAAATGCAATGACCAAGAATGATAATTCATTTAAAATACAAACAGCAACAAGAAAAATGCTCTTTCCCTACCCCGTGCCCAAACCCTGAACTGGAATCAGGAAACAACCAAAATCACCATTCTATTGCTTTGACACCTTTACTAGGTGAATTGGCATTCACGAAGCTAATAGGGACGTTTATATCAAGAAACATTTCTGTATATATTGTTCAATTTTAGTTGTATATATACTTTGTATGTTTTTGTCTTCTTTCATATATGGAGTAAAAGCCACAAAATGCGGGGAGTGTCCTGTATTTTTCTCTGTGCGCCTCTGTCTCTCCCATACCTCCTCCTACCTCCCATAATATTTTTCTATCACACTTAAATGAATTTCTATTTCCTAATATGGAAAGAACTATATATAAACATCAAGTGCCTCCAAAGATGTCAGTTTTCACCACTAGCCTTTGTCTTAAGTAACATTTAGCATGGAGGTTTTCTCAACTTCTTTTACATATTGACTTTCTGTTATAATTTCTACACATTTGTCCATTGAAAAAATCATTAGAATGACCTATCCCCAGGTTAACCTCTAAACATCCAATAGTTTCTAGTTCTGTGAATATTTGCCTCTCTTTTCAGCCAAAATAATACAGCTTTATTTGTCTTCATTTGGAAGCAGATTTTTTAACAACAAGGAAAGAATAAAAGAAAAAACATAAAGTGCACAATTATGCCTTCTTAATGTATAAAACCCACTGCAAGCTAGCTAGGTAAAAAAAAAAAGTGTACTATCTTGGATGAAACACATCCTTCCGATCTTGTGGAAAGCAAAGAAATAATGAAAATGAAAAGTCCTTTCGTCATACAAGCAGGAAGCCCCATACTGTGAGAATTAATGGCTACAGACCTGGGCATCCTTCAAATTATGAACCTTGAAACCACTGAGCCATTTATCAGAAGTCAATAGAGATACTCAGAGTGCTCCATATAATGACAGCGACATACAGTCGTGCAAAAGGACAGTCACTATAATTAGACACAAAGCAAAGACTACTTACCAATATACCCGTTCCTTTTTTGTTGAGTAACTTCCACGCTCAGTCAGTCTTCAGAATGGTTTAAAACCGATCAGTCTTGTCATTTTCTAGCATTCGTATTGTTACATTAGGAAAAATGTTTTCTTTTCTTTTTTCCCCCTTCCTACTGTGAAACTTTGGGTTCGTAGCTCCCCAGGATCAATTCTGAACAAAGCCTCCAGCTGCAGTGCCATCCAATTTGAAGCAGACATTGGGGACAATTTAAGGTTTTTATCCACAAGAAGGTTTTTTTCCATTCTCTTAAATGCAGCCATAATTAGAGTAATTTTTCATGTAGCCCGCTGATTACAGCGTTTTTACCGTCAAAGATAATTACCTGTAATTTTCTTCCACTTTTAATACTAAAAAGCCATCTTTATTTAGATTCAGGAACAGGAAAGGCGAAACAAAAGAGGGAAATTATTCTGTTATTCATACACAAATTGCAGAGACGTAGGACCTAAAATTGAAAATTAACCAAAATTATAATGCTGAAAAGAATGGAAGAGGCTGCAGAAGTACAGCTGGTAGTGGGGCTTTGCTGAATTATTCAAATTACGTTAGAGGGAAAGCTACCATACATCGAAACCAACACTAATTTTTCCTTAAAAAAAATTTTTTTTACCAGATATATGCCAAACCACTGTGAGTGCACGTAATTCTGAAACCCAGCAAAAGTATGTTAACATAGAGGTGCTGTCTTGACGCATCTGTATGGATCCCTTTATCTGCCAACATGAGTTTAATTAACAAATTCTGCCAAGCAATCTTCCTTAGAACTGTCCTCGGAACTGGGCTTCCGATGGATCATCTGAACCTCAAGGGTTAATATTTTTGCTCTTTAGAATGTATTGACCCCATAGTAAACCGAATCCCGAATCCCGGGGGAGGGATTGGTAGGAGGGGCGTGGGCGAAAGGCAGCGCCCAGTCGCGGTGCGGTGCCTACAACGCCTCCCCACGTTCGAACTTCCCGGGAGGTTGCGGAGTTCGGGTTCCAAAGCCGAATTCTGACCTTATTTCCCATTAAAAAAAAAAAAAAAATGAAGGAGAAAGAAAGAACAATGGCTGCGCGGATTGGGGGTGGGAGGGATAGGGAGACAATTTTTCCTCGGCGCCAATAAGCATCTCATTATCTTTTGACACAACGCAGTCCAAAGGTTCCTGACATAGGAGAAAGGCTTTTCTACACTGGGTGGAGAAGCCAAAGATTTCTCAGGCTTCTACAATGGACATTTCTAGCTGTTCCTAGCGTCCACAGGGTCAGGAAACAGCGTCATCTATAGATAGACCCGCACAGCTTTTTGCCGGAGTCTTCCTGACACGTTCCTGAACCGGGCTGGTTCCTTGGCTCCGCAGCTGGGTTCTACGACTCGGCCCGTGGCGCCCTTCGACACCACAGCGTTTGGTCGCAGCGTTTGGGTTCTTTGGAAAATAAGCTCCAAGAGCCGCAAATGCTCCCCACCCCCAACCTATCCCCACCCCCTACACACACACCAGCTTGAGGCAAAGGCTCTGAAAAGCAGCCTTGAAGGTTTCCGAGGCCAGTTATTCCGGAAACTTTCCCCCAACTGGGAGAAAGATGTTGAAGGAGCTACAAAGTCCAGAGATTCCGACTACACCTGTCTTTTTAAGTGTCTGCATCTATGGTTCTAAAGGAGTCCTGGCTGGAGCTCCGTTTGATCTCCTGAAGCCTCAAAACCTAAAACCAGGGCCACATGTAAATGGGGTTCACTTAGGCTTAGCTGTAACGGTTTTTCAAATAGACTTTAGCTTGGAATCTCAGGCTCCCTCCACACCTTAAAGAAATCTGCTCCTTTTCCCAGTCTCCAGGCACAAGCTGGCAGCAAATACATCAACAGCACAGAAAAAGCAAGAAAGAGAAATCAGGTCCTCAAGGATTCCATTCGCACGGGAGTCCTTTTACTCACCAGAACGAACAACAACTCTTACTGTTCGAGGGGTATAACAGGTCAGAATTGAAAAATCTACAAAGCAAAGTTGTAGTCCATGATAAATTACAACAACAGCACAAAGAGCTCGGAAAGTGTGAGAAGAGAAATATGAATTGTGCCTTGAAGTATGTAAGAAATAAAAACTTACCCCCAGTGAACATCTCTTAAGCAATGATCAGGGTCTAGAAATCTATACTGAACCGAAGCAGAGGAGAATATTTTTCTGAGTCTCAGGGCAGAAGCTCTTTCTCTATATTCTTGGTTGAGTGAGCACATCCAGGTGTGAAATTGTTTGCACACCCCAGCACCTCTTATATTGCCAGCAAAATTAGCTGTTATTACTGTCACTGTTTAGTGATGGTTAGCGTGATACAAAAAAAAAAAACTGCTGTAATCAAGACCTGGCGCATCTTTGCAAATTACAGATAATTGTAAACGTCCAGATTATGATAATAGCATCCTAATCCAGCCTGCAATATAATTATTACAGAGTGTTACATCTGAAACTGTCCAGTAGGGCTAATTCAGCCATTATTTAGACCCTATTTTTGCACTGCAAATGGGTTGCTGAGTTGAAAATGTACGATTGTAATTTCACGGGGCACTCAATGAGTAATGGTATAGGAAGAGGAAAATACAAAAGTGAAATGTGAACAGTAGCGATCAAATCAAACCCTGAAGGACAAAAGACTGTTTGATTCATATGGAAAAAGAAGAGCGAGAATTAAGAAAATAGCAAATCAGTGGTCTGAAGCATTACGTGTCCAAATCTCCAATAGGGTAGGGCTGATATCTTTGCAAGGGCTGCAGTGTTTGCTGCTGCCTGGAGTCTGAAATAATTTCCTCCTCCTCTTTTTTTTTTTTTTTTTTTTTTAACCTCCTGCCTTTTTTCTGTCTCCCAAAGCATTCTACTTTAAAAACTGCCCCTCCCCCAAAGCAAAGAACATTTGTCAGTTTCACCATTGTTTCCACCCAAGCCACCTCAGAATGTGCCTGTGTCTTATTTATGAACATTTCCTTAAATGAATTTGCAATCTGTCTTGTCACCAAAGCAAGACACCTTGGGTGCTTGTAAGCGTTTCTGTGCTCCATCTCCACTCTCTTTTACAGTGTAAAAGTCAGGCAGAGTCCTAGAGGAGATCAGAAAACATATTAATTACTACTAATTAAATTTAGCCCACTGACTGGGAAGCTGTCGTCTCCAGTTTGCTTAGCTGACTATTGGCTTTAATCCCATCATTAACATCTATTAATTAACACCCCCCATATAAACCAGTCCAGTGCTTTCCTTCACTGCCTGCCATAATAAACCTAAAGAGCCTGGTCACTTTCTTAAAATTGGAACGATCATGGAGTGGGGAAGTAATGGAGGAGAGATAGATGAGAGAGGGAGGGGGGGGGACAGAATGCAGAAGACACTGGAGAGAGCAGGGAGACTGTACTGTACTGGCCTCAGAATCTAGGCTCTCTAGGGATTCTAGCTATTGCTTCTAAAAGAATGAACCCTGCCCTGTGGAGACTTTTTTCCAGTCTTTAATTCTGGTTCCTGGTGGGGACCTCCTTGTCAAGGATACCTAAAGCCTTTATATCCCCCCAAGAGTTCCATTTTTTCCCACCAGGAGCACAGAGAATTTCCTGGGCATCTTTTTCCAGCCCCTAGGCCAGCATGTGCTGGTTTTCCCCTCCTCCCACCACCTCACAGCCCCTGGAGCTGCCCAACCAGGGCCACCCTGCAGGGTGGCAAGCAGTCTTCCTAGCTCCCGTGAATTTAAGGGCAATAACGAAATGTCCCCTGTTTAGTGACCCCTGTTTATGGATGAAAGTTGAGTCCATATCCTGCCTCTTCCCCCGCCCCTCTTTCCCCCACCTTGCAAGTGGCAAGTGTCAGAAATAGTCCTTGGATGACAATAAGCTTCCAGGGGCAGTTTCTGCCTTCACACCTTTAGAGAAAAAATATGCTTTAAAATAAATAATAGCTTAGGAACTGTTTACCATCCCCCCCCCCCAGACTGCTTATGGTGGAGATTGCAAAGAATGTTACTGAAACCAGGATGGCGTGGTGTGTGTGTGTGTGTGTGTGTGTGTGTGTGTGTGTGCAGAATGATGTTATGAAGCCATTTTTCCTTCCTGTGGTGAAAGGTCGTAATGTGTGGTATTTCACGGTTTTATATAAATCTCGGTTTAGGATGTGGAACAGACTCAATAATACATGCGCTTTTGGCAAAGAGACTCCTTCGGGTCCTCATAAATCAGAAGTAAATAAGAAGTCCAAGCGAACAAAAGAGCAGAAACATTTAATTGCCACAAAACAGCACTCTCATCTCCTTTAAATAGAGATTCGTGTAAATTCCCTCAGTTCCTATCTTCACGGTTAGAGCCCGACCTATAAAACAGGTTATTACATTACAGCCGGCAGCTCTGGATGAGTGAAAGGGAAGGCCCCCCACTCCCCCACCCCCACCCCTAGCAGTAGATGCAAGGTATACTTTCTCCCCTGCTCCACCAAAGAATCTAAAAGCTGTCAAAGGAGAAGAAAATGCAGGGGGGTGGGGGTGGGGTGGGGGGAAAGAGACAGGGCTGCGTAAAAAAATATTTAACCAATCCCACATGTGCCACTGCTATTTGGGCTATTTCGGAGGCCCAAAGTTTGCTGTGACTGGGCTAGGGTTGAAAAAAGAAAAAAACCACCAAGTGCCATCTGCAGGGTCCGCGGGCAACCTGGGAACGCGAGCCGAGGGCTAGAGCCAGAGAGCCGCAGCGCCCTCTCTCCGAGCTCCGGGCCTCCTCGGAAGCCTCCACCCAGCGCTACGGGAGGGGGTGTGAGGGTGGAGGGGGGGACCGCGAGCAGATCCGCCGGCGTGGCGCGCTCCCCAGAGGTGCCAGGGGGCTCCTGCCCTCAGGCTGTGTCAGCCGTGGGTGCTCCGGAGCTCTAGGTGGGCCGGAGCCCCGGGGCCAGAGGGAGGCGCGCGATCTTAGGGGTTGCGGGGCTGGGGAGCGGAGGAGGCGGCTGGGTACTCCTAAAGGTCTCTCTTTCCGGATCTGGGGGAGACCTGAGGAGGTGGGGGTGTGCGGGGGCAGCGTCCTGGGCCGCGGAGCTCAGGAGATGGAGCGCTGACACCGCGGGAGTGAGGCGTACCGCGCGCGGGGAGGAGGCGAGAGCTGCCTGGCCGTGGCGCGCCGTGGGCGACTCCCCAGGACCGCGCGGCCGGGACGGGTGGGATCAAAGGAGCCGGAGGAGGCCAGCCGGCGCGTCTGGGATTGTGGGATAAGGGGCGGGAGAGAGAGGATTGGCAGGGGCGGGGAGATGCTGGCCTGGTCTGTGCCACCGGGAGGGGGTGCGAGTGCATCTTTGTGTGGGTCAGCGCGCTCCTGCCCGAGGCCGAGCCCTGGGTGGATCCGAATGTGGGTGGACAGGCTCCCGGGTGGGTGCTCCGATGGGAGGGAGAACGAGCGAGCAAGAAAGCGAGATCAAGGGCGGCGAGGTCTGCGGGTTCTTCTCTGTGTGTGTGTCTCAGGCCCTGTGGCTCAGCACTGGAGCCGCCAGGCACCCACAGGAATGCTGCTTCTCTCGGATCCCCAGGCCGTCTCTTGTCCCACAAGGAGGTGGCCGCCAGGAAAAAAAAAGGGGGGGGGGAGGAGGGAAAGGGCAGAAATCTGCCTAGCCCAACCCTAGCCTCAAACAAAGGCCAATTTATCTGATCTTTTACTGGAGGGCCGGAGAGGTGGGCAGGGCACGGAGGAGTCGCACAGGACCTGCCAGAATGTCCTGGGCTTTCCAGGCTTTGCAAGGACGTCTGAAGATGAGGGTTGCGATTGGATGTATTTGGGATGAAGAGGTGCACTGAAAAGAAAATTAATCTTGGAGTGGTCTTGGTTTATTGTGGAAGCACTTAGACTGGGAGCAAGGCAAGTAGAGACCGGACAGGTCAGGAATTGAGGGCGCCCAGCGCGAAGTCCGGGAATATTCTAGGGAAAGGTGCAGGTATAAGTTAGCTATAGGAAGAAACAATAGAGGGGGAGGCAGGAGGGAGGGCGCGCGAGAGAAACATCACAGATATTTTTAGACTTTGCTGAGGATCTGTTATTTTTACATCCTTGGGCGCGGGAGTACAGGGAATTAAACTCCCCGGGGAGAATCCCCATGGTGCCAGGGAAGCCCGCTGAAGGCTGGTTTTCCAGAATATTTTTGTTCACAGCTCCCGGACCAAGTTAAAAAAAAAAAAAAAAAGCCGTCCGTACGAGAGAAGAGGCCGCTGTGAGTGGAACCGGCGAGGTTAGCACAGGGGAAGGAATCTTGAAACCAAGTCTGAGTCTGCGAAGCGCTGAGCCCGCCGCGCTGCAACCAGGCCCTAGTGTCCTTAACAACAGACAGCCTCTAAGCTGTGGAGTGCAGGGTGGTCATTAAAGAGCTTCCCTCGTCTCTCCCCTGGAGAAACTGAATCTGCCTGGCGATGGAAGGTGGTGAAGGGAACCCCTTTTCTTCCACCAGGAATGGGGGTCGAGACAGGACGGGACAGCTAAAAATATCTACCCTCTCCTGCGCAGAAAGAAGAGCATATTCCTAATACATTCTTGACAGTCTTAGGCAATCAGTGGGTGGGAAATGTTAGGGATGTGCACCCCCCCCCATCTTCCCAAACTAGCGCCCTAGGGCAGGGAGAGGCGCCAGACGGCAAAAGCCCGGCTCCCAAACCGTGGTCTCCCGAATTTCTCCCAGCCTGAGTCGCCAGAATATAGCACCGGCTTTGGTGTAATGGAAACTACCGAAATCCTTACAAGCAAAGAAAGAAAAGCAGGAAGTGTATACCTTCATCGCTTCCCTCTTCCGATTCTCTGTCAGCCTGAAAACAAAACAAAATGGGGCGCCATCTCCACACCTCACCCCGTCCCCAGGGTGCCTAGCCACTGGGCTCTTCCAAGAAGGACTGCTGGAGCAAACACCAGAGAGGGAAAAACAGAGAAATGCAGCCTCCCGGGCCTGGAGAGAGGGGAGGGAGAGCTCCACACCCAGACCTCGCAGGGTGCTACCACAGGCAGAGGAGACCCCAATGCCCAAGCTGTTTCAGACGAGTGGGTTTGATGTCCCTTCTGGAAAGAGAGGGAAAGAGAAGAGAAGGAAGAGAGAGGAGACAGAATGGCTATGGGGGAGAGTAGAACAGAAGGAGGAAGGGAGAGGAGAACACACAGGTAAATTCCCCTCTGGGCACACAGCATGCCTTTTCAGGTCTAGTCTCCCATCCCTGGAAGACTCTCCTCAGAAATCCTCAGATGACAGGATGTAATTTTTTTATATTCCAGCAACCCCCTTTTAAAAGGCTCTTTTGTCACGTTTATTGCTGCTGACTTCCTAGCGGTAAAATATTTCAGTCATCTTGTAATTTCCAACACACTTGAGTTTCCTTGGTATCCTAGGGAAATAGAGTCAGGTGGACTATAGGCCAGCCAGCCAGAATGATACCTACAACTGAGACCTGGGGATACAGCTCTGGACCTGGTCTGTAGCTCTGGTCACACACACACACACACACACACACACACACACACACACACACGGCAAAAGATGAAACATAGGCCAAGGTTGCTGCAAAAAGTGCAAAAAGTGCAAAAAGCTTTCCGTCTGCCACCTAGAAAGCTTCACCAGGGAGAAATCCCAGCAACAGAGATTCCATTTCCCATGCTTTAGAACCTGCCTGAAATTCCATTTCCCTTGCTTTAGAACCTGCCTTGCTACTGTTTTATGTAAAAAGCAAAGTAGAGGGAGCTTCTTCCTGGAAAAAGAAAAAAAAAATCCCCATAGATTGGCCAAGAGTATAGGCAAAAATTATATTCAGAACATTATCTCACATGAAATGAAATCAATATAGGGCCACGATGCCTTCAGTTTCTTTCCCCCCACCTGGAAGCTTTTTCTTTTGGCAATACCCTTCTTTTGGAGGATGAGAAATGCCATCCACACCCGCAAATTCCCGGCTTGGCCTACTGATTTAGGTCCAACATGGGTCTCAATCCCTGCAGCGTTTTCCTCTTCCTGAAAGAGCTTGAACAAATTTATAATCATACATGCAAGGAGTCCAAGGCTCTACCATTTATATGCCCCAAACATTTCAGATTTTAATAAAAGCCATAGGAGTGATGGGAGATTTCTTTTCCTTTTTTCTTTCTCTCTTTTCCTCTTGTCATCTTTGGGAGCTCCCTTTGAACAGAGTGTAATTTGTCTAATTGCTTTGGCAATACGCAAAGGCTTCTGGGGGGCAGTTCTCTGTGATAATTGCTTTGAGCTTAGAATTCAGAGGGGTTATTGAGGGATTTCTGTTGCTTTCTTACTCACACACAGGGTGAGAGAGATTTAGATTCCAGCATTACTTTCTACCTGAAACAATTTGGAGTTAAACTTAACATTATCTAAATGGTTTTTGTGGTTAGGCTAAAAAAAAAAAACTAACTATATATTATATGACAGGACTATAAACAGGCCACACATGTATACAGACATAGAAAGTACAGTATCCAACACAGTCACATATACAGTTCTACACCCATGCAGCCCCTGGCTTCTGTTTTCTTTTTAGCCTTGTTGGATCTCTGTAGAGCCTGTCTTTCTTTAATTGCCTGCATAAAACTTCACTAGCCCGTTATCAAGGTGGCAAAAGGGAGTAGTTTTCAGAAACATTCTGCTTTCATGGTCGAAATAATTTTATTTATCCAGAATATACAGTTTAATTCCTCTATCTACACTTATTTACATGGTTAAAATAACGTTGGAAAAAGTCTTTTGAAAAGTTGAGGTCATAGATTTCAAGGCACCATTGATAGTGTCCACAGTTGCGCAAAAAAGTTTGTTGTAAAAAAAGGGGGGGTTCCCTTGAAATGCAATAACTTACATGCAAAAAAAAAAAAAAGCTTTACACACGAATCTTTTTTTCCCGTTTTCCAAACTTCCCATACGAATTCCTTTCTTTGTGAATTTCTAAAACAGCAAAACACAGTAGTCCTCAAAAAAAAAAAAAAAGAGCATGAAAGCGCAGCTCTTCTAATAGAGCGTCCCGGAGGCTAGTGCCAGCGGGTGCTGTAAGGAGCCGGGCGGCGGCAGGTGGGAATTGATTGAGGTGGCTGCGCTTGGGTACCAGGAAGCCGAGTTCTCCAGGTAGCTGGACGCTGGGGACTGGTTGGAGGTCGGAGGGTGGGCATGCGGGTGGTGGCTGAGCGAGCGGGAAGAGCCCTGGGGCTCCCACACCGCCGGAGACTGCGGCGAGTTACACGCCATCGGGTCGCTGGAGCTGGGACTGTGCTCCGGGGGCATCTCCCCGTTTTTCATAATCTTCTTGATCTTGGATCTTTTGTTCTGAAACCAGATTTTCACCTGGGTGGGGGGAACAAAGGCACACGTTACCGGGACACTCAGAGGTCGCCCGCGCCTTCCCCTGAGCGGAGCCTGCAGGCATCGTGGGGCAGCTCGCCGCCCACCGCCCAGGGCTGGGCTCGGGGCAAAGCGTGGGGCGCCTGCCTCTGCGTTGCCCTGGCCGACTGCCCGCACCAGAGTACGACCCCGAGGCTCCTGTCTTTTGTGGGGGCCGGGGGAGGAGGGTGCCAGTGCCGGAACTTGCAGGGGAGGTCCCCCGCGGCGTGCGCGCACTCGTGGGCTGGTGCGGGGCGCACGGGAGGCTGCGAGCAGCGCAGGCTCGGGAACAATGGCCTGCGCCCCGCAGGGAAGGGGCGTGGGCGCGGCCGACGCGCGTGTGTTGGGGGAAAGGAGCGGTTTCCCAACCTACGTCCCCGATCCCTTCACTCTCCTGCGCTCCTCGCGAGGCCGGGATCCGCCTGCATCTCCGGGCCGCACTTGAACATTCTTTCTGCTTCCTTAGGCCCCAGCGGGTCAGAGCCAGAGCGAAGGGAAGGGGAGAGCATCGGAGACGATCTCCCCGCGCAACAGCGCCCCCCAGCTCGCGGCCCGGAGCTCCCGCGGGCGCTGGGCGCCACTCAGTGTCTCCAGCCTCGGGGCCTGAGACCGCCGCAGCCCCTGCTCACTCGGGAAGGCTTCGCGCCGAGAAGCCAACCCATTTCTCAAGGCTGCGAGACCGTCCTAGAAATAACCCCTCGTTTCCAACCTAGGAAACTGGCCCTCCGCGCCTGTAGGCTAGATGCCGGGAAGCTTTCGGGACAATCGACGAATCCCGTCCCCGCCGTTACGTGTTGGCCACAGCCCGCCTGATGGTGGAGGGAAGGGGGCCAGGCTTGTGTCTTTCTGTAGCTGAGTTTCTATGGCGAGGACTGTGGAATCGGCCGCAGCAGGCTGGGACCGAACCGTGCGCCCAGCCGCGCTAGCAGGCGAGGCGGGGTGGGTACCCGGCGGCCGCGGGCTTTACCTGTGTTTGCGTCAATCCCAGCGAGGCGGCCAGCTCGGCGCGTTCCGGCAGGGCGAGGTACTGGGTCTTCTGAAACCTTCTCTGTAACGCGGCCAGCTGAAAGCTGGAATAAATAGTCCTGGGTTTACGAACTTTCTTTGGTTTGCCATTGACCATCCTCACCTCGGGCTCGGCCACTTCTTTCTCTAAATAATCAAAACAGACTAGGTTAGAGCTCGTGGGCAGACAATAGCCCCTTTGCAGAAGGGCCTCAAATACAGTCCTTGATTTTAATGTTTTCTTTTTAAACCATGTCGTCTTAACTGTTATTCCTCACATCATCACTTTTTCTTTTCAAAATCCAGAGAAATAGGTCCCTCTCCCAAATCATGGAAGACCCTGATAGTCTTTGATTAATCTCTACACTGGTCATTGACAACAGATTTTGCAAAGCGCGCCGCATAGTAAGTACAGCTGCTTTTGGGGGGTGGGAGGGGTTCTGCTCTTCGACGATTCCTACCTCTCCTGAACTTGTTTTTAAGACCACCCTGTGGTCCCCGGGCGTTTCTGGGGCGAGAACGGCCAATCCCTCCTGGGGCTTAAACCCGGGAGGCCTAGGGCGGTGACCCTGCTTCTGTCGGCGTCTGTTCGGGCGCCCGCAGAGGCCAGACGCTTGGGCAGGAAAGACGCTAACCGAGGTCTCCAAAGTTCAAAGACCCACAAGCAAACTATGCTCCTTCACTTCAGCAGCGAGCGGCCGGGACCGCCACAGACAGAGGGCCGATTATGCAGCCCCCATAATCTCACTACAGATCTGGAGGGCACAGATGTGTCTGGTTTCTTTTACAAATAGACTTAATATGCTCTTGGCCAAAAAAAAAAAAAAATCTTCCACTTATGCACGAAATACAGAGACAGCGAAAGGAAAGGGCTCTCTCTTTTTAAAGTTTAGCAAGAGTCACACTGAAAAGGAATCAGCGGTGATTTCGTTGCAAAGGGGAGGCAGAGGCAGGTCAGGATGAATTTCTCACTGTCAGGAACGTAGACCGCGGGGACGTAAGCCTCAAAGGGGGAGGCTTGCCAAATGCAGGTTTTACTGACCACCCTAGGGCGACAATCTCCTTCCCCACAAATAACGACCTATCTGGAGAGCTTCTCCAAGGGGTGTGTGTGTATGTGTGTGTGTGTGTGTGTGTGTGTGTGTGTGTGTGGCTCCTGGGAAAGGAAGGGTGGAGGATGAGGGCTGTGGTCTCAATCCTGCCAGGGTAGGAGATGCTAATATTAGCAGGATTATTAATGTGCTCGTAGGGAGAGCTCACACTCAACCAGGGAAACCTCTCCGCCGAGACCGGCCTGCCTCTCTTTTACCGCCCAAGTTCACAAACCCTCTTAAACTTTCCAAGTAAGTTTCCAGGTGGATGAAGAAAAGGAAGAGGTGGGGAAAGGCAAATTTGGGGCACCTATGGGGGAGAAAGGGATCAACGTGACCCCTCGGCAACCCTCTACCTTAAATGCTCTTTTGTTTTTGGAAATGCCTGGAATCAACCGCCTAGCCTTTGGCCAGCTCTTCCCGGGCTCTCTACAGCCCCTCAACCCCCCACCCCCACCCCGCGCTCCAGGCTTCGCACCACGCCGGCCGGGGGGTGGTTCCCAGACTAATCCCGACTGAGCTTTGGAGGCAGCCTTCCACACCTACTTGCAGGGACTCCTCAGTAGCTTACCAAAAATTCCAACCACTAACCTTCCTTTTATTACGCAAACGCCACTGGGGCTGCTTGATTCTTTCTTTTCCCCACCCCTATCCTATTTCCAGCCTAGCTGGCTTCCCAGCCAGGAGAGCTGGAAATACCGCGACTAAGGGATCCCGGAGGGAGGGAACAGGCGCAAATCGGAACCTCCGTGGGGTTCTTCCTCTAAGACTCCTAAAATGCTGGCCCGGAGAGCTCTCTTGTTGGCAGACTCCGCGTCCCTACTCCCTTCGGTCGGGTGTGTCTTTCATTGCAGCGGACGGTGTGGCCCCCAATTTACCACCCCACCTCGCACCCCCGAAGCCCCGTTCCCCCCGGTACCCGCCTCCCGTCCCCGTACCTGGCTGGCTGGAGGCGCTCGGGACGCGGTTGTAGGCGCCGCCGTACTGGTGGTAGGGGCTGGCGTAGCCGTAGTCGGCAAAAGCTTTGGCGGGGTAGCTCCCGGCCGAGCCGTTCACGCCGTGGTACTGGTACTGATAGGGGTTGAGCGCTTTGCCGTAGGACGCGGAGGTAGGAGAGCAGTAGCCGTGCGGGGCGCCCCCCGTGGGACTGTAGTAGTCGGAATCGGTGGCCGACGACTCAGGCAAAGTTGGCGATTCCTGAGACGGGTGGTGCATGGCCGCAGACGTCTGAAACGGAGCTTGGAAGTCGCCGGATCGGATGCTAGGGACTCTTCTGTCAAACACCCCTGTCATCGCTCACCGGCGGCGGGGCGGCTGCCTTTGCTGCGGCGGCGGCGGCGGCGGGAGTTGACTGCGGGGCTGCTCTGGTCTAAGCAGACATGGCTGTGGGAGCGAGGGAGGAGGAGGAAGAGGAGGAGGAGGAGTGAGGGAGGCGGCGGCGGCGGCGAGGAGGAGGCTGGGAGTCGCGGAGGCTCCGTCTCCGGCAGGCTGACTGGTGGCTGAGGCTCAGCACAGCCTTGGTTAAATCCTTAATTGCGCGCTTACGCACAGCGGGGTGGATCAGGTTCCATTGGCCAGGGCTCCGGGAGCAGCAGCAACACCCTAACTCGTCCAACTAGTTTTAGCACAACAAAGCATTGCTTAAGAAGAAAGGGGGGGGGGGGGTAAAGCGCGCACGCGCGCGCGCGCGCTTGTGTGTTGTTGCTTGTTGGGGGAGGGGGTCTTAGTCAATCTGTTTTTAGTGAATACCAAAGACCATGCAGAAGCCCAAAGCTTAGCTCCGTGGTGTCTGGAGACAACGTGTTCCGGTTCACAGCCTCAAAAGTGCACATGTTTGGAGGATGAGACTGGCGAGGGTCTTTACTAGCTTTCCCACCTCTCAGCTCCCGTGGGCTTCACCGAGGGCGAGCGCAGAACTGAGCACTGATTTTGAAATGGGACGTCCAAGAGGAAGAATGTAAGAAGAAGAAGGGAAGGAGCGGAGAACAGTATATTTTTAGTGGAGTGTTGAGAAGCAAGTTGTAACTTACTTGTGCTGAAAAAATTGCAATTTGGGCAAGAGACAAACGTGTAGCAAGCGCTTCCTTTGCGGGAGTATCTCTCAGACACAGTTGCACAGAGATGCCCTGTGCAACTGGCAGCTGTGCCCGTCAACTCTGAATGGCAGAGAGTTTCCACAATCCACATCTTTACTAAGTCTTTTTTTTTTTAAATCACTGTTTTGTTCCCAGATAACTTGATGATGGCCAAAATCCTCGTTGCTGGCTTCCAAGCAGAGCCAGGCAGCACCTCTTCTGTCCAATACGCTTATCTCTTTGGAAGCCATTGGACTAACTATAACTACTTGGTCTTCAGAAACTCCTGCAAAGCAAACGGATCTATGTATGGCCAGTCATGCCTTCAGACCAATTTGGAATGCCCAGAGGATTGGGGAGTAGGCAGAGATCAAGGCCCTTTTGGGAAGTCGGGTGATGCCCACATTAGCTCATTTGCAAAAGAAGAAAAAGACACATTAGCTCATTTGCAAAAGAAAAAAGGGACCAAGAGTCACACAAGGGCCAAAGTTTACTTATTATGCCCTACTTTTGCTTTCGTAGAAGTTCAGTTGGGTTTTTTTTTTTGGGGGGGGGTGTACTAAAAATTTAACCTAGGGACATTCAATCTCTGATCTACTACCCCCAGCCCTTTTTAATTATTAATTTATTTTAATTTTGAAACAGGGTCTTACTAAGTTGCTAAGGCTGGTCTTAAATCTGCGATTCTCTCTCAGCCTTCATGTACTATTATTGCAGGCATGAACCACCACACATGGCTAGGGGGGCTTAGAATTTGAGCATTAGTATCTCCTGCTCTCCCCAACTGGGTTCTTTTAGGAGCTAGATCTTGATTTAGGACTTCCTTGCAAATTCTCCTTTGGAGCCCAAGGCCCGGAACCTGGGAGTTTTCACTGGATATTCTGGGTGGGACCATTTGTCCTTTCCTTCTTTTCTAACTGACAGTGCAGGATGTCAGCCCAGTTCCTGAACTCTGAGCTCCAAAGCTAGCAGCAGGATTTGCAACACCCCCCTGCAGCTGCGCTCTGGGCCCATAAAACCACAGCTACTGTGGCCTCTCCTTGGAGGGAACTTCCGTGTGCGCTCAGGGAAGCCGGAGTTCCGCAGCGCCACCGGCTCTCCCGACCAGAGCCTTGCTTGAGGCCTTCTCTGGCCTGGATTTCTCCTCTGAGATAGACGTCGGGGTAAACAGAGCTGTGGCCTCACACCAGCCCTGAGCCCGCTCTGTGGATTTCCGTGAGGGTTGGAGTTCACCGTCTAGATTTAGGCCTTGAGCAGCTCACTGCGTCCCGGGCCTTCCACATCCCTAGCCCACGTGTACTAAATGCTTCCCAAAATCAGTATCTGGACAGGTCAAAGGGCCTCCCGGGAAAGGGCCCTTCCATTGGTCCCCCCTCCCCCAACACTCTGTTTGGTAGAGATTTTAAGCGTAACAATGTGGAGGGAAAGAAGGTCAAAAGGTTATACTAATGAGGATGTTCCTAGAACTGTCTTTACACCTTGCTGAGAAGGCAGGCTCTAGCAGAATGGGATTGGAAGCAGCAGGACTGGGCGAAGTTTACAAGCTCCGGATTCCATGGAGACAATGTGACAATGCTAAATTTCACTTCTAGTTCGTGCTAATTTCAGTTTCTAATTAGAAATTAGAAATTAATTAGAAATTTCACTTTCTAATTCCCCGCGTCGGTGGTCCCAAAGGCCGTTTTTGTTCACATTTTATAAAAGACAAAAAGCTACTCTAACTTCTTTGTTTCAGCTCTTAAAGTGTCATCCCGTTGGTCCTCACGCATATTTGAGCCACTTGTGACCAAGTTGCTTCTGGGTGAGACCAAATCTGGGAGTGTCTGTGAAGGTCCAGAACCTCAACTTTCCATTTTCTTTTCTAGGGTGACCTCACTCCCTCTCTCCTTCCTAAATGCAGCGGGTTGGGAGAGGCAGCACTGAGCTAAAGCTTACAGATGCTTAGTCCCAATGTACTTGACAGTATAGTCACTGTGGTTCTGTGCACTGCCAGCCCCTCAACGCAAGCACTGGGCATCTGGACTTGCGGTGCTGTAGCTTTTGCTGGTATCCCGAGGGAGGTTCTGACAAGGAGGCCTGCCTGAGCTCTGTCCTAAAGGCCAGCAGGCAAGACTCTGTAACCTCTCAAGTTCCAACAAACTCAGCCCTGGAGGAGCAGCATTAAACTCCTCTAGCAGTGCACTCCCCAATGAGACTTGTAGAAAATTTAAAGTTTTATCTTGTAGTAGCCAAAAATTACCAAGGGTGAGTGTGTGTGTGTGTGTGTGTGTGTGTGTGTGTGTGTGTGTGTGTGACAGAGAGAGAGAGAGAGAGAGAGAGAGAGAGAGAGAGAGAGAGAGAGAGAGAGAGAGAGAGAGAGAAGAAAGGGGGGGGGAAACCTTAAGATAAATACAACTCTTTACCACCAGCGCCACCCAGTGTCTTCCAGGAAAAGCATGCAAACAACAAACTTCCCATGCTTAAGAGTCTCTGGTTGGACAACTCTAGGTGGCTGGTCCTTCAGGTCCTCCAGGTGCACAAATAGGTCGCATTCTTTCAACTCCAATAGACCTGCTTTCCCACCCCCTCTCTATCCTCTTCCTGTATTTTACTTCTTACATATTCATAATCTCCTCTGAATGACCTATTTTGGGTCTCTGCCTCCTCTTTCTCCCTCTTTCAATTCTTCTGCACCCTATTCAAATAGATTGAAAGATGATTGGAAGTGATTGGAAGACACCCTTTTCCCTAGATGGTTTTGAAGAAATAGGGCCTTCTTTAGCTAAATGAGGCCCTGGGTATCCTTCCGTTCCAGTGGACATTCACAATTCCTATGGACTGGAAAGGTAGTGTCACTCTGAGTTTTCAGGGAGAATGCTATGGAAGGGGTGTACAGGAAAAGATAATTTTTTCAGTACAGAGTATGGATTCCAGGGTGCTCTACCAATGATATACATCCCCAGCACCTTTTAGTTTTTATTCAGAGATAGACTCTTGCTAAGTTAGCAAGGCCAGCCTTGAATGTGGAATCCTACTGCCTCACCCTCCTGAGACTCTGGGATTACAGGTGTGTCCCATTGGGCTTTGCCAGAAGATAATTTTTGTGTGTGTGTGGTACTGTGTGTGTGGCACTGGGGGTGGAACCCAGAGGCTTTCTACCTCCGGGCTATACTCCCAGACCTTTTTTATATTTTATTTGGAAACAGGGTCTCACTAAGTTGCTGAAAGCTGAAAGCCTCACTAAGTAGCTGAGGCTGGCTTCGAACCCGTGTGATCCTCCTGTCTCAGCCTCCCAAGTGTGAGGATTACAAGCGTGCGCCACCACGCCCAGCTTAGAAGATAATTTTAATAGCTGCATTAACTCAGTGTTTGCTTTCTGGTTGCCCAACTAGAAATCTATTCATAGAAATGGTGGGGGAAAAAAGCAGAACATCCCTTACCTTTGGGCTTGAAGCTCAGATCATCCAAAGTACTTGAAAATATTTAACTTATGAAACTAAGATCTTTTAAATATGAGAACTTAAATTTATTTAATACATTTTATATACCATTCACATGCACATAATTCAGGCAAATAAAGGACTCTACAGTATGATGCTAGCATTATATCTGCACATTTAGTACAAACCATGCTTTTTTGGTTTATAATTCCACCACTGGCATATATGTCTTTTAAACATCCTATTCTTGGGGTGAGGTTTATTTTACTTCTTCTGTGAAGTGCTTTATCCACTATTTTTATTTGTCTGGTGAAAAATGCTGTCAGCCGTTTGCAGTTGTTATGTCTTTATTGATCATGATCCATCTAGGGCTCTTTTCATTACAGGAATCTCAAACACAACAAAGCGGGTTTAGTCATACATTCTGTGGAGGTAGATCTGAGAAATCATTTTATTTACAATGGAGCTACATTTATCTCTGAGTGAGGGTACTAAGACCATTTAACTACTTAGAGTAATGGCCCTGGAATATTCAATATGACAGTTGTATAAAAAAGACACATTTCATGAATTGGGTTGATACAAAAGTTAGAAGTGAGGATTGCCAAAGTAGTGAAGACTTTCAAAAATATCACAAGTTGCTGACCATTGGTTTTGGCAATGCTGGTTAGTGGCCTTTGTCTTCCAGCAGAGGGCCAGGGACCCTGGTTTGGAGTAGACAATCAGAGGTTTAATTCCCCACCTAGATTCAAAGTTCTTCCCATGTTCTTAGGAGATTTAACTAACCAGGTCCCAACCAAAATACTTAGGAGCCTATGTGAATTGACAATGAGCTTACCCAGGGAGGGCAAAAAGGAAAAATGAGCATAAGGAGGAAATTGAAAAGATAAATATAAGGAAGGATTCCTGTCATCCTGAAATAAATCACAATACCTCCTTGCCCATGAGAAAAATGTATCTGGAGTTAAAGAGCAGCTCCAACACACTAATCTCAAAGGATTCACTGGCAGACAATTACATAGATATTCTGAATAAATTAAAAATCCCCAGAGGAGAAAACTATTTTTCACTTACTTCCAGTCTAATAGGATTCTTTAGTTTATTCCAAATGATAGTATAGACCATAGACTTCTTCACATTTTATTTTTCTGATTATCAATATTAAATTATGTTTATTCGTTTAACTTAAACATAATTGGTTAGGAAAAGGCCCAAGTATCCACTCAAATCCATTCATCTTTATGAGATGAACGTTCTATCCCACAGCTGAAAACACTTCAAGTTCATAGGTGGGAAGTAAGTGGGATTCTATTATTACATGTCTTTGCAAATTGAAATTAAGGCATATTTTTCATCCTAAACTTAGATTTCATCTTCTTGAAGGAAAATTTGGCTGTGATACTAGCATTCTACCTCTGAGCTATGCCCCCAACCCTATTTTTTTCATTCTTAATTTGGGAGTTACAAAGGGTCTCCCTAAGTAGCTGAGGCTGTCTGAGAACTGCAATCCTCCTGTTTCAGTCTCCCAAATGTTGGGATTTCAAGTGTGTGCCACCACAAGCGGCTATTTAAAAATCTTTATTCTTAAAATATATAAATATCTCCAAATATATATATATATATATATATATATATATATATATATGTGTGTGTGTGTGTGTGTGTGTGTGTGTGTGTGTGTGTGCATTTTGCCTCTGAGCTACATCACTAGCCCTTTTATTTTTTATTTATTTGGAAACAGGGTCTCACTAAGTTACTTACAGCCTCCTTAAGTTGTTGAGGCTGGCTTCAAACCTGCAATACTCCTATCTCAGCCTCCCAAGTCCTGGGATTACAGGTGTGCACCATCATGCCCTGCTTAAATCATCTTTAATAACATCCTAACTTCAAGATCAATTTAGAATTATAAAGTTTATTGATCCTAGGACTCTAAATTTTTACCATCTGACAAGCCTGTGCAAAGATATAGACGTTAACTTCTAAAATCCAGTCAGATTGTTCAATCACTGTGAGTCAGGTAAAACTTGGCCCACAACCTGTGCACAGGGCTAACAGTACAATTTATGGGCAGTTTTGCACTCTGCCTTAAGTATATCATTTTAATAGATTAATAAACACCAAGAAAACACAAAACCTTTTCCACAGCTGTGTTTACTACCTTATACCTTTTGTAAAGGGGAAGAGAAAACTTAAGCAACCCCAGTCTGAGATGAGAGGTTTCCCTGCTGTGTTACACAGCATAATCAGTCGAAGGCACCATGCCCACCTGGACTTGCATCCCTCTGTGCTCCTTCAGAAGAAAATTAAGGTAAAGAAAGGAAAAGTCAATAGCTTTCCAGCTGAAGTGCAGTTGACACTGCAGTGGAGTCACTTTTAAAAATTGTGAGCAGAAAAAGTACATTATTTGCAACCAGATCTCAGTAGTACTCAACTTATAGAGTTGGCTCTCTATAGCCACAGGTTCCACATCCTCAAATTCAACCAATATTAGATCGATGTATTTGGAAATATATATCATGTGCTGAGCATGTAAGACATTTTTCTTGTATCATTCCCTAAACAATATAACAAATTTTATATAGCATTTACATTGTATTAGATATCACAAGTAATCAAGAGATGATTTAAAGTACAAAGAGGATGTGGGTAGGTTATATGCAAATACTGTGCCACTGTTTTCAAGGGATTTGAGCTTGTATAGATTTTAGTAGTAGGGGGAGGGATTCCTGGAGTCATCCCTGGCAGACATAAAGGAATGGATATGTAGCCCCTGGGCAGCTAAGCAAAAATTTTACTTTTCAACATAAGTCTTTAGTTTAATTTAATTTTACTTTATATATATATATATACATGTATATATATACATATACATATACATATACATACATACATACATATATATATATATATATATATATATATATATATATATATATATATTTGGTGGTACAGGGGTTCCTGGAAGCCCTTCTACCTCTGGGCTACACTCCCAGACCTATTTTGTATACTTTTTTTATTTGGGAACAGGGTCTCTTAAGTCGCGAGGCTGGCTTCAAACATGCGCGATCCTCCTGTCTCCGCCTCCCAAGCGCTGGGATTAGAAGCGTGCGCCACCACGCCTGGCTGTAGCAAGGCTTTTAAAATGAATGCATGTATAGAATTTATCCCTGCACCCCGATTTATAACTTTTGGTATATAATTGCGTACCCCCACTCCCATCAACATGCCCACTCCCATCAATGTGCACATTTCATTGGTCACCTGGGAAATCAAGAAACACTTTGGTTGCCATTACAACTTTTCAGCAGACCTCAGTTTATAAGCATCCTACTATGTGTTTGCATGTGCTACTGCTAGTTTAAAATGAGATTTAATCCAGCGTGGTGGCGCACGCTTGTAATCCCCGCGCTTGGGAGGCTGAGACAGGAGGATCGCGCAGGTTTGAAGCCAGTCTCAGCTGCTTAGTGAGGCTCTCAGCAACTTAGTGAGACCCTGTTTCCAAAAAATATATAAAATAGGTCTGGGAGTATAGCCTGGAGGTAGAAAGCTTCTGGGTTCCACCCCCAGTACCACCAAAAATAAAAAATAAAAAAAATAAATAAAAATAAAAAATAAAATAAAATAAACAATAAAAAAATGAGATTTAAGGATGTCTGGGCGTTTTCTTAAAGTTTCAGGAATCCTTGGAGCTATACAGGAGAAAGATTCTTCTCCTGAAATTCTGAACTTCAGCTAGCCACAGAATATATACAAACATAGCATTAAATCCTTTCCTGAAAAATGGTAGATGGGAATCAAATACATGAATAACAGATACAGGCTATATCACACTGTATAGCTGTATTCAGACATGGGAAAATTCAGAATATACTCTTGGGTGCACCTTCTTATATTTTCCCATTGCCTTCTTGGTTACTTGAATCTCTCAGTGCTTCAGGGTATATTGTTTTATAGCTTTTCACACTTGCTATTTAAGAGTTTCAGGCACTTTTGGGACTAGGTTATAGAGTAACTATGCTAGGCTGCTGGCAGTTAACTTGTGCCGTAGACTTGGAGAGGACAGGGGAAATTTTTTAGCATTGAGAAAAAAAGAGGGACCAACGAGATCATCTTTGTTACAGTGGAAATACTTATAATAAAATTAACCCTGAAGCTTGTCATTTAGGCACAAAACTGGGAGGTGTATCTAATAATTAAAAATTTCTGGTAATTTTTCCTAACTCTTAAGAACAATGGAAGGGATTAGAAGAGACAGAGGCAGAAAAACAAAAGGCAAAAATATAAAAATAGGACCACCTTTTTTCTCCTAACTGGAACAGTCATTGGGGTGACATTTGGGAAGAAGACTGCCTCTGAGGAATACCTTTTAAAGAAGTCGGGATGAATAGCATGTTGGCTTCTAGGATGGTTTGCTTTGTGGCTTTTCTCTTATTAGTTTTTTAATTTCAACCCAGTCCTCAATGCCACAGCTTAGAAGAAATGTTCTTTAAATTTTTTCTATAACATGATTGGGCTCCATTCCTCTTTAAAGTCTTATGGGAAACACTTGGCATGTCTTTTGCAAATTTTATAGACCTTTAAATGGCTTTTCCAAAGGGATTTCACATATAATTCACTTCTACTTTCCCAGTAGCCTTGAGAGGTAGCAATGTCGGGCTGTTATGGGTGGTCCTCAACTTTTATATATTTGCCTTTCATTTAACCTGAACTTGCTCATGTTCCACATTGGCACTCCTACCCCACCCTTTATTGGTGGGTTTTACCAGTGATGTGGTGGCACTGCTGCCGGCCACTGCTGTTGGGAGTGAAGAGCCTGGCCTTTGAGGACCAGTGTGAGAAGTGCTGAGCACGTTCCCTCCCACTTCTCACTATGCCCAGGAATATCTGAGCCTAGAAGTGTTGGGGCCACCATCTCTTCCTGTCTGGCCAATCCATTCTCACCCCCACACGCCATCTTTGTAATCCTTACTCTCTCCAGATGTATAAGGGCCAGGCATTGGGCTCACCAAACCCTCAGCTCCAATTCCTGTAAGCCAGTTGGCTTCTGAAAGAGGGATATGTCTGCTCATTCCTCTCAAATCAATGGACAGAAGGAGCTAGCACTGACAAGAACCATAGGGATTTTATATTTGTCTAGATATTTAGAATTGGATATCTACTTTCAAATATGTTTATAGTGAAAAAAGGTACTCCTTAAATACCTATTTGACAGATTAATACACTGAGGCCCAAAAAGTCCACATCATCAATAATCTTAGCTAAGGTGGGTGTGGATTTTTAATCCCAGTACTTGGGAGGCTGAGACAGGGGGATCGCAGGTTTGTGGCCAGCCTCACCTATTTAGTGAGGCCCTCTGCAACATAGTGAGACCTTGTTTCAATATAAAGGATAAAAAATAGGGCTGGGAGCTGGGCGTGGTGGCACATGCTTGTAATTTCAGCATTTGGGAGGCTGAGGCAGGAGGATTGGGGTTCACAGCCAGCCTCAGCTACTTATTGAGGCATTTTACAACTCAGTGAGACCCTATTTCAAAATAAAGAATAAAAACTAAGGCTGAGGGGTATAGGTTGGAGATAGAATGCCCCTGGGTTCCATCCCCGGTGCCACACTAAAATAAATAAATAAATAAATAAATAAATAAATAAATAAATAAATAAACAAACAAACAAATGCACACATGCATACATACATACATAAGCAAGCTTGCATTTGCTTAGAGATTTAAACTTAAAAAAAAACAGACCATAACATTCTTATATAATTTAATAATATTCTACCAAACAGGAGTTCTTAGGAATAAATCAGAGTTGAGTGTGGTGGTGCGTGGCTGTAATCCCAGTACTTGGGAGCCTGAGACAGAAGGATTGCAGGTTTGAGGCCATTCTCAGTAATTTAGTGAGACCCTTGCAACTTAGGGAGACTGCTTCAAAAAACAAAACAACAATAAGCAACAAAACACAAAGGCTGGAAGTGTAGCTTGGAGGTAGAATGACCCTGGGTTCAGTCCATAAAACAAACAAACAAACAAAACACCCACAAAAATCCACAGTATTCTTTTTTTTTTTTTTTTGGTACTGAGGATGAAACCCAGAGTCATTCTACCTCTGAGCTATACCTCCAGCCCTATTTTTTGTTCTTTATTTTGAAATAGGATCTCACTGAGTTGCAGAGGGCCTCACTAAGCAGTAGCTAAGGCTGTCCTTGAACCGAGATCCTCCTGTCTTAGCCTTCCAAATGCTGGGATTATAAGCATGCCAGAGTATTCTTAAGGGGTAAATAAAGCAAGAAGAAACCCGATATCCCAACTTCTTGTTTGACATACACTATGTAAAACTGAGTCACCCAACATGAGCCAAAATTTTCCATAAGCAAAAGGTGATCAGTATGTGTACAAAAAGAATTGGCCATAGACTGAAGTAAACTTGTGCTTTTAATATAATATAAAAATAACCACCTTTATTAGGCCTTCACTACATACTAAGTGGTTTACCTACATTATTTCATTTACTCTTCACAGGAGCCTGTAAAGAGATGCTATTTTTATTCCACTTTCTTTTAATATACTTTTATTGGTGCACTGTAGTGATACATCCTAGTGAAGTTCAAAGTGCTGAAACATACATGCTTGCATACTTGGAGTATTTCTCTCCTAAACTCCCTCCCGCTCCCTGTACATGTTAATGAGATTGATTAGTGATACCTTCATATGTAGAAATAGTATTATTTGAACTGTTTTCTTCTTCAATCATTCTTCACCATCCCCACTTGCCTCCCCAATCTCCTTCCACGGTTCAACTGGTGTCTCCACATTTATCTGCCCAGCCATGTGTGCATGTGGTTTGAGAAAGGCACATCGGTCTCTTAACTTATGCAAAGGCACCACACAGGCTGGTGGAATCCCTGAGTACAACCAAGTTCAATCTTTTGTCTAACTCTTTTCCTAAGTGTTTTCTCTATTTCCTTTATTTTATTTCCATTATTATAATTTTAATAGTCTTGGCAGAAATCATGCCTCTCTATTTTTTAAATCACTTAATCTAAATCCCCATATAATAGAAAACTTCAGAGAATTGAAACCTGAGGCTTCAAAATGCTCAAAATTATACTGAAAGGTTTTCTTTTCTTTTCAATTTGGACTTTTCTAAGGCTTTAAAAAAAATCCAGTATATATAGAGAGGATAAATGCTTGTCCGTACACTGACCGTGCATTAAAGGGCTGTATTTCTTTTCTTTGAGGAGTGCCCTGTATATCAAAGATCTCTCTTACTGCCAAGGTTGCTTCAAAGAGTAGAATACTGAGGACTATTACCTTTCACAAAACTTTTTAAATGTACTTCCCTGCCCTTGTAAGAGAAATTATTATCTAGTGCAATTAACATTGGACCATAGACCCAAAGAACAATGAATGCTTCAAACACAAATTGCTTTTGAGAATCATACTCCTATTCTGGGCTTGAAGACATTCATGTAGAAAATTAACAGAGAATTTTAATACAAAAAAACCTCTTTGGATAAAGAAAATTAGACGAGGAATGCCAGTTTGTCTTGTAAGTTGCTTGAGCAGATCTGTCATAACAGACATTGCCCCAGATTGTGGAACCCATTCCTTCTAACATCTTTTAATGGTAGTAGAACTTACAATGCCATAATTTCCTTTCATTTTTGACAGTGTTATACTATCTTTATAGACTTACACTGACAGCATTTCATCTCAGCATCATTAGATCATCTCACCTGACTTTCGCATGGTGCACATGATTACATTAGGATGGTGCTATACAATTACCAGTGAAATGAATAGGGTATTAACATGATTACTGAAAAAAGTTGGCATATATGGCTATAGCATTCTGCATTTGAAAGCATTTTATAGCTATTAATTAGTCTGCCCAAACTCTTGGGATCTAGCAAAAATTATTATTATTGTTTTTTTTTTTTACCAAGTAGGATAATGAAAGGGAGTGGCTGAGATAATATTACAGGACCAGGCAGAGACTGACCTTTTCCTAACTTCTTTGACTTTTTTAAGCCTAAGAAAGTTGGATGTCTAGATTGATGGTAACTAATCACTGGCTTGAAAGGCCAGACATATGAAAAAAATCCCACTCAATTTTGGAAGTCTACTTTTCCTATTTTCCATTACATGATTGTCATGGCAATGAATGACAGTCAGTTCTAGGTTTGTGAAGGTTTTGGTCGATAAGTAAACTGGAATTATTTAAAGGCTCCATCTTAACAAAGTGGAATTGATTGCATATGAGAAAAAACACTCAACTTCTAATCACTTATCAGGAAATTATGCAATCCAAAGATAATATAGAAACAACTTTAAAACTATAGCAATCTTAGTCTTCATATTTCTCTCACATTTCTTTCCTAAAATGTTTCACAGAAGCCAGGCATGGTGGTTCACACTTGTAATCCCAGCACTTGGGAAGCTGAGACAGGAGGATCGTGCAGGTTTGAAGCCAGCCTCAGCTACTTAGTAAGGCTCTCAGCAGCTTGGTGAGACTCTGTTTCTAAATAAAATATAAAATAGGTCTGGGAGTGTAGCCCGGGGTAGAAAGCCCTTGGGTTCCGTCCCCAGTAACACACACACACACACACACACACACACACACACACACACAGAAATAAAATAAAAATTTTCACAAAGATAATACCTACCAATGACATCCTAGACTTGTTTTCTGGGTAGGAAAGGATGGACTAATTGTCTTTTAAAAAAAATCTTAAATAATTCATTGTGATATCCAAACTTATGAAGATATAAAGTAGATGTATGAGTTGGTCAGAATTTTAAAAATGTTCTGAGCCTCAGTCTTCTCATTTGTAGAATTATGATGTCAATACTTACCCTCAAGATATCATGAGGGTAACATGAGATGACAGATGTAAAACTCTTGGATCAGTATTTGGGCATAGTAGACATTTAGTAAGGAGGAACAATTCTTATAACTCAGAGGACTGTGGCTATCCTGGAAACTAGGACAGAGACTTTGGTGACGTGAGATTGGGACTTTTCGGGAGACATTCCCTCACTCTTGGCTCTTCTTTTGATGGGTGGGGCAGTATTCCGGAGTCTATGAAATTAAGGTCTTGATAGGCTGTGTTCCTTCTGGTGCCTCTAGGGGAGAATCCATTTCCTGCTTGGGAGGTTGTGAGTGAAATTCAGTTCCTTGTAGTTGTAGGAACAAAGTCCTAGTTTCTTTCTGCTGTCTGTCAGATGAAAGCTGTCTCCTACTTCTAGAAGACACTGTGATCCTTAGCTCCTGGGCACCTTCTTCTATCTCTAAAGCCAGCAACAGTGACTGGGGTCCTCATGCCACATCTTTGAGACCCACACTTCTGTTCTTAAGGGCTCATATGATTAGACTGGACCCACTCAAATAATCTAGAATCATCTCATCTCTGGGCTGTGGCCTGAATCACACCTGCAAAGTCCCTTTTTGACACATAAAGTAACTTATTTAGAGGTTCCAGGGAGTAGGACATTGACACCTCTGGGTGTCATTATTCTTTCTGCTTGCTTCACTTAACTTCCATGGAGTGATCTCTCTTGATCCAGTTTTCTGTTTTTATCTTCTGCCTTCTTTCTTTCCGTTAATCATTAACACACTGCTGTGCATCTAGTACGATAATATATTCATAGCTTATTAGGGATGTGAAAATGGCAAAGGCATCCCCTGCCTTCATTACCGAGTGGTGGTTCTTTTGCTCTTTGATTATATCTCTTTTGTTCCAGTCATCCTGCCTGTCTCCCCACACCAGGAGCCTGTCAGTGTCTTATTTCTGAAATTACATTGTGAAATCATTCAGTACTGAGTTTTTCTTCATGTGAGCCTATTAATGTTCACAATTCTAGATTTAACTTCTCTTTTCTAAACCTCCCTCCTGAATTCTGGTTATACATCTTCAAGTGGACAGCACCGTTTACTCCACAAATGCCTCCAACTCAGTTAAGACTGAACTCACCATTATGCTTTGGACTTCTCTTTTTCTTCAACAAGTCAAAATTCTCTCAGGTATAAAGATGGCGATCCACCTTGACTACCTCTTGTCTCTTATTTATTTAAGAGAGGTACTATTTGGGAGGGGGATGTAAACTGATATATTTCATCTTTGGCAGTCTATAATTAATAATTCTCCCTGGTCCCAGCTTTCACATCCTGAGTAAAATCTAGCTAACTTTCATCATGGAGTCTGAAGAAGATTCACCTTCTTCCAGTGACAGGTAGGCTGTGAAATTCTACCCTAGGGGGAAAAGAGAGAAAAGACATAGAAGAGCCCAAGCTGAGAGAAAGAGGAAAGGAAAGTGGTATTCTTTCTGGGGTGTAAGGAAGAGAAGGAGCAAATCAGCAGGAGGGGAGGTTTGAGCTAAAGCTCCAGCTTAGGCAGTAGGAACAGAGTGTTTGCCCCTAAGGCAGATCTGGCTAAAAGCTCACCAAACTTGCTTTTTCCTTGAAAACACTAAAACTGCATTTCTCACTCTCTTTCTCTCTGTCACTAGGGATTGAACCCAGGAGCATTCTACCTCTGAACTAAGCCCCCAGCCCTATTTTACTTTTTATTTTGAAGCAGGGTCTTTCTAAGTTGCCCAGGATCTTCTTGCTGAGTTGCTGAGGCTAAACTTGAACCTGTGATCCTTCTGCCTCAGTCTTTCAAGTACTGGGGTTACTGGTGTATGCCACTGTGCCGGGCTCAGATGCATTTCTTGGCTTCCCTTGCAGTCAGGTGGGCCCTATGTTTAAGTTCTCACTCATGGAATGTGGCAAAGCTCATAGCCTCAGCACTCTCAGGGTGGGCCATTCAAACCCTGAGTGTGGGTACCCTGCTTTCAAATCGCATGGGGAATTCTGAGACTCTCAGCCAAGGGTTCATGACGGTTTTTGAACCATCACTGATTCACGTGGGCATCTAGGGAAGTGGATGGATTCTTTATTTATTGATTCTTATTTTTTGTTAGTACTGGACATTGAATCTAGGAGTAGTCTACCTTTAAGCTGAATCCCTAGCTCTTTTAAGAACTTTTTGAAACAGAGTCTCTTAAGTTGTCACATGCTGGTCTCCATCTCTTTGATCTTCCTATCTCAGTTTCCTCAGTACTGGGATTATAGGCATGGGCCACTATGCCCAAAGGACTTTTGTTTAAAAAACAATATTTTTGCATGCATAAAATAAAGTTGAAAAATGATAATGAAACTTGATTACTTAAAAATGTAGTTCACAAAGATCTTCAAATGCAAATTTGTGATATAGTAATAATATGTTATTATTCATTCATTTATTTATTTATTTATTTTTGTGTGTGGTACTGGGGACTGAACTCAGACACTCTAACCTCTGAACTACACCCCCAGCCCTATTTTATTTTTTTATTTTGAAACAGAATCTCACTAAATTTCTGAGGACTTCATTATGTTGCTGGGGCTGGCCTTGAACCTGTGATCTTCTTGTTTCAACCTCCCAATACTAAGATTACAGGTATGTGCCACTATGCCCAGCTTGCTCTTATTTATTAATACATTAAATTACAAGATCTGGTAGTAGTCCATTAGAATAATTCCAAAGTAGAGATGACAAAATGATGTACAGAGATATCTATAACACTTGTATAAAGGGGAAAAAAAGAGTTCTATGATTTATTTTGGCTAATGTCATAGGCTCAACAAACATCTTTTATTTGACAAAGGGCACAGAGACCTGCTCAGCCACTCTGCAGCTTAGACCAGTATGTAGATCCAAGGCCCCATCTCCCTGGCTGCCTCAGGCCACATAAACCCCTTCCTTCCCAATTTTTTCCCTTATTCTCAAATGTTATCTTAGGGCACAGTAGGGGGAAGCTAAAGAAATCTCAGATTCAAAGCCATAATCTTGAAATCACTTAGAAGAAAGACTATTTAATACTAAAAGGAATGAAGTAATATCACCAGGCAACTTTGACCTTTCCCTCTCATCAGTTGAATGGGGTGGAACTTGTGATGAAAGTTAGGCCAGTAGGAGTCAAAATAGGAGCCAGATATGATGTAGTGGAAATGTATGCCCCACCAGAAAGAGATCCTGGTCTTTCTGCCCCTGGCCTGGGAAGAGAAGAAGAAGAGAGAAGGAGATGTAGAAGAAGAAAAACTTAGGGAGGCCTGGGTCACTACTTCAAACTCCAAGCTGAGATTGGCAGATGTGTGGGATGGGGTGATTGTTAGCTGGGTTGAGGAGAAAGGCTTTAGCTGTGCTTCTAGCTAGAATGTCTAGAGGAGGCCACTGTGCAGAGTGGCCCCATGACAACACAAAGGGGCTACAAAATGAAGATGTTGGTGGATATGCGTAAGAAGGTTGTGGTTCACCTTCCTCAGTTCCCATATGATGTGGGGATGCAACACTTTTCTGCAGGCTCCATGCTTGAACATGAAAGATAGTTGATGAGGGAGGCAGTAGTCTTACAGTAGGGACTGTGGTAGGGAAGGGCTAGGTGACCCTGCTCAGAGACTGAATCAGGGCCAGAAAAAAGAAAAGACAGATATTCAATAAAGTATTGCAGCAGTGCTAAAGTCATGATGGAACAGATTTAGCAAGGAAGGACCAGTGGGTGTGGATCAAGCACGGAGAGTTACTTGCAGGTTCTGCAGCCACGTCTCAGCAGGCCCGGTACTGTAGGCTCAGGTACCTGCCCAGGCACAGCTCAGCAGACAGCAACAGCTCCAACTCCATCACTGCCACGTGGCACATGGGCCCTGCCAGCAAGGAGACACCACCTTGGGGAGAAGCAGAGAGAATCCACAGGATCTAGCAGCGTCCCAAAGAAACTGAGTTTCAGCAAAGTGACTTTGAAACACAGAGACTAAGACTTGAACTTTTAAGCTTCCTTGACCCTGGTTCATACTTAGGGTAGTGAGGAGTCACAAGGAAGAGGATTGGTTACAAAAGGCAAAGTGACAGGATTTTTCCCCCCTTGTGATTATAATTGCTATGTAAGATAGCTTGAAAAAATAAAAAGCTGGACATGGTGGCGCAAACTTGTAATTCCAGTACTTGGGAGGCCGAGACAGGGAAATCACAGGTTTGTGGCCAGCCTCAGCTACTTAGTGAAGTCTTCTGCAACTTAGTGAGACCCTGTTTCAAAATAAAGAATAAAAAGTAGGGCTGGGGGAAGAGCTTGGCAGTAGAATGCCCATGGCATTCAATCCTCAGTAATGAAAAAAAAAAAAAAGCCAAATTCTCCATCCTTTTCTTTTATAACCTGAAATTTCAGCTTCTTTCATGGAGAAATGAAGTCTACTTTTTGAATACATGCTAAAATTGTACTTTCTTTGGTAAGAAGAACAAACTCACCAGTGTCAAGTTTAGGCTTCAGGAGGTCTTTTTCTCTGGGACCTGGACTCTCACCATGGTGGTCAAACTCTGGCTGCTTTGCTTGAGAAGAGGGACTTCATGAGGACTCAAGTCATCCCAGATGGTGTTATCCTAGACTACCTAGTTCTCAGGTGATATAACAGATGACTCATTCATGAGCTCAGCTAAGATCAGCCAAGCCTGGTCCGGATGAGCAGAATCCTGTAGCCAATTCATAGATTCATTAAAAATTAATACACAGGTATTGTATTTAGCCACTAAGTTTTTGGACAGTTTGTTATGGAGCAATCACTAACTGATACACCTACTGCTCTTCTTTAATGCTGTTCTTCTTTCTGTCACATGTCACAATAACTATCTTCTTACCCTTTCAGCTCTTTCCTTCTCCAACCCATCTTGTAACTATGAGCTTGATCAAGCTTTCTGCATGTTTATTCTTTCCCCTTCAAATCCAAGGTATCAAAATAATAATGGTATCTGACACCAAATCACCACTTGATTTTATTTTTAGAGATACAGTTCCTTCCCCTCATTGTAATCCCCAGTACTGCTTGGCCTTCCTCTGTCACTGTAGTAGCTGTCACCCTACAGATCTCCTGGGAGCAGCTACCTCAGCTGAGGCAAGGGATGCAGGTCAAGCATGCTTAATGTGTTTTGCTCTGCACTACCCTAGACCAATCTTGCCTCTGGAAGGGAGGTTTTTGTTTTTTGTTTTTGACAATGGGCATATCTACCCTTAGTGGGAGGGTCTTTTTAGCGACTACAGTTTAACCTTGGGTAATCTAGTTTCCCCATGGTTATAGTGCTGTAAGGCTTTCAAAAGTTTGCATGCAGTTTTAGTCTCTCATCTCCAATTATGCAGAAACTATGAATAAGAAGAGAGATCTGGATACAATGGAATACATTCAACCTTAGAAAGAATGAAACCTTGAGCTGGGTAATCCCAGCATTTGGGAGGCTGAGACAGGAGGATCGCTCAGGTTCACAGCCAGCCTCAGCTACTTAGTAAGGCCCTTTGCAACTCAGTGACACCCTGTTTCAAAATAAAGAATAAAAAAATAGGGCTGGGGGTATAGCGTGGTAGGTAGAATGCCCATGGGTTCCATCCCTAGTACCGCAAAAAAAAAAAAAAAAAAAAGAATAAAATCCTGATAAGTACTGCAACATGGAAGAACCTTGAAAACATATGCTAAGTGAAATAAGCCAGACATAAAAGACCATGCACAATAAGATTCTGCTTATGTAAGGTACCTAGACTAGTCAAGTACATAGAGACAGAAGGTAGAGCAGTGGTTACCAGAGATTGAAGTAGGGTCATGGGGGAGTGATTTAATGTATATAGAGTTTCAGTAAGGATTGGTGAAAAAGTTCTAGAAATGAACAGTAGTGATGGTTATATAACAATGAAAATATAGGTAAAATGGTAAATTTAAGTTGTATATATTTTACTAAATGCAAAATACAAAAGTACCCTCCCCCACACACAAAAGAGCACCACTGCTCATGCACTAGAATTACTATAAAAATAATAATGGGAGAAGAAAGGTTTTCAGTGTAACCTTTAAACTGGACAAAAATTGGCACAGGTCTCCAAACTTCTCCAGATCCCCAGAGACTTTATTTTCATTCTGGGATTGAGATCTTTTCTGTGCTCTAATGCAAGTCCTCAGCCTTCTGTGAATGCTTTCCTGTCTCCTTCTTAACTGAGTCAAAATCTTCCCATCTTTTAAAAGTCCAGTTCAAATCGCAGTTCCTATATGAAACCCACCCTGATCTCCAGCCTAATCTTTCTGTTCTTTGAACTACCTCCAATTTGATTTTATTATTTGTACCTTACTTACTCTTTTAATAATCCATTTAACCTTATTAAAAATTCTTTAGGTCAAAGGGGAAGCCTACAGAATGGGAGAAGATCTTTACCAGCCACTACTCTGATAGAGGGCTAATATCCAGAATATACAAAGAGCTCAAAAGACTCTACACTAGCAAAACAAACAACCCAATCAAGAAATGGGCAACTGAAATGAATAGACATTTCACAAAAGAAGAGATACAAATGGCCAATAGATACATGAAAAGATGTTCAACATCACTAGCCATCAGGGAGATGCAAATCAAAACTACGCTGAGATTCCATCTAACCCTAATCAGAGTGGCAATCATAAAGAAATCAAACAACAACAATTGCTGGTGAGGATGTGGGGAAAGAGGAACTCTTTTACACTGTTGGTGGGAGTGTAAAGTAGTTCAGCCACTATGGAGATCAGTATGGAGATTCCTTAGAAAACTGGGACTAGATCCACCATTTGATCCAGCTATACCACTCCTGGGTATCTTTCCAAGGGGGTTGAAATCAGAGAACTACGTTAACATATGCATACCCATGTTCATAGCAGCCCAGTTTGTAATAGCCAAAATATGGGACCAACCTAGACATCCATCAAAAGATGAATGGATTGCAAAATTATGGGAAATACACACAATGGAATTCTATTCAGCTATAAAGAAAAATAAAATAATAGCATTTGCAAGAAGTTGGAAGAAGCTGGAGAACATTATGTTAAGTGAGATTAGTCAAGCACAGAAAGAGAAGGGACATATTTTTTCTCTAATATGCCCAAGCTAGGGAGTAGTGGTACCAGAGGGACTCCAGATGATGGAGGGGAAATCTCAGCAAAGCTTGAATGGAAGGATAGGAGAGGAAGAAAGCTGAGGTTGTTCAATGGAGGAGCTACATATGAATATGTGTAATAGTATAAATACAACATGATTAACCTGGACACTCTCTACTGGGGGGCGGAGGGGGAAGGGCATGAGGCACAATGTAAATGTATACCACTCTCAATATATTCCACTTATAAAAAAATAAAAATTAATAATAATAAAAAATTCTCTCTCTCTCTCTGCAGTACTGGGGACTGAACACAGGGCCTCGTGCATGCTACCACTGAGCTACATACTAGCACTTCTTACTTTTTTAAAAATTATTTTCAAGCTGGGTGTGGTGGTGCATGCTTATAATCCCCACGCTTGGGAGGCTGAGACAGGAGGATTGCATGGGTTTGAAGCCAGCCTCAGCTACTTAGTGAGGCTCTCAGCACCTTAGTGAGACCCTGTTTTCAAATAAAATATAAAATAGGTCTGGGAGTATAGCCCGGAGGTAGAAAACCTCTGAGTTCCACCCCTAGTACCACCAAAAAAAAAAAAAAATTATTTTCAGTCCTAAGGCTGGTCTAAAACTGGGATCTTCCTACCTTAGCCTTGCAAGTTGCTAGGATTACATGCATGCCCTACCATGCTCAGCCAGATAGTTCTTTACATAGTCACATACTGATGGCCATATCAGCATCTATTTATTCTGTGCTAGATTCTCTTGCTCAACTAATCTATACATGATATTAAAAAGGGATGTGAATTTTGTATCTCTTTGGTTCTCTTATAATAACTAACTTTGCTCCTATTGTTTGCTTACAACTTATTGTCCATCATTTAATACTGTGTTGTCCTTGCCAAAGTAATCATGACAGAGCATTTTCTGAGGAAAATGCCTCAAACTAATGTTTCTCAATCTGTTTTTCATCACTGTAGCTTCCACTCCCAGGAGCCTTTAAAGACAATTTAAGGATATATTTACTAATCTTCCTCATAATTTTTTTTTCTTCTGGTGCTGGGGATCGAACCCAGGTTCTCTCATTTGCTAGCTAGGCAAGTATTCTACCACTGAGCTAACCTCCTAGACATTCCCCATAAAATTTTAATACTACAGAATGACAATCTGTCTATGGAATCCCTGCAAAACAACACATAAAACAGTAATATGAAAGGCTGGGCGTGGTGGCGCACTCTTGTAATCCCAGTACTTGGGAGGCTGAGACAGGAGGATTCGGGTTCGCGGACAGCTTCAGCGACTTAGTGAGGCCTTTTGCAACTCAGTGAGACTGTTTCAAAATAAAAAATAAAAAATAGGGCTGGGGGGCATAGCTCAAAGGTAGAATGCCCCTGGGTTCCAACCCTAGTACTGCCAAAAAAATAAACATATAAAATAAAAAATAAAAAATAGGGCTGGGGGGCATAGCACTGAGATAAAATGCCCCTAGGTTCAATCTCCAGTACCACAAAAAAGTAGTATGTTTATATGTAGTAAATATCATATATATATATATATATATATATATATATATAATATTTTACTGCCAAGAACCAAGTTTTGCTTCCTTGAAGTGTAGTGTTCCCATGAAGAATGTGCATCTTAACCTCAAGAGCAGATGGACTTTTAACTGTCTGTACCAATGCTGCAGAGGAGATGTCTGTTTGTGCTGGCCAGGCATTCCAGGCTTTTAGGTATATAGAACCAGGAAGATTTTTCTGCTCTCCCTCGCTTTTGTTTATGCTTTTGTTGTTGTTGTTTTTGATTTTTGCAGTACTGATGATTGAACTCAGGGATGCTCTAACACTGAACTACATCCCCAGCACTCTGTGTGTGTGTGTGTGTGTGTGTGTGTGTGTGTGTGTGTGTGTGTAGTGGGGATGAAATCCAGGGATACTCTACCTCCGAAACACATCCCTAGCCTTATTTTATTCATTTATTTATTTATTTATTTTTGCGGGTCTGGGGATGGAACCCAGGGGCATTTGACCTCCGAGCTACACCCCCTGCCCTATTTTTTATTCTTTATTTTGAAACAGGGTCTCTCACTAAGTTGCAGAGGGCCTCACTGAGTAGCCGAGGCTGTCCACGAAGCACGATCCTCCAGTCTCAGTCTCCCGAATGCTGGGATTACAAGCATGACCGGCTTATTCTTTTATTTTTAAACGGGGCTTCCCTAAGTTGCAGAGGGCCTCACTAAGTTGCTGAGGCTGACTGTAAACCTGAAGTCCTTCGGTCTCAGTCTCCCATTGGCATGAGCCACCACACCCAGCTTCCAGCGCTTCTTAATGTTTATTTTGAGAGAGGGACTTGCTAAGTTGCTCAGGCTAGCCTCAAACTTGGAATCCTTCTACCTTAGCCTCCAGAGCCATTGGGATTACTTCTCCTCCTCCTCCTCCTCCTCCTCCTCCTCCTCCTCCTCCTCCTCCTCCTCCTCCTCCTCCTCCTTCTTCATTTGGTGGTACTGGGGTTCCTGGAAACCTTTCTACCTCCAGGATACACTCCCAGACCTATTTTTATTTCACCTGTACTTGATCTCCCTTGTCAGGGTAACTTTATCTAGGAAGCCCTCTGCAAACCTTCATACAGTAGCAGATACCTGATAGGATAGTCATAAATCTAGGAATGAATATATTTTGAAAATATATTCTAAACATCACAAAACTATTTGAGACATGCCCTGTGTTTAGCACAAGCTCCTTCTCCCTTCTTACTGACTGTGCAGGGCTTGCCTTTGGAAAGTGCAGCCAAGCTCTCGATTTCACATCCCTTCTCTCTGCTCGGATGTGGTTGATGTGTGACTGGCACAGGCCCCGCACTGGAGTGTGGGAGCGTCCAGAGAGAGCGCATTTCCAGCGTGCACGCCAGACGAGTGGTCGTGAAGGACAAGTCTCTCTTGGGACTCTTTGCCCGGAGTTCTAATGGCCTCTTCTCCCCCCACTCTGCACTTCCCTTCTGAACTATTAAATGTTCATTCAGATTAAAATACTCCATCGAACTTCACTATCAACACAAATTTTTAACTTGAAGGACTGTTTCATAAAACTAAATACAGAGTTGTCTTTTCCCTCAAGTTACTGGTGACCAAATAGTTTTTGTCTCGTGAAACTTAGAACTGGGATTTCCGCCAAATATCTGATTTTCTATTGTTACCATATTTTGACCTCAAATGGAAATAACCACCTACATTACAAATTTTTATTGCATCACATAAATTAGAGAAAATTTGTAATGGCTGCTGATAGAATTAGGAATACCAGCAGTTGCTTTTTGGTTGTTCTGAAATAACCTATAAAATGACTTACCAAACTCTCGAAAGTATTGCCAACATGATTCTTAATGGAAAATATGTAAGCTTCTTTGTGGATAAACATTATAACTTAAATAATAGACTTCGTAATATTAGGAGGTAAATATTTTAACTTAAAAATATGAATCTTGCCGGGTGTAGTGGCACACGCTTGTAATCCCAGCGCTTGGGAGACTGAGACAGAAGGATCGCACAGGTTTGAAGTCAGCCTCATCTACTTAGTGAGGCTCTCGGCAATTTAGTGAGACCCTGTTTCCAAATAAAATATAAAATAGGTCTGGTAGTATAGCCTGGAGGTAGAAAAGCCCCTGGGTTCCAACCCCAGTACCATACACACACAAAAAAATGAATCCTAGCCAGGCATGGTGGCACATGCCTGTAATTCTAATACTTGGGAGGCTGAAACAGGAGGATCACAGGTTTGAGACTAGCCTCAGCAATTTAGTCAGGCCCTTTCAACAACCTATCAAGACCCTGTTTCAAAACAAAAAATTTCAAAAAAAAAAAAAAGGCTTGGAATGTAGTTTATAGGTAGAATGCTTCTGGGTTCAATCCCAAGTCCTCTTCTCCCCACAGAATGGGTCCCTTACTACCAGTGTTCTTCAGATTGCGTGAGCTTTCCAACTTGTTGTTATAGAAGATTTGGTGAAGATGGCTGAATTATTAGGAGCTTAATTTGAGATTTATAAATCCCTGATTTATACTTCATGACAAACAGAATGATTCTTTTATTTTTGTATCAGTATTAGTGGTTTTTTTTTTTTTTTTTGGCGGGTCTGGGGATAGAACCCAGGGGCCTTTGACCTCCAAGCTATACCCCCTGCCCTATTTTTTACTCTTTATTTTAAAACAGGGTCTCACTAAGTTGCGGAGGGCCTTACTAAGTAGCTGAGGCTGTCCACGAACCGCGATCCTCCAGTCTCAGCCTCCCGAATGCTGGGATTACAAGCGTGCACTACCATGCTTGGCTGGTATTAGTGGTTTTAAAAAACTTATCCTTTTTGTTTTAATGTTTCATTTTATTATGACAACATAAATATTTATTTTCATCTTATTGTTTTCACTTACAAAAAAGAAACGTGGCCATCCTTTGAAATTAATACAATGTATACAAATCTGAATATCCACAATCAGTACAAGAGCATAGCATATGATATTTTCAAGAAGTAAGTTGCTGTAGCGCATTTAAAATAGGACTTAACGTACTTTTTCACAAATAGAAAGGTCAACCTTTTCTGGCTATTCAGTTTCACATTGCACAGACACTGCTCAGAGTCTGTCTGCTTGAATCTATCCCATTGTGGTGAGCTAGATTGGATGGAAGAAACTCTGGAAGGTTTCTTTGGGGATGAGAGGAAGAGAGAGCGTCTTCCTCTTGTCTCTTCCCTGTGCCCTCACAGAGCTGCCTGTGTGTGCACTGCTGGGTGGGGCCAGCGCATTCTGGGTGGGCTCTTGCAAGTCTTTGCCCTCAGAATCTTCTGAGTTCCCTACATTTCCCAGAATCTGGAATGCCTGATGTGCTAAATAATGGTGCCGGATGAGTCTCATTGCTTTTGTGCTCTTGGGAGTCTAGCTTAGTGAGTGAACAAACAGTTCTCCAAAGATGCAGGTATCTAGAAGAAAATGATGGACTTGGGTGTATATGTCTCCCAAAGTTCAGGAAAAAGAACCAAACAGATCTTGAAGGAAGCATGCAATATATATATATTTTTGGTGGTACTGGGGTTCCTGGAAGCCTACCTCTGGGCTACCCTCCCAGACCTATTTTATATATTTTTTTTGGAAACAGGGTCTCTTAAGCCAGCACGACTGGCTTCGAACCTGTGCGATCCTCCTGTTTCCGCCTCCCAAGCACGGGGATTACAAGAGTGCGCCACCATGCCCGGCAGCATGCAATATTTTTTAAAAATTCCAATATATATATATATATATATATATATATATTTAAACAACAAGTCTATATGAATCTTAATAAGTTTCAGGAATGATTCTGAATCTTTTTCTTAATCACCTTAATTTACGTGTTTTGTGATGTCCCCATCTTTAGCTCCTCTGTGGAGTTTTTTTAATCAGAGGTGGAAACAAGACTGAAAATGATTCCGTTACTTCAGTAAGGAAAAATGCAGATGTTTATAAGCTTATGAAATATTGCTTTCACTTTTGTATATACCTAGCTCCCATAAGCTCAAATAGTGTTTTTGGGGAGTAGGTGGATAAAACCCAAGATTTTTCATTAAATACAATTTAGTTACTATAGAAGATGATCTTTAAATATTTTATATGGTATTTTATGCAGTATTTGTTTATAAGGAGTACACAGCGCTGCTTAAGAGCCTTTTCTGGATACACAAACATGTTCTAGGATGCTGTGTTGAGACCATACATATAAAATAATAAAAGTATTCAATTTTTAAAAAATGGTATGGTATAATTAGGACTGTGTAAACAAATAAGAAAGTGTGCTCTGGGCCTCCAAATTATCCACTGTATTAAAAGCTACATTAAGCCATGTAGCTTTTATAATCTACAATATATTTTATAAGCTACATTTTATATCTACATTATATTTTATAAGCTACATTAAGCCATGTAGCTTTTTATAATCCTAGTACTTGGGAGGCTGAGAAAGGAGGATCTCAGGTTCGAGGACAGCCTCAGCAAGTAGTGAGACTTTCCTCAACCTAGTGAGACCATGTTTCAAAATAAGAAAAATAGGGCTAGGAGTATAGCTTGGAGGTAGAATACTCCTGGGTTCAATACCCAATACCAAATAAAATGAAATAAAGTAAAACAAAGCTCCATTATAGCTGGGAGTGGTGGTTCACACCCCAGTACTTGGAAAGCTGAAAGGGGTTCAAAGCTAGTCTCAGCAACCTAGTGAGGCCCTCAGCAACTCAGTGAGACCTGGTTCAAAGTAAAAATAGGTCTGGTGGTGTAGCTCTGGGATAGAATGCTTCTGGGTTCAATCTCCAGTAATACAAGAATACAAGTATACATATACATCTCCCCCCCCACCCCGCAACACACACACAAACACATACACACACACTAAAAGAAAAAGCTATGTTATGAAACAGTGATCCAGAGAACTCCGGAATTCTGCTGTGGCAGTGGACCAGTGATTCCTGCAGCCGAACTAAACACTCCAAGCCAGGTATTAACTAATGACAAGTTGTTAAAACTCACTTGACGAACAACTAATCCATTAAGTCAGCATGGCTAGGTATATTGCTTACGAAGCAAGAGTCCAGCCCTACATACAGCAACTTCAGAGACCCCTGTGCTAAGGAAAGATGCTATAATAAAAAAATAAGAATGCAACAATTGCAGCCTGCTTATTTTAGAAATTATAACACATCCTTAACTGAGTGCCTTGAATTCGCCTCTGAGAAAAAGGATTGATGTGGAGGAAAGCTGGATTGAGGAACATTTTGGCTACAGGCACTATGTACTCAGAATTTTTTTCTCCTGCACCAAAGACAGTCCAGGTTAAGCCCTCTGAGTCCTGTGCTTGTAGCCTTGTGGTAGCCAGCAACAGTGACATCTAGTGGCCACGTGGATTCTATTCTTTCTCTTTCTCCCTCCTCAGTGTTGCCAGAGGCGAGTGTGAATGTATGCCTCTAACATCTTGTACCCCATTAAGATGTATGACAATGATGTACCAATAAAATACATAAATAAAGTTGATTCTCTCTACCACTGCCCATCTTCAATGGTCTTCCCTAACCTCTAAGGCACTGGGAAAATACATGTTGATAGTTCAACACTGATGTTTAAGTCTGACAATTTATTTGGTTTGTATGAGAGTCACCTAGCAATGTAGCCAAAGGGGAACAATTGGGTTTGCTTGTTTACTTGTGGTGTTGGGGACTGAACCCAGGGCCATTCTACCTCTGAGCTACACTCCAAGCCTTATTTTATTTTGAAACAGGGTCTCGCTAAGTTGCTGAGAGCCTTGCTAAGTTGCGGAAACTGGCTTTGAACCGGTGATCCTCCTGCCTTAGCCTCCCAAGTACTGGGATTGCTGGTCGACTAGGTTGGGCTCATTCATTTAAAGGGATAGTTAGCCCAAAGAGGCTGGTGGTGGGTAGCATGCTCACAGGTGCTTCCCCCCCCTCAACACTGCTCTGTCTCTGCAGTCCCCCACCACATAGAAGGATACCAGCACACTAATCTCCCCAAAGAGGGACTTTCATCATCCTTCAGGTGTTCACCACACTGAGTTCAAAAGTGCTTGCCTGGTTTTCAAACCATTCGTGGAAACTGTTCACCTCACTTACTTCTTATTGTTCTTCATCTCACTTACGTATTTCAGCTGAGTTAGCGTCTTCCCTGTCCACCAGACCCATCATAGTCATTTATTCTTTCCTGCTTTTCTCCATTCTTTCTTCTCTCACTTTCTTCTCGGCTGCCCTTTCTCTCTCTCTCTCTCTCTCTCTCTCTCTCTCTCTCTCTCTCTCTCTCTTTTTCTTTGGCATTGGGGATTAGACCTGGGGACATTCTATCTCTGAGCTACACCTTCCGCCCTATTTTATTTTATGTTTGTTTTGAAACAGGATTTTGCTAAATTGCTGAGGCTGACCTGGAACCTATGATCCTCCTGTCTCAGCCTTCCAAGTACTGGGATTACAAGCGTGTGCCACTGCACCCTATTTTTCAAGGCTTATTTCAGCTCCATCTCTTCTATTGGAGCCATGTCTTATTCCCAGAGTCTCAACTGATCTTTCTCTTCTCTGAATTAGCATTTCATCCATACTTAGAATCCCATAGTGTGACTCATTAGACTGCTTTACTAATGCTTAATGCTTCTTGATCTTGTCTTACTGGCTAGTGCTTAAACCCTGCAAAGGCACAACCTAATATCTTATCAGTCTTTGTGTATTTTCCATAGTTTCTTGATGGTGTAAACAATGTAAAATATATTCTTTCCTAAAGCATTTCTTAATCTTTCATCGAGTTTCAGTGGAAAAGACTTATCTCTTCCTTTCTGACTAGTTAGTAGACTCATTTTTAATAACTGTTAGTATAATTTTAAGCTGAAATGCAAAACAAAAAATAAGCTTTCAGCCGGGCGTGGTGGCGCATGCTTGTAATCCCAGCATTCGGGAGGCTGAGACCTGGAGGATGGTGGTTCTCAGACAGCCTCAGCTACTTAGTGAGGCCCCCCTGAAACTCAGTGAGACCCGGTTTCAAAATAAAGAATAAAAAATAGGGCAGGGGGTGTAGCTCAGAGGTCAAATGCCCCTGGCTTCTATCCCCAGACCCACAAAAAAAAAAAAAAAAAAAAGCTTTCTCTCAAGTGGAGTTGTGAAAATTTACTCCCAAGAGATTTTCCAGCTAGTATAAACATAGAATAAAAAATATATTTTTACAAACATTAGATACTACATAGCAGAGCAACATGCCAAATAACACTGTGGAAACCTTTCTCCATATTTGAAAAACTCTATTTACCTTCTTTTAGGAAACTCATCCATTCTAAAAATGTTATTCTATCTCTCTAACTCAAAGTCTGCTCACTACTGTTTGACAGCTCACTGCATTTCAAATACCATTATATACTGTCATTTGGATTATCTAAGGAACACTACAAGTCCAATTAAAAATTCTAATTCCTATTATTATATAAATAAAAGAAACTTCTATAGCAGAATTTGGATAAATAATATTTAAGATTATGTTACACATCCATTAAGCATTGGCAAGGTTAATTCCATATTGGTTAAGATTCAACTGAAGGAATGAATTCTGTCCTGGGCACCACGTTTTGAAAAAGACAGACAAATTGGAGAGAGTTCAGAAGGGAAGAACAAAAATGATCAAAGGTTTGGAAAATCAGCCCTGTGCAGCAAGGTTAAGAGAATCAGGCTTGCTCTTCCTAGAGTAGGAGGACTGAAAAAGGCCATAATAACTCTCCAAAACACATAAAAGGAGGAAAGGGACCAATTATCCTCATTAGTCAACAAGGACAAGACCAGGAGTAATGAGACTTAAGCTATAGTGAGGGAAGATGAAAAAAAAAGAGACTAAATATTATGAAAACCTTCATTTTAAGAATAGGCCTAATGGTTTTTATGAATTAGAGATAAATCAGTCCTGCTCTGATGATAGAGGGAATATCAGAAAATTACCAGAGAAAACCTTGGCAACTCAGTAATACTAAAGAAAAAAAAAAAGAAAATTTTGTTGTTAGGTTTAACATTTACAAAATACTCATCACTCCAGATTCATGAAATAGTTATTTTCAACCAAAGCCATACAAATATATACAGGTACATATACAGAAAGATGAACAAACACACAAATCATAACGAAAGAAAATGATCATCCATTCCTGTATCATTTTGGCTCATTCTTTCACAGGATTAGCACATTAAAGTGGTTTATCTTAGTGGGGTATGGTGGTGCTTGTATTCCCAGTAGTTGGAGGCTGAGACAGGAGGATCAAGACCAGCTGCAGCAATTTAGCAAGATTATCAGTAACCTAGTGAGATCCTGTTTCAAAAATATAAAATAAAAAAGGGGTTGGGTTGAAGCTCAGAGATAGAATGCTCCTGAGTTCAATCCCCAGGCACACACACATGCACACGCGCACACACACACACACTCACATACACACACACACAGTTTATCTTATATTATCAATGATCTTTGATTCTGAGTTAAATATACTCATCAGATTAAAACTAGTGAGACTGCCGGGCATGGTGGCGCACGCTTGTAATCCCCGTGCTTGGGAGGCGGAGACAGGAGGATGGCGCAGGTTTGTAGTCAGCCTCGCTGGCTTAAGAGACCCTGTTTCCAAATAAATAAAAAAAGGTCTGGGAGTGTAGCCCGGAGGGAGAAGGGCTTCCAGGAACCCCAGTACCACCAAAAAAAACACAAAACAAAACAAAAAAAACCTAGTGAGACTAATAGAACCTTAAGTACAAAAAAACTGGGCATGGATATGACAGTGAAAGAAAATATAACATCAGAATTCTTCTGAGAAGGCCGGAGTTATCCAGCATGAGGGCTTTAGCCACATTCCCTCCAACCTTAATGCAACTCTCATTATAAATCACCATTTCTCTATTCTCTTGGAACACATTTATTGACACCTTGCTATTTTTTTTTGTACTGGGGATGGAACCCAGGGGCATTCTGTCTCTGAGCTACACCTCCAGCCCTATTTTTTATTCTTTATTTTTTGAAACAGGGTTGCACTGAGTTGCAAAGGGCCTCACTAAGTAGCTAAGGCTGGCTTTGAACCTGCGCGATCCTCCTGTCTCAGCCTTCCAAATGCTGGGATTACAAGCGTGCACCACCACTCTGGGCTTGACACCTTGCTATTAACCAGGAACTAAGCTGGAGCTTTGACCCAGGTTTATTAAATTATTTCATCAATGAATATTTATTAATGACTTCCATATCAGGTTTACTATACTTAAACATTCTTGACAATAGCTAAAAGCAAGATGTATTTTCTTTCTATCCTCATGGAGTATACAGTTTGGCAGAAATAAATACATAGAGTGTGTGATGAATACAGAGAAGGGAGTGTAGAGGATGCTTTGGATCACATAGCAGAACAAACTAAGTGAATCTAGAGCATTCGTCCTTATCAAGGATGTGAAATCTGAAATACAAATAAAAGCTAGCAGGTAAATGTGGGGAAGGTATTCAGGTAGAGGGGATAGCATGTACAGAGTTTTGGAAAGAAAAGAGCATTTAATGGTGTTTGCAAATTTATGTTTCTTCTTCTTCTTCTTCTTCTTCTTCTTCTTCTTCTTCTTCTTCTTATTATTATTATTATTATTATTTTGTGGGTCTGGAGATGGAACCCAGGGATATTTGACCTCCAAGCTACACCCCCTGCCCTATTTTTTATTCTTTATTTTGAAACCAGGTCTCACTGAGTTGCAGAGGGCCTCACTAAGTAGCTGAGGCTGTCCACGAACTGCGATCCTCTAGTCTTAGTCTCCTGAATGCTGGGATTACAAGCGTGCACCACCACGCCTGGCTTTATGTATCTTATGAAATTCCTTTCTAGAACTTTCTGAAGAGTTTGAGCAGTAACTGTTTCTACCAATCTTGCCATGCCTAAGAGCTGCCCCATACTTACTGGCTTCCTAAAAAGAGACATCAATCTCTAGAGAAAAAAAAAACCCTCATATTTATGTTTACTACACAAGTGTTATCAATTTGTTTTTAAAACTCTTTTCATTACAGCTATAAAAATACAGTCATTAGTACTATGAATCAACCAACTTGTTCCCATGATTAATCGCTTCCATGATTATCTGTGCAGGTCCAGTCAGTTTTGTCTATGTACCTTGCTCATACTCTTTGTCTTAGAAGTAAATAAATAGCTGGACATGGTGGCGCACTCTTGTAATCCCTGCACCTGGGAGGCTGAGACAGGAAGATCACACAGGTTCGAAGCCAGCCTCAGCTACTTAGTGAGGCTCTCAGCAACTTAGTGAGACCCTGTTTCTAAGTAAAGTATAAAATAGGTCTGGGAGTGTAGCCCAGAGGTAGAAAGCCCCTGGGTTCCACCCCCAGTACCACCAAAAAAAAAAAAAAAAAGTAAATAAACGACTTTGTGTTTTTGGTATAAAATAACATTTTGTGAGACTGCTCTGGAGGGTAAGAATCAATTATTCCATTTAATATACATGAGAAATACTGAGTCTCCTGTATTAACTGGAAAGAGAGGTTCTCAGGTGCCCTCTTATGCCTGAAAAAAGAGGATATGGGAAAGAGATGTAGGAACTAAGGAGATGTAGCCCCCCCCCCCCAACACACACACACCAATTTGCTGTGGGGAAAAATTACTATTAAGAAATTTCTTAGAAACAGGGTATGGTGGCACATGCCTGTAATTCCAATACTTGGGAGGCTGAGCAGGAGGATCACAGGTTGGATGCTAGCTTCAGTAACATACTGAGACCCTCAGGAACTTGTCAAGACCCTGTTTCAAAATAAAAAATAAAATAGGGCTGGGAGTCTAGCTCAGAGTTATAACACCTCTGAGTTCAATTCCCAGTCCTCCACACTAAAAGAAACTTCTTTGGGGGTAGTGATAAATAAGACTTTTTAAAACCTATAAAAGTCCCATTTCACATTATCTGTTGGCCTATAATATGTCTCCATTTTCTGCAAATCCTGATAAAAGTCTAAATACGTTTACAGCCATGTGATAACAATGTTTGGAAAATGAAGTTCAGTGGTCCCTTGTGTAAAGCAGTTCAGAAAATGAATATAAATTAAGATTTTAGGTGTTCAGATCAAAAGGCAATGATAGAGCTGGGTGTGGTGGTGCACGCTTGTAACCCCAGCATTTGGAAAGTTGAGACAGGAGGATCGCAGTTTTCAGACAACCTCAGCTACTCAGTGAGGCCCTCTGCAACTCAGTGAAACCCTGTGTCAAAATAAAGAATATGAAAAAAAAAATAGGGCTGGGGGATGGAGCTTGCCCCTGGGTTCCATCTCCAGTACTGCCAAAATAAAATAAAATAAAATAAAATAAATAAAATAAAATAAAAAGCAATGATAGTGACTCTAAGGAATCCTTGGGGGTTTCTGGTTCCTACAGAAATTGGATAGAAATCCAGTGCATTTATTATGAAGATTAAAAGAAAGGGATACTAAAGTAGGATGGAAGACTTGAGGACTTAGGTTCTTCATAATACTGTTCATTTTTAAGATGCCAATTATTATGTGATGAAGTATTATTATTTTTTTGTGTGTGGCACTGGGGATTGAATCCAGGGGGCTTATATCTCTCAGCTACATTCCCAGCTACTGTTTATTTGAAACAGTGTCTCGGTATCTCACTAAATTGCTGAGGGCCTCACTAAATTGCTGAAGCTGGCTTCAAACCTATAATCCTTCTGTTTTGGTTTCCCAAATGCTGGGATTATAGGAGTGCACCACCACACCCAGGTTCTTCAGATCATTTTAGGTTAGGAGAGTGGCAATGTAACAAAAAGAACTAATAATATTCATGAGACATTTTAGAAGTTGGATTCTACACTATAAATAATTTTAGAGGCAAGAATCTGGAATGACTATAGTAATAGTGCCAATTATTTGCTTTAAAAATCATCTTACCTGGTAGCCATATTTTTTCAAAATAAAATCTAAGTATGAGTAACATTATTTTTCAAATTATCCTGGTACACAAAGAAGGCCTGCATATATCTGTGATTCGGCCAAGATAAAAATCCTGTCTCTGTGCTGATTCTTGTTTTATTTCGTGTTATAGTACAGGCAGAATCTCACTTTTCTGCATTTTTCCTAACTATAGGTTTTCAAGGCACTTCCAGGTACCCGACTATCTTAAAAATCAGGGAACATGTGTTCCTCCATCTGCCAGAAAGTCTTTCCCCCTCTCCACACACTTTTTTTTTTAAGTGTTCATTTTGGAATGGGTGACAACATATCACCAAAATCAGAACCTTTTCAAAAGCCTAGTTGGAAATTCTACTCCTTTTATACTATTTTGTCATATTTTGTTCATTTTGATAGTAGTTAAGATGATGACAATTTTCATGAGAAATGTTTGTTAGGGAAGAAACCAATCATGATTTCTTTTCCCACATCTACTATGTGGAAGCTCTACAATTAGAAAAAGACAGATGGCAGAAACCACGCCTGTCCCGCCGAAAACATGAGGTTTCTTAGCGTTTGTTTAATTAAACACGGCTGCTTCCACAGCTTCTGAACCAATGTTTTGAAGAAATAAACTCTTGTAAAAGAAAAACTTATTCATTTTACTTTATTTGCACAGTTGAGGCCAAGTTTTCCAACCAACTCTCTTTCCAGAGTTATAATAATATCCAGGAGAACTCAGGAAAATATGTGAAAAATGGACGGACTACAGAGTGTGTAGAGTCAGGAACTCGCGTTTGTCTCTGGATGTTGGTTGGTTCCTATTTAGCACTTACTGGTGATGTTTACAGTTTGCCTGATTTTGTGTCACTGGAATGCACATCCAGAAAAACCCAAGGGTTGAGGTTATGATGCTTGTTGGAGAGATTTAATGGATTAAGCTAGAGGAAACAGGACTTTGGTTTCTGGCTCTGCTGAGTGATAGTCTGATTTCAGACAAGCTACATCGCTTCTCTGTACACCCGCCCCCACCACCAAAAACAAAGAAAGCATCTTCCCCCCAAAACAAAAAAACCCTGTTTTATTCTCTCCAGCAATGAAAAGGGGAGTGAAAAATAACAGGACGAGCCCGGCGTGGTGGCACACGCACACTTGTTAATCCCAGCATTCAGGGCTGAAACTGGAGGATCTCCATTCGCGGACAGCCTCAGCAGCTTTGGGAGGCCCTTTACAACTCAGGGAGACCTTGTTTCGAAAATAAAAAGACTAAATAAAGCCCAGCGTGGTGGCACACGCTTGGAATCCCCGTGCTTGGGAGGCTGAGACAGGAGGATCGCACAGGTTTGAAGCCAGCCTCAGCTACTTGGTGAGGCTCTCAGCGATTTAGTGAAACCCTGTTTCCAAATAAAATATAAAACAAATAGTTCTGGGAGTATAGCCCAGAGGTAGAAAGCCTCTGGGTTCTACTCCCAGTACCACCAAAAACAAACAAACAAACAAACAAATAAAATAAAAAATAAAAAGACTAAAAAATAGGGCTGGAGATTTAGCTCAGAGGTACAATGCCCCTGGGTACAGCAAAAATAAATAAATAAATAAATAAATAAACAAATAAAACCAGGAAGAATATAATAGTAACAAAATTCAGGGCCAACATGGATAATTCAATGGATGCCTCATAATACTTGATCTCTTTGTCTTCAAAATACAAGTTTACAAAAATAATTAAGAAGGTCAAATAACTAAGAGGTAATCTTATATAACATGCTTCTTTTGTTATTTCTTTACAAATGGTTTTTTATTATCTATTTACTTATTTGGTGGTACTGGGGTTCCTGGAAGCTCTTCTACCTCCGGGCTACACTCCAGACCTATTTTACTTTCCTATTTTACTATCCTCCTGTCTCCACCTCTCAAGCAGGGGGATTACAAGCGTGCACCACCACGTCCAGCTTTTTTTTTTCTTTTTCCGGTGGTACTGGGGTTCCTGGAAGCCCTTCTACCTCCGGGCTATACTCTCAGACCTATTTTATATTTTTATTTGGAAATAGGGTCTCTTAAGCCAGCGCGGCTGGCTTCGAACCTGTGCAATCCTCCTGTCTCCGCCTCCCAAGTGTGGGGATTACAAGCGTGCGCCACCACGCCCGGCTGCTATTCATTCTTTTAAAAGGCAGTTTTCTACAGAAGTATTTAATAAGTATTCAGCTTTTTTTTAGTAAACACAGAAATACGAATTAACATGCAAGAAAATATGATTTACTTTTCAAATTAAAATGATGAATTAATAGCTCATTTATTAGCTGATTAATTAGTTGATCAACAAGTATGGAAAAGGATGCTGAGAAATGTTTGTAGGGGTAGACATTGCTTTAATAATTTTTGAAAGCTATTTGAAAATATTTACCAGTATTTTTTTTTCTTTTATACAGTGTTGGAGATTAAATTCAGGGCTACATGCATGCTAGGCAGGCACTCTACCACTGAGCTACATCCCCAGTGCCTCCATCCCGACACTCCCAGTATCTTTATCATAGTTTTTGTTCCAATAACTGGAACCTATTCTAAGGAAATAATCCTAAATATAGAAGAGTTTGGGACATAAAACTAAAAACCACTACTCTCTGAGGTAAGAATATATTAAGTAAATTATAGTAGACACATTTGAAGTGAAATTTCAAGATCCAATGAAGTATGCAGAGTACAAAAATTGTAATCACATAGTTCTTTAATACCATCTAGTTTATAAATGACTTTTCATAATAATTTTCTTTGATATTTTTCTTAAAAATATGTTAAACAAATTGCTGCTGTGCACTTTTAATATCTTTTCCAGATTCTCTGAGTGTTATTGTACTTTCCCAGTTCACAGCACTTACAGTGGTATATAAGCCAAGGAGCACTAGGCTCTACTGTCCCAAGTTGTGGGGATTCTACAGCACGAGTTGTTCAGTGGTCTCTCTTTTTACCATTTGATTTGTATTCAGTGAATATTTTTGATTCAAATGGCAGACAAAAAAGGTGCAAGTCTTAGTGAAATAACTATTAATGAATCTCAGGTTTTTTGGAGGCTTAGGGAGTTTTATTCTCTATTTATTTTGAAGAGTCTTTAAATAAATGGTGGGGGAACAAATTAAAGAGGAGCTGGAGAGCTGGATGTGGAGGTGCACACTTACAATCCCAGCATTTGGGAGGCTGAGACAGGAGGAATGCGGTTCTCGGACAGCCGCAGCTACTTAGTGAGGCCCTTTGCAACTCAGTGAGACCCGGTTTTAAAATAAAGAATAAAAAAATAGGGCAGAGGGTGTAGCTCAGAGGTAGAATGTCCCTGTCCCTGGGTTCCATTCCCAGTACAAAAAAAAAAAAAAAAAAAAAAGGAAGGAAGGAAGGAAGGAAGGAAGGAAGATTAGAAATAATAAAAAAATAAGGCTGGGGTGTACTGGTATTGGGAAGAGAGTTTTAAAAGTATTAATGTATCAGTCCTGGGAAAGATGTCCAACCTTGAAACATATCGTCTTTACTAAGAAAGCCAGGGTTAGCCAACATGTCCTTGCATTCCTAAGAACAATTTAACACATTGTGGGGGAAAAGACGAAATGTAAAAGCCTGTGTTTGAAGACAGAGATGCCTCCCCCTCTCTGGCCATAAATCTGGGCCTGTGTTTGGAGACAGAGATGTTTCCCCCTTTTAGGCCATAAACCCAGCTGGAGAGATAACAGAAGCAGAGCAGGGGCTGGCGATAAGGTGTAACATGATCTCCAAAAATCAAAGGGACCTGCTGGACTTAAACAGGATAAAAATTCAGTAAACTGGAGTTCGTTGGCATTTTCGTTCGAATTGCCCCCCTGTGCCTGCTCCGGCACAGGGCTGTAACTATCTCTATATTTCTATCTTTTTAATAAACTTCTTTAAATCTGCAGCAGCTGTCCAAGCGATGAATACTTATTCTTAGCTTAGGACAAGAATCCACTGTTTTTCTGTTTGTCTCTGTGTGTCTGATGGTGGTGGGGGATTATTTCACACCACACACCTTTCCCTCCCCCCAACCTATCCCCTGCAACATGGGGGTGTTGCTCGGAGGTAAAATGCCCCTGGATTCCATCCCCTATACTGCAAAAAAAAAAAAAAAAAAGGAGCTGGAGATTAAGGATTGATGAAAGTCTTTCAACTTTTTGAAATCATAGAATGTAACTTCAAGTCAGCAAACTTTTTTTTTAATGCTAGGGATTGAAACTAGAGCCTTGCAGATGCTAGACTAGTGCTCTACCACTGAGATGTACCCGTGACCTCAGGAAAATGTTTAGGACACATAACTTGTGTGTGTGTGTGGGTGGGTGGGGGGTACTGGGGATAAAACCCAAGGGGCATTTTACCTCTGAGTTATATCCCCAGCCCTATTTTTTATTCTTTTATTTTTGAAACAAGGTCTCACTGAGTTGCAAAGGGCCTCACTAAGTAGTAGCTGAGGCTGTCCATGAACCACAATCTTCCTGTCTCAGCCTCCCAAATGCTGTGATTACAAGCGTGTGCCACCACACCTGACTCATACCTATTTTAGGGTTGACTATGTAAGTTTTAGGGCCCATCACAAAACAAAAATTTAAGGCTCTTATAAAAAATAAGGAGGAGAAACTTTTGTTAAAGCTATATATGAAGCTTTTTTTTTTTTTTTTTTTTTGCTTTCTACTATGGTCTCTGATTTTTGACCTTGTCAATAGTGTTTCTTTATTTGCTATTTAGTGTCATTCTAAGTAAAGAAAAAAATTAGATGCCAAATGTTTGGTATAAAATATCCTGTTCATTTTTACATTATGGTATGCCAGATTAAATGGAAACATCAAACTATGATTTAAAAAGGAATGAGAGGGCCGGGTATGGTGGCACACGCTTGTAATCCCAGCGTTTGGGAGGCGGAGACAGGAAGATCGCGTAGGTTCAAAGCCAGCCACGCTGGCTTAAGAGACTCTGTTTTCAAAAAAAAAAAAAAAAAAAAATAGGTCTGGGAATGTAGCCCAGAGGTAGAAGGGTTTCCAGGAACCACAGTACCACAAAATAAATAAATAAATAATAAATAAATAAATAAAATAAAAATAAAAAAAAGTAAAAAAAAAAAAAAAAAGAATGAGAAATTTCCTGCCTCCAGCAGGCCAGAAGGGACTAATGTAAATCATACTCAAGAAGGGTGGAAGGAGGAAGAAAGGATGTCTTAGGCATGGTGTAGTGGCACTTGTGAGGTGAGCCTCATGGTGGCATAAGGGCCTGTCAGTTGCCAGGTTCTCCTTCGGCCAGAACTAGAACCTACGCAACTCAGCTGGGGGTGGCGTTGAGGGAAGCTGAGGGTGCTGCCTCAATCCCAGTGGATGATTCCCCCAAATCTTCAAATCTCACAGTAAGAATGTGCTCAGGATCTGGATGAGGGTAGAGAAAAGACTTGCCCCAGCCCAGACACAGCCTCTGGCAGCCTGCCCAGCACTATTGCGGTCATCCCAAAGCTGGGGGCTGCCTCATTCCCCATCCTGGGATGCCTCAGAATACAGGTACCTATTCTTTATCTTCCTAGTTTTGCACTGAGGTTCATGCCAGAAGCAGAGGAGGATGGATCTTATAGAGCAGGGGAGAGGGAGACTGGGGAACACGGGGTGACAGGAGGAGGGGAGCCATCACTAAGAAGCAGTCCCATGGAGACAGGGAAGCAGGATGATGTGGGAGCTGAGGCCAAGATGCTGCTGCATGATCCAATGATCCTTGGACTTCACTCACCAAATCCAAATTCCAAGATGACATTATTAAGAATTCCAGGAGTGCAGCCACAGAGCATCCAGCCCTGATGGTGAGGCCCTGGTTTCACCACCTACGTGGAGAGGTTGCTGCGGCCATCCGTATCAGGGTATATTTGTGGTTCTAGTCTAGGTCACATGTTTCTCTCTCTCTGAATGCTCCCAGAGTTTAAGGATTAGATGAGCTAATTTAGTTTTGTCAATACTAATGCGAACACTACTTATCCACTTAGATGCGTATTTTGTCTCCCCAGGTGGTTTGTTAAAACCATAAATATGTACAATTATTATGTGTCAATCAACAAGAAAAAGATATGAGGAAAGGAGGGGGAAAGGCCTTTAAGGGCAAAGAACCTGTTTTATGCTTCTTTTTTCCCTCCACTCCCCTCCTGTTGCCAGACAGTGACTTGACCCTTATATTTGTGATGGTGATAACCTGAGTCTATGCTCTGCATGACTCCTTCAGAACTCAGTTAAATCCCCGCGCTTGGGAGGCGGAGACAAGAGGATCGCACAGGTTCGAAGCCAGCCTTGCTGGTTTAAGAGACCCTGTTTCCAAATAAAAAAATTATTTAAAAAAATAGGTGTTTGGGAGTGTAGCCCGGAGGTAGAAGGGTTTCCAGGAACCCCAGTACAACCAAACCAAACAAAACCAAACAAAACAAAAAACAAAAACCCAAAAAACAAAACAAAACAAAACAAAAAACCTCAGGTTAAAATTTAATTGCCTTTTAGATGGTGTTGGGAAATGGGAACTTTAAGAGGTGCTTAGGTCTTGAGGACTGTCACTAATGAATGGATTAATGCCATTATCTTGGGAGTGGGTTAGTTAGGGCAGGAGTAGCTTTGTTTAAAAAGTGACCTCTTTGTTTAAAAAGGGACCTCTCTTCACTCGGCCTCTTGCATGCCCACTTCCCTCTCTGCCATGTTATAATACAGCTCAAAAGCCCTTCTGAGATGCAGTGCCATGCTCTTGGACTTCCTGGCCCTGAGAAATGTGAGGAATATTTCTTTTCTTTATAATTTATCTGGTCTATGGTATTCTGTTATTGCCATGGAAAATGGACTAAGTCACATGGGAAGTTAAGTTTGCTCTAACTGACACATAGGTAGTTTATGTTCAATACATATTTGTGACTCCGTTAAGAAATGATATTGAATCACATGATTTTAAAGCTGAAAGAGGGATGTGAACTCACCAATGGCTTTGTATAATTGCTCCAAAATCCAACAGTTTATTATTGATAATTGAGGAACTAGAAACTATGTCTTAAAATTCTCAGTAAAAATATTCTTTATAACACAATATAGCTTCTGCTTAAATTTTGAACCCCAAGCTCAGGGAGAGTTGTACTGTATATAATGGAAAGATGATTTATGCTGTAAAAGAAAGAACAAATTGTAAGAAAGAGAGCTGTACACATTAGGATATGATTCATTAGCAACTTGAGAAGGATAATGAGAAAAAGGAAGGGCTTATTCATATGATGTGAATAATACTGATGTTTTTATTTTTTTTGCCAACTCTCTATTGCCTCCATGTGGTTCATTCTTTGTGGTACAGAAATGGAAAACATACATTTCAAACCAACTTCTATTATTAGTCTCTACTTGGCTAACAGTCTGCCTTCACCATCCATGATGCTAATATTAACATTAATCTGCTGTTGCTCAAAAGATAGATCAGTTAATTTTTCTTATTCAGTGCAATATAACATTTTTTTTGGTGAAAATCTCACCGTGTTAGATGCTGCATAGAAGATAAACATAATTAAATAAAACTACCCAACTTTAAGAAACCAACCAACAAGGAAAAGGAATAACAGGTTTATTTGCTACTTTGTTTTGCCCGGACTACAGCTACCTTTTATTGTGCCTAATTAAAAGCTGAGATGTAATAGAAAAAAACTAAATGCCCCAATGGGAAACAGGAGACATGAAATCTAGTGCTTGCTTAGCTTTTAATTAGCTGTATGATCTTGGGCAGGTCATTTAATCACAATGAATCCTTATTTTTTTCATCTCTAAAATGAGAGGTTTGGAAGAGAAGTAATTTCAAAGCTTCTTTCAAAGTCTTAAATTCCAATTTATGATTATAATATATTTATGTAAACTGAGTGATCATCTAATTTATTCCAGATTATGACAAAATTAACTTATAATTAACTGGTGTTCCCCTCACTTTAATCCAGAACACTGAATAAAATTGAAATTACCAACTGAAATCAAGATGAAACAAAGCCTTTAGTGTTGGCAATGTTGGCAACAAAGTCAGTAGTTAAGGTTCAAATGACTGTTATATATTCTTTTTGTTTAGCTTTTGTCTAATCCACAGTTTCTAGATGAGGAATCCCTACTGTCTCATGTCTTTTCATTTTGATTTAAAGTACAAAGCTGTACACACACACACATACACACACACACACACACACACACACACACACACTTAAGGATGGAGGAAGGTATGAGAAGGTATTTTGACTCAGGGCTCACAATTCATCTACTCTTTGCACTAAATGAGAGTTTCCTGTTTCAGGCTGTGGTTAGCCCTGATATTTTTGTGATGCATTGGGTAGGCTGGTACATATGCACATACCACTTAGCCACAGATCATGTTGGGAACCTTGAGCAGCTAAAAACTGTACATAGGTGGTCTTGACCCTAAGGACACAGATTTGACAGGGTACTGTATAGGAGAACACACATTCTTGGATGTGTCCTCAAGATTTTTTTTAATATGTTTCAGCATATCTTTGCTTTCCTTTGATTCCTTTGAGGTTTGAGGGTGGTCACTGGCAAAATTACACAAATAGAGTGTTCACAGCTCAGCAGTCCTTGGATTCACATTTGGAGTTCTACGTGGGTGGCAGAGGGATACATGCCAATAAGAAGCCAGGACAGATCTGTTAACAGAAATTAAATGACTCAGGATAGAGCCCTGAAAGCTTCCATTAAAAGGCATGAAAGACTTAAAAATTGTAATGGCAGAAAAAATGTTGATTTAAATTTTGCCAATAGTTTGAGTGTATTAATCTTTTAAAAAATATGTATCTTTTCATATATCCCCAAATTAGTATTTTTAATACTTTTAAAGTTAAGAGACAAGGCAGCCTTTAGAATCAAGTTTTGCTTCACATTAGGTTTTCTAAAAATTGAAGGCTGTCTACTCAAACCAGAAACAAAATTTCTTTTTATGGCAAAAACTGTGGTGATAGCAGAGCTTGGTGTCACATACTTATAATCCTAGTACTTGGGATGCTGAGACGGGAGGATTGCAGGTTCTCAGTAAGCCTCAGCTACTTAGTGTGGTCCTCTGCAACTTAGTGAACCCCTGTTTCAAAATAAAAAATCGGGCTGAAGGTATAGCTTGGAGGTAGAATTCCCCTTAGGTTCAATTCTCAGTTCTGAAAAAAAAAATTGTGATGACAAATTGGAAGATAAATATCACTTCAAATAGCCTATGCAATACAATTCATTTTTCAAAATTTATGTCCTTCTGTGAGTTATCAGTTACCTTGATACAACCAAAATCAATTTCACTGAACTCAACATGGATATTTAATTAAATTTCCAGAATCCTAAATTAAGATAGTGTAAATGATCTGTACCCATCTTTTTGTTTTTAAAAAATATTTGGTTTTGCTGGGTGCAGTGGCTTGTGCAAGTAACTTGGGAAGTTAGGACAGGAGTATTGCAGCTTCCAGACCAGCCTTAGCAATGATGTAGTGAGATTCTCAGAAACCTAGCAAAACCCTGTTTCAGAAGAATAAACTGGGTGTGGTGGTGCATGCTTGTAATCCCAGTACTTGGGAGGCTGAGACAGGAGAATTGTGCAGGTTTGAAGCCAGCCTCAGCTACTTAGTGATGCTCTCAGCAACATAGTGAGACCCTGCTTCCAAATAAAAGATAAAATTGGTCTGGGTGTATAGCCCAGAAATAGAAGGCCCTTGGGTTCTATCCCCAGTACCACAACAAAATAAAACAAAACAAAAACAAAAACAAAACAAAACAATAAAAAGGGGTGGGAGTATATCTCAGAGGTAGAATGCCCCTGGGTTCCATCCCCAGTACTAAAGGACAAAAAAAAAACAAAAAAAAAAAAACAAAACTCTGCTTGCTTTAGCATTAATAAATGGCCTTCTCAGGTTTCCCTCAAAATTCATGATGATATTAACAACTCATATTGCACATATGTACATGCAAACACATTTTAGAAGAATATACTTTCAGTTTCAGTCTTTGGAGTAGCAGCTATTTCAGATTCTGCTTCTCTCTAGTTAGAGGCAAGGTAAATATCTAAATATTTTCCTTTTACTATTGCACATGAGCAGTAGCGTAGGTGAGAACTGTCCCTACAGTTGCTTCCCACCTGGTCTTCAGGCCACCCATGCTGAGTAGCCGCAGAGCCTGGTTTCTATACCAAGGCAACATTTCCCTTTAGTAGTCACCATACAGTGCTATTATTGGCATTAAGTGAGGACCTCAGACATGGATTTCTTGGGACATAGCTATGTGTTCTTCTCTGCCTCATTGCCAGGGTGATTATTCTCAGGGAAAATCTATTTCCAAAGGGATTATAAGAGACTTGCTGGCTGCCAAAGGAGGGATTTTCAAAACGGCTGTGGTGTTGGAAGAAATGATCCTGACCACATATGTTCCCTGATATCTTGCAGAGAGCAAAGCTTACTTTAAAAGACCTTTTGGAAAGAACTTTTCTGTTTCTCTTATTGACAAGCAATGGGGATCAGCTCCCTGGAGTTACAAAACGAAGATTTAGGATGAGAAGTGGTATTCTTCACCACAAATCATAAAAAGGCTGGAGCTTTGGATCTGTAGTTTAATAGGTCAGAGAGTGTTTGAGACTTACTGAAGTCTATATTGAACCTGCAGGGGTTGTGCTAGACATAAATCAGATAATGAATTAGTATCTTTCTCACGCAGCTTCTGCTTCTTACAAGGCCTTCATGGAGATGGGCAGGTGTGAGGAAGTCAAGGCACAGGCCACATAAGGGCCACTTTCCTTGAGAGGGCGTTCCTACAGTGTGCTGCTGACCTATCTGGCCCTCCTAAGAGCCATATAGGACACAAGGACTGGTTTTTTGTTTTGTAAATGTAGAATCTAAAAATGTCAAGGGAATTGCTTACAGTTATCCTTTATAATCAAGTTGGACCAAAAAATAAAGACTACAACTCTTGAATTCAAATGCTGGGGTCAATAGGCTAAAATTTTCCGGTAGTGAGGCCTCTGATCAGAAATATTCCTTTTATCCCAAAGTGAAAGGATCCTTTCCAAATACCACTCCTGCAGCTGTAAAACTATTGGGACACAATTCATAGATTCATTTGTCTGGAATTAAACCTGTCCCTCTTGAGACTTTATAGGAACAAGGCTCTAAAGTCAGGAATAAGCTTCCAGGTGCTAAAAAAAGACCCATGAACACTATTCCTGTGAGCCTTTGGAAGATTTAAAAATTATTATTTAAAAGAACCAAAAAGACTGAATCAAGATAAGTCTTATTTTTGTGACTTTTCTTTATAACTACATTATGTCTATCAAGACTGAAAAATATCAACTTATTTGTCTCCTAGTTTTTTATTCCAGGGAATACCAAACTTTTTCCTGGACTGGGCATAACAAGATACTGATAAACTGTCTTTGGATTTGTGGGCTAGTACTCACTTCCAGTTCATCTTGGTTACCTTTGAGGATGTTCCTCTTTATTTTATTTATTTGTTTATTTTTGTGGTACTGGGGATGAGACCCAGGGGCATTCTACCGTTGAGCTTCATACCTAGCTCCATTTTGTATTCTTTATTTTGAAACAGGGTCTTACTGAGTTACAAAGGGCCTCACTAAGTACCTGAGACTGTCTGTGAGCCGAGACCCTCGTGTCTCAGCCTCCCAAATGCTGGAATTGTAAGCATGTGCCACCATGCCTGGCAGTGTTCCTCCTTAAAGAAAATCATTGGTTAACATCTTGATGAAATAAAATTCTTACTTTCTTGGCCAGTATGCTTTGTATCAGGATGCTCTTCTGTTATCTGATTTGCTGTTGTCAGGGGTTAATATCTCTTATGTTCATGACTTCTTTTTCAAAATATCAAAATAGGATGATTCTACAGCCAATAAAAACCCTGATCTCTCCATGCCTCTTTAGATGGGTTAGGAAGAGACTTTCAGTTCCTGGATAGCTACGTCCCTTGTCAGCTCATAAGAAGCTATAGAAGACAGAACTTCATCCTTTGACAGCCCTTAAGATTAAGGGACCAAAATCGAGGGGTGGGGGTGAAGTAGGATAGAAGAGATAAAATATTAGGTAGAAAGCAGATGAATTGAGAAGGAAAAAAAAGTTTTAAATTTCTATAGGGTGTGCTCTTTCTTAGGCAGAAGCCTCAATGAGACACACCCTTAATCACAAGGGCCCCCTCCCCTCCTGAGGTTTTTGAGATGCTTGGTAAACAAAGGGTCCAGTTGGAGGACAAAGGTCAGACACCAGCCATGCTCCACCCCACCTTGTTGCCAGGGAAACCTGGAGATTAAGAGGAAGTTCAGACTGCTGACTCTGGGACCCCACACACTCCCTCCTGGAGGTTGTACAACAGAACTGAAAAAGGTGCAAAGACTTTTTTGCTCTGAAATGCTCCACATTTTAGATGGCCTGTCTTCCCCCTCGAATCCCTCGCTTTTCTAAATAAAACCTCTGTCCAAAAAAAAAAAAAAAAAATATCCTCTGTGTTTTCTAGTTTGGGCATATTAGAGGAAACATATGTACCTTCTCCTTCTGTGTTTGGCTGATCTCACTTAACATAATGTTCTCCAAGGCTTTCCGTTTTCTTTCAAATGATATAATTTTGTTCTTCTTTATGGCTGAATAGAATTCCATTGTGTGTATTTCCCAAAGTTTTGCTATCCATTCTACCAGTGGGACTCCAGATGATGGAGGGGAAATATCAGCAAAGTTTGAATGGAAAGATAGGAGAGGAGGAGGGCTTATCTTGATTAATGAGGGTCTACATCTGAATATGTGTGAAATTATGAATATAACATGGTTAACCTGGACAACCATTGGTGGGAGGGGGGAAGGGAAAATGGGGGCGGGGGGAGAGGGCACCAAATATAGTTTAAATGTATACTATTTATGTTCAATAAAAAATTTTAACAATAAAAAAATTGTTAAAAGAAAAAAAATAGAAATACCCCTTTTACTCTCCTAGCACAGGCAAAATTGAGTAATGCCCCCCCTTTATTGGGGACTCATCCCAGAGGTGTTCCATCTCTGAGCTATACCCCTAGCCCTATTTTATTTTATTATTTGAAACAGGGTCTTGCTAAGTTGCTAAGGGTTTCACTGAATTGCTGAAACTGGCCTTGAACCTGCAATCCCCTCTGTCTCAGCCTCCCAAGTACTTGGATTACAAGTGTGCCCCACCATGCCTGGCTGTGGGCCCTGTACTTCTGGTGACTATTCTGATTATCTGTGCTGGGTAACAAACTTCTTCAAAACTTGGTGGTTTAAAAGAATAACAAAATAATTTCACTGCTTTAAAAAGCCTTTCTGAGTCAGGCGTGGTGGTGCACGCTTGTAATCCTAGCATTCGGGAGGCTGAGACTGGAGGATGGAAGATGGCGGTTCGCAGACAGTCTCAGCTACTAGTGAGGCCCTCCGCAACTTAGTGAGACCTGTTACAAAATAAAGAATGAAAAATAGGACAGGGGGTGTAGCTCAGAGCTCGAATGCCCCTGGGTTCCATCTCTAGACCTGCCCAAAAAAAAAAAAAAATCCTTTGTGTTCTATTTATGCTTCTCTTCCTCCTTCATAACTCCTGGCAACCATTGATCTTACTGTTTCCAAAGTTTGCCCTGTCCAGAATGTCATATAGTTGAGCTCATACAGAACTTAGGCACTTGAGTTTGGTTTATTCTACTTAGTAGTACTCTTTTCAGTATTTTTCATTCATTTCTTTTCATGGCTTGGTAATTCATTTCTTTTTAGTGTTCATTAATATTCTCTTGTTTAGATATACCTCAGTTTATTTACCCATTAAATTACTGAAGGACATGTTGATTGTTTCCAAGTTTTGGCAGGTATATTCTATAAACATATATGTGCAGATTTTTATGTAGAAATAAATGCTGAATTGCTTGACATGGTGGCTCATGCCTGTAGTCCCATTACTCAGAAAGCAAAGACAGGAGAATTGAAGGTTTGAAGCCACCTAGTGAGATCCTGTTTCAAAATAAAAGAATAAAATTGGATGGGGATGTAGCTCAGAGGTAGCTCCAGTAAAACACACACACACACACACACACACACACACACACACACACACACACAGACACAGAGAGAGAGAGAGAGAGAGAGAGAGAGAGAGAGAGAGAGAGAGAAAGCACTGAAATAATTTGAGTAAATACCAAACCAAGGAGTGTAACTGTTGGATCATATGGCAAGAGTATATTTAATTTTCTAAGAAACTGACATCTTCCAAAGATGGCTTATTATTCTGATTCCTACCAGCAATGGATGAGAGTTTCTATTGCTTTACACCTTTGCCTACTGTTGGTATTGACAGTGTTCTGAATTTTGGCCATTCCAAATAGATGGACAGTGATAAAAATCTCATTGCTTTTTTAATTTGCATGTCCTTAATGACATATAATGTGGAACATCTGGTCATATGCTTATTTGACATCTCTTTCTTTTTTTGTGTGTGATACTGGGGATTGAACGTAGGGGTTCAACCTCCAAGCTACACCCCGGCCATTATTATTATTATTATTATTATTATTATTATTATTATTATTTAAAATCTTTAGACAGGATCTCACTAGGTTGCTGAGAGTCTCACTAAGTTGTTGAGACTCATGATCCTCCTGTCTCAACCTCTCAAGTATTGGGATGACAGGCATGTGCCACCATGCCTTGCTAATATATATATATATATATATATATATATATATATATATAGTGGTACTGAGGTTCCAGGAACCCCGTCTACCTCCGGGCTACACTCCCAGACCTATTTTTTTTATTTTTATGAGGAATCTAGATCTTAAAATTTGTTTTCAATTTGTTTGTTTTATTTTTGTTGAGTGTTAAAAGTTCTTTGTATATTTTGGTTAAGCCTTTTTATTACATGTGTTTTGCAAGTATTTTTTCCCCATTCTGTGTCTTGTCTTCTCATTCTCTTGGCAGTCTTTCGCAGAGCAGATGTCTTAAATTTTAACAAAGTCCAGTTTATCAATTGTTGCTTTCAAGGAGTATACCTTTGTGCTATGAAAACCAGGTTTTGATGTGTTTACAATATGCATTTGAAGAACATGTTATATGACAGAATGGTGCACAAAAATGGATGCCTTCAACTTTTGAGACATGGGAGAAAATCATCGAATGTATGCATTCATGTGGGAGAAGTGACAATTACATCTGTGTTTGGCAAAAGAAACACAAAATGAGAAAAGGAAAAACTTTACAGTGCTTGTCTTGGAGAAACTGACAGCTGAAGCTGTCTGTGAACCACTATCCTGCCATCTCCCCCTCCTGAACGCTGGGACTACAAGTGTGCACCACCAACCCCAGCTGCAGCTGCTTTTAAATAACACACTACCTGATGGCTAATGATGTTGAACATATTGGCATTTGTATCTCTTCTTTTCTGAAGTGTCTATTCAATTCAGTTGCCCATTTCTTGATTGGGTTACTTGTTTTGTTAGTGTAGAGTCTTTTGAGTTCTTTGTGAATTCTGGATATTAGCCTTCTATCAGAGTGGTGGCTGGGATTCCATCTAACCCCAAATAGAGTGGCACGCATAAAGAAATCAGATAACAGCAAATGCTGGTGAGGATGTGGGGAAAGAGGAACTCTTTTACACTGTTGGTGAGAGTATAAACTAGTTCAGCCACTATGGAGATCAGTGTGGAGATTCCTTAGTAAACTGGGAATGGATCCATCATATCTGGCTATACCACTCCTGGGTATCTTTTCAAAGGGGTTGAAATCAGAGAATTAAAGTAACATATGCATACCCATGTTCATAGCAGCACAATGTGTAATAGCCAAAATATGGAACAAACCTAGGTCTCCATCAACAGATGAATGGATTTCAAAATTATATGTGTATTGCAAAATACACACAATGGAATTCTACTCAGCAATAGGAAGAACAAAATCATGTCATTTGCAAGAAGATGGAAAGATCTGGAGAACATTATGTTAAGTGAGATAAGCCGAGCACTGAAAGAGAAGGGACATATGTTTTCTGTAATATGCCCAAACTAGGGAGTATTAGGGATATCAGAGGGATTCCAGATAATGGAGGGGAAACCTCAGCAAAGCTAGAAAGAAAGGATAGGAAAGGAAGAAGGTTGATTAACGGAGGAGCTACATTTGAATATGTGCTTACGTGTGAAGGCAGCATGGTCAAACTGGACACTCATTGTTGGGAGAGGGGAAAGGGGAAGTGGGGAGTGGAGGGCACCAAGCACTCTGTGAATATATGCCTTTTCCAGAATGATCCATATAAAATAAAAAAATTCAATAACACACTACACCTAGACAATGAAGGAACACCACTTAACAACATCAGAATTTAAATATTGGAAGCTGCTAATCACAGTGGTTTCTTCTGGAACCTGGGTCATCCATCAAAGTTCCATTTTAAAGATCTATAGTTAATTAGCTAAGCTTCTTTTACAAACTTTGGTCTTTGAGTGTTTGATCAGTTTTTGTTTATTCTGTCTGATGAGCCTGGTATCACACAGCTTTCTTTGGGGCTTCCTAAACACACATGTCTGGAAGGAAAAGAACTATGCCTCATTGTAGCCTGAGTCCTTCCTCAGAGAAGTGTAGGGGCTGTTTTATCATCAGTTCTGGGGACAAAGTCCTGAAAATATGGACTATACATTTGTTTTTTTCATGGCTAAACAGTTACCCTGTGTTATTAGTTGACAGTTATTTTACTTAGGATCAGAAAAACTGATACAAAGTGCTTGCTTAGAGCTGGGTGTCATGGTGCACCTCTGTAGTCCCAGGTAATTGGGATGCTGAGGCAGAGGGATCACAAATTTGAACCTAGCTTGGACAAAGTGACACTGTCTTGAAATTAAAAAAAAATATAAAAAGCCAGGGATCTAGTTCAATATTACAGTGTTTGCTTAACATGCATAAGGCCCTGAGTTCAATACTCACTACCTTAAAAAGAAAGAAAGAAAGAAAGAAAGAAAGAAAGAAAGAAAGAAAGAAAGAAAGCCTGCTTAGCATAGTACCTGGTACATAAGAGATTCTTACTAAGTAGTGTTGAATGATTGAATTAAATAATCTATGCAAATTGTTCTGAAACAAATATGAACAGAAAAATCATCAATATATCTTTGATTATAATATAGTTTCTTATTTGCTTTTGTTTTAAAAGTCTCAACAATTTTGGAGACAGGGAAAGGAGGGGAAAAAAAGCATAAGAAAAAATAAATCCACCAGGTGTGGTGATACACACCTATAATTCCATTACTTGGGAGGCTGAGACAAGAGGATCACAGGTTCAAGGACAGCCTCAGCAACTGACTGAGGCCCTTAGCAACTTGTGAGACTCAGTTTCAAAATAAATATTAAAATAGGGCTGAGAGTTTAGCTCAGAAGCAAACACCCCTTAATTTTATCCCCAGTAAAAACACACACAAACACACACACACACACACACACACACACACACACCACTTCTAATTTTACTTTTCAGAGATAATCACTGTGAATATTTAGATATATTTCTTCCAGTTTTTCTATATAAATCTTAATTCACACATAATTTTAATGTATTCACATCAAGAACATTACCTTGAGAATGGAAACATAAATTAATAATGCCACATGGGTTTGCTAAGTTTTCTCCCCTGCTGTAGTCTTAAAACAAAATGAAAAAAGCAAGCATACCTGTATCACAGGAGAGTCACTATTACCGTAGTTACATATACAGAGAGTTGGCTCTATTAACGCATACTTCATAGTACGCATACGCTTTTTTCTCTCAGTTTAACAGCCTACAATTAAGACTTAATTCATATTAAACCCAAAACAAAACAAATAGCAGATTCAAATAGCAGATAAAAACACAGATTTTGAAATCATTCAGTTTAATACTTAGCCATTCAGCATGTTTACTATTTGTCAGCCCTGGCTTACTTCTCTGAAGCTTGAATAAAGAAAAAAGAGAAGTTAGAGGTCTATCTGTTGTCCCTGGTGGGTTCCTTTGCTAGCACGGATTGCAGCCACAAAAATAGGCTTTCTAGAGGAGCCACCAGGCCAGAGATCTAGGGGGAAGATAACATTTGGGGCAGCAAACTATTTTAATACATTGGCATTGGAGGGTTGGACACTATCCTTGTTTTCCATGAGCCTTGGAGGGCTGTTCACATACTTGGAGAAGTTGATTCGAGTATTGCCTATGTTAGGCAAAATAATGGGCTTTTCTTAAGCATGACATAGGGAATTTATATGAAGGGCCTCGCTTGCGCAGCTAGGATGTTTTCCCCTTTCATTTATTCACTTTCCTATCTAGCTGCACAGGAGGTACTGTCAGGAAGAAAGAGGGAAGCTGGCATGTGCTCTCTCAGTCCTCTGCCACAAACCCAGCTGCCAACGCTGCAGCAGCCACACAGAGCGCTGAGGAAACTTTAAAAACTTAATTAAGGGAAAAAAAGCAAACAAAATAATACTATAGTGGATTTACTTAGGGCTGTAGCCTTGCCAGGGAAACCACAGGGTCTGCATTTATATGTTTCTTATATAAGACATATCTAATTAAAACAGGAGACGGGACAACAAGCTTTCTTCTAAGTTCATTTAAATACATGTTTATGTTGTGTTTAAAGTCCCTGTGGGGCAATGTAATGATGATCTAAAGGCATAAAAACAATTTGATTAGGCAACTGTAGATTTTCCTGAATACTTGTAGCCTTAAGTACTTAAGATTCAGTCACCCTGCCCTACCTGATAAGAAAGCCTCCAAACCTGAGGACCAAGCTTCCAAAGCTGGGCTCATGGGCTCTCTCTTTTGTAATCTCTTCTCTCCTCTCTTAGCACTTTAGTTTATTTTTGAGCTTTATTTTTGCTCTTCTAGTGATTTTTTTTTTTTTTTGCAGTACTGGGGATTGAACCCAGGGACATTCTACTTTCCAGTTACATCCCCAGCCCTATTTTTTATTCTTTACTTTGAAACAGGGTCTCAATAAGTTGCAGACGGCCTCAAAGTGATGGAGGCAGGCTGCAAAAATATGATCCTTTTGTCTCAGCCTCTCAAGTACTGGAATTACAAATGTGTGCTACCACACTTGGCCTCTTCTAATGATTTTAAATGGGACTTCAATTTGGAGAGATTACAGTTGTTTTCAAATCATTCCAACTATGTACATCATATACATCTGAATGGTAAGGTTAAGTTGGAGGAAGTAAACAATATAGGTTATGTTTTAGGACTTTGCTTCTTAAAAAGTGGTCTATAAGCTGAGCGTGGTGATGCATGCCTATAATTCTAGTATTTGAGGGGCTGAGACAGGATAGCTGGTTTGAGCCCAGCCTCAATAATTTAGCAAGACTCTCAGCAACTTAGCAAGACCCTGTTCCAAACCATAAAATAAAATAGTGCTGGAAGTCTAGCTGCAAAGGTAGACTGCTCCTGGGTTCAATCTCTAGCACCAGAAACAACAACAACAATAACAACAACAACAACAAATAAATAAATAAATAAATAAATAAAAAACCCAAGGTCTATAACCAGGCATACATGGCAGTGATCTTAGTACTTGAGAAGGTGAAACAGGAGGAGAGTAGGTTCGATTCCAGCCTTAGCAACATAGTGAGACCATTTAAAAATAAAAACTAAAAAAGGAAAAAGTCTGGAGGGTTATATCTCGGGCGGGGTAATAGCTGTTGAATCCCCCACTTCCTTAGTACGGAAAAAAAGGTGATTTATAATCAAGCAGCAGAAGCACTTGGCATTAGTTAGAAAGGCAGAATCTCAGGCCCTTTCATGGACTAATTAAATCTTTATCTGCATTTTAACAAGATAACCCAATGTTTAATGAGCTCATTAAAGTTTGAGAAGCATCAATTCAGGATGAAGGCCTTCTGGACCAATCATTCTTCCTTCAGGCTCACCTTGCTAGGATGTTATGTACGTTCTCCAATGGGAGCACAAGGGGAAGTGTTCTGTGTGATTGGGGAAGGTCTTTTGCTTTAGAAATCTTGAGCACCCTTTTAGGATCTGTGAACTCTTTAAGAGTTTGCTAAGTAGAGTAAAAAGAATCACAGCAGAATTATTATTATTATTATTATTTTTGGTGGTACTAGGGTTCCTGAAAACCCTTCTACCTCCAAGCTACACTCCCAGACCCATTTTTATACTTTTTATTTTGGAAACAGGGTCTCTTAAACCAGCGCAGCTGGCTTTGAACCTGCGCCATTCTCCTGTCTCCGCCTCCCAAGCACGGGGATTACAAGCACCCCGGCCACAGCAGAAAATTTTAAGCCTCCTCTTTAATTATGTCTTAATTTAACTATGATTCTTACAGATTATGACTAGATATCTTTAAAATCAAATTAATTTTATATTTGTGAACATATTTAAATTAAGTCCTGATAAAATGTTGTTTTATATATATAAATAGATTATTTATTGAATTTTCATTTTGGCAGAGTTATTAAAAGGCTATAATTCCATCATATATACATAAATAAAGAATTCACCTGTCTTCTTTTTTGTTACTATAGATCCTATTTGATCTAACTTTGAAACTGGCTGTATATATTATAGCATACTGACATTTTAAAATAATTTAATCTGATTAAGAACATTGTATTAACCAAAAGTCCATTTGGAGTCAAATTAAAAGTATTCAAGTGAATAAAATAATTTTGTGCTTCACTCTAAAAATCAATGATTAGGCTGGGTGTGGTGGGGCACGCTTGTAATCCCAGCATTTGGGAAGCTGAGACAGGAGGATTGTGGTTGGTAGACCGCCTCAGCTACTTAGTGAGGACCTTTGAAACTGAGTAAGACCCTGTTTAAGAATAAAATACAGGGCTGGGGTGTAGCTTGGAGGTAGAATGCCCCTGGGTTCCATCCTTGGTACCGCAATAAATAAATAAATAATTCAAAGACTAATTCTAAATCCTTTGAGATATGTGCTAATATGTTTATAAAGAAATACTATTAACATTTATTGCCAAAGTCCTATTTAAAGAGGAAAAATGCTTATTCATTTAAACACTTTTCATGGAGTCTTAAAAATATTTTTTTAAGAAGTTACTGTTTAAAAGTAATATTGTAGCCGGGCGTGGTGGCACACGCTTGTAATCCCTGCACTTGGGAGGCTGAGACAGGAGGATCACACGGGTTCAAAGCCAGCCTCAGCTACTTAGTGAGGCTTTCAGCAACCAGTGAGACCCTGTTTCCAAATAAAATATTAAAAAAAAGGTCTGGGAGTATACCCTGGAGGTAGAAAGCCTCTGTACACCCCAAGTACCACCAAAAAAAAAAAAAAAAAAAAAGGAATATTGTAGCTAGGCGTGGTGGCCCACGCTTGTAATTCCAGCATTCAGGAGGCTGAGACTGGAGGATCTCAGTTTGTGAGCAGCCTCAGCTACTTAGTGAGGCCCTCTGCAACTCAGTGAGATCCAGTTTCAAAATAAAGAATAAAAAATAGGGCAGGGGGTGTAGCTCAAAGGTTAAATGCCTCTGGGTTCCATCCTCAGACCCGCAAAAAAAAAAAAAAAAAAAAAAAAAAGAAAAAAGTAATGTTGTTTCTAGGACTACTCAGGTCCTACTATTCATTTTATAAATAAATATATATTTTTTATTATCACATCTATAGAAAGGTAGAGAGAGACTATAGAGTCTTTTTAACTTGTAAGTCATATTTTTTCTTAGTACAAGTAATCATAATTCACTTGTTTTCACAAAGCAAGTCCAAAACCAAACAGTTGTTTCCATCACTGATGCAGAATTATCAAATACTGTAGGATTTATTTATTTATTTATTTTTATTTTTTGTGGTACTGGGGGTGGAACCACGTGGCTTTCTACCTCCGGGATATACTCCCAGACCTATTTTATACTTTATTTGGAAACAGGGTCTCACTAAGTTGCTGAGAGCCTCACTAAGTAGCTGAGGCTGGCTTTGAACATGTGGGATCCTCCTGTCTCAGCCTCCCAAGCACTGGGATTACAAGAGTAAGCCACCATGCCCGGCTTGTAGGATTTATTTTGAATCAATAAGATCATCTTGGATTTATGAGAGATTATCATTTCAAGAACAACTCTTTTGTTAGTCAAAGGAAAACCATCATGCCTTTATATAGTATGAAAAGAAGCTTGGGTATAATTTCTAGCTTAAGAATACAGGTAGTTAAGTAACATCAGCAAAATGGAAGACTTGGAGCTTTCCACAATTTTCTGCCTGGAGAAACATGAAAGTCTGAAAGCTATTCATGAATGAAAGTATCTTTGGGGGAGTCTAGAAGTCTAGCAGAGAAGTTCCAGCATATGGTTAGAACAAAAAAACCAACCAACCAAATAAAAACCAAGAGTAAACATAAAGAAAGACAGTTTTCCTTTATCCATGTCACTCTGCCACCAAGGTAACATAGCTCAGTGCCGAGAAAGACCTTCTTGTCCCATGATTTTTCCCACAAGAGAAAGGGAGTGGATGGTGAGTTAGCACCATCTACCCCAGCTGTGTGGGATGTAGCTCAAATGTTCACTACTTTCTCACCCTATTCAGAAAGCTGAGGTGATAGGCTTTGCTGAGTGGTCAGATGAAGCCAAAGGTAGGGAAGAGAGAATGAATTCTACTCACCACTCTGCAAACTCCACTGGGAAGACTGGCCATGAGCCACTTATGATATTTTGCCTATGGATCTCTATGTGTTTCCTTCTAGGTCCCACCTTGCTACCCACCCCTCCCCATGAAGAATACTGAGATTTGATAGTGATACCTTCATACACAGGCATAGATGATTTAAATGGTTCCTCTCACCAGTTCTTACTTTCCTCCTTGAAGTTGTTGCTTATAAAGATAAAAGTGACAAACATTTAGATAGAATAAGAAAAAAGAAAACAAATAAAATCACCAAAGATAGAGAAGCCTTTACAACTGATACCACAGAAGTACAAAATATCACAAGTGACTATTATGAATAATTATATGCTAAAATTGGATAAAGGAGAAGAAGGGGAGAAATTCCTAGAAACATACAAGCTAGGAATCCTGAATCATGAAGAAATAGAATATTGGAACAGACCAATAAGGAGTAAGGAGATTGAATCAGTAAAAAAGCCAAAAAACAAAACAAACACAAAAAAAACCAACCAACCAACCAACCAAAAACCTGAACAAACAAAACTTTCCAACAAAGAAAAGTCCAGGACTTGTGGTTTCACTAATAAATTCTACCATTTAATGAAGAACTAATACTAATCTTTCCCATATTATCCCAAAATATTGAAGAGTAAGAAATACTTCCAAACACATTCTATGAGAATAGAATTGTCTTAACACCAAAGCAAGACAAGAATAATGCATGAAAAGAAAGCTACAGATTAATATATTTTAGAATCATGGGTGCAAATATTCTCACTCAAGTGATATAGAACTGGATTCAACAGCATATTAAGAGGGTCATATGCTTTAAGTGAAATTTATCCCTTATTGAAAGGATAGTTGAGTACATGAAATTAATAAATGGACTAACCACACTAACAGAATGAAGGATAAAAATCCTATGATCATCTCAATAGAGCCAAAAAAGCATTAAAAACAATTCAACATCTTTTCTTGATTAAAAAAACTCAACAAATTGGGTGTAAAAGAAATATACTTTAATATAACTGTGGTCATATATGACAAGGCCATAGTTAATATCATATCAGACAGTAAAAAGTTGAAAACTTTTTCCTATTATAAAAAACAAGACAAAGATACCTTATCATACTACTTTTATTCAACATAACACTAGAAATTGTAGCCAGAGAAATCAGGCAAGAAAAAGAAAGGCATCTAAATTTGATAGGAAGAAGTAAATTTGTCCCTGTTTGCAGATAACATGATCTTATATGTAGTAAATCCTAAATCCTCCAGAACTAATTAAAATCTTAAAAATGCAAGACACAAAAATCAGTTGTATTTCTATGCACTAATAACAAACCATACAAAAAGGAAATTAAGAAAACAATTTTATATATGATAGTATGAAAAGAATAAAATCTTTAAAAATAAACCTAATTAAAAGAAAGTAAAAAGATTTATACACTGAAGAAAATAAAACATAAAATTAAAGGGTACATAAATAAATAGAAGTTATCCCATATTCATGAATCAGAAAAATCAATATTGTCAAAATATCCATACTACCCAAGGTAATTGACAGAATAAAATGTCATTTTCAATGACGGAAAATGACATTTTCCAAAGAATTAGAAAAAATATTAAAATTTATATAGAGCTACCAAAGACATAGCTTTTATGGAACATTTCATACTCAAAGTAATAATATTCAAAGGATATAAGACCTCTAATTTGAAGATTAGCTGTTACCATGTTCATTGCATCATTATACATAATAACCAAGATATGAAAACACTTGGAACTTTCAACAGAGGAATGACTAAGGAAAATGTCATGTGATCTTATACATTTGTCTAACTATCTGCTTAGGTTTAAAAATTTCGCCATTTGTAATCACATGGAAGATGTTATGCTAAGTAAAATAAGCTAGACACAGAAAGAAAAATACTGCACCATCTCACATACATGTGGAATAAACAAAAGTTAAATTCATAGAAATAGAGTGAAAAAGGGTGGTTACCATAGGTCAGGATTAGGTAGAGATGAGATGTTGGTCCAAAGGTATAAACTTTCATTTATAAAAATGGTGACTGTGGTTAATAATAATGTACTATAGACTTGAAATTTGCTAAGGGAGTAGATATTAAGTATTCTTACTACACACATGCATACACATACAAGTAACTGTGATTCGATGTATATGTTAGTTGGACTGTGAGAATTATTTCTCAGTGTTCACATACATCAAAACAAAAGGTTTTAATATATGTGAATTGTATGCCTTAAACACGCATATATTTTTATTTACAAATCGTACCTCAATAAAGCTAGAGGAGGCCAGAGGCCCAACACCTTTACATATGGGCAAAGATAGAAACTTTCTCAATAAGATCACCAAAGCTCATAAAATTAAAACAAGTATTAAGAAGTTGGGTGGCAGAGCTGGGCATGGTGGCACATGCTTGTAATCCCAGTTTTGGGAGACTGAGACGGGAGGATTGCAGTTCATGAATAGCCTCAGCTACTTAGTGAGTCTCTCTGCAACTTAGTAAGACCCTGTTTCAAAATAAAGAATGAAAAATAGGGCAGGGGGTGTAGCTTGGAGGTAGAATGCCCCTGGGTTCCATCCTCAGACCCGCAAAAAAAAAAAAAAAAGAAAAAAAAAAGAAAAAAGAAGTGAGTGGAATCAAATGAAAACGTTTCTGCTCATCAAGAGTCTAAAGGAGAGCCTACAGAATGGAAAAACTTTACCAGCTATCCCTCTGATAGAGGAACAGTATCTAGAATATACAAAGAACTTAAAAGACTACACAAATAAAACAAATAATGCAGTCAAGAAATGGGCAATTGTACTAAATAGACACTTTACAGAAGGAAAAATACAAATGGCTAATAAACTATGAAAAATACTCAATAGCTTTAGTAATCATGGAGATGAAAATAAAAATTACACTGAGATTCTATCTACCCCAATCAGAATGGCAACCATCAAGAAGCCATACAACAATAAATGCTGGTGAAGATGTGAAGAAATAGGAACTCTTCTACACTGTTGAAGGGATTTCAAATTAGTACAGCTGTTAAGTAGATCAGTGTAGAGATTCCTCAGAAAATTGGGAATGGATCTACCATATGATCCAGCTATACCACTCCTGGGTATCTTTCCAAAGGGGCTCAAATCAGAATATTATAGTAATACATGCATATCCATTTTTTTGGTGGCACTGGGGTTCCTGGAAGCCCTTGTACCTCTGGGATACACTCCCAGACCTATTTTTACATTTTTTATTTGGAAACAGGGTTTCCTAAGCCAGCGCGGGCGGCTGGCTTTGAATCCGCGTGATCCTGTCTCTGCCTCCCAAGCGTGGGGATTACAAGCGTGCGCCACCACGCCCGGCATGCATATCCATTTTTATAGCAGCACCATTCCCCATTCAGCAAGTGAGTGGATTACAAAATTATGTGATATACACACAATAGAATTCTACTCAGCAATCATGAAGAACAAAATATGTCATTTTCAGAAGAATGGATAGAGAGACCTTCTGGAGAAAATTATGTTAAGTGAACTGAGCCTGTCACAGAAAATGAAGGGGCCAATGTTTTCTCTCATATGCAGAAGCCAAGGAGTAACTGGGATACCAACGGGACCTCAGATAATGGAGGAAAAACTCCAGTGGAGCCAGGGAGGTGGTGGAGGGAGAAAGGAAGAATCAATGAGGTCATCACCTCCATTGACCTGATGTATATATGTGAAAATACCAACGGCAATCTTAATATCCCATATAGGGAAGGGTGGGAGTGGGAGGGAGCTGGAGGAAAGCCCACCAAGTGCTGTGTGCATGTATGTCATCATTACCACGAACTACATATCATGTGGTACTATGATGTATCAATAAAAGTATAAAGGAAAAGAAAAATCATTTAGGCATTCACACTCTGATTCTAATATATATTATTTCAGTTAATTTTAAGGTTCATATATCTAATTATAATGGTAAATTTTAAAGTCAGAATTAAGTTTAAAAAACTCATACCAGGTGCTGGTATTTTCTTATCACTCTGAACCTCATTATAACATATAATTACAATGTACCAATAAAACTATATTAAGAAAATAGGCCAGGTACAGTGGCCAGGTACAGGCATGCTCTTATAATCCCAGTACTTGGGAGGCTGAGACAAGAGGGTCTGGCTGAGACATGAGGGCTTGGGAAACTCAGTGAGACTCTTTCAAAATAAAAAAAATTTTAAAAGGCTGAGGGTATATCTCAGAGGTAGAGTATCCCTGGGTTTGATCCCCAGTAAACGCACGTGCGTGCGTGCGTGCGCGCACACACACACACACACACACACACACACACACACACACACAATGCAGTTTCTACTCTGAATTTATATTCTTCTTCTGATTATCATTGTAATCATACTAAATTCTAATCATCACTTCCTATGTACCAGGAACTAACTAGTATAATATAAATCTTTTTTTTTTTTTTTTAGTGGTACTGGGGGTGGAACCCAGAGGCTTTCTACCTCCGGGTTATACTCCCAGACACCTATTTTATAATATATATATATGATTAGTGAGACCCTGGAAACAGGGTCTTATAAATATATATAAATATAAATATATAAATATATATCTTATAAAAATATATAAGTTATAAATATATATATGTTGCTGTGAGCCTAACTAAGTAGCTGAGGCTGGCTTTGAACCTGTGCGATCCTCCTGTCTCAGCCTCCCAAGTTCAGGGATTACAAGCATGCGCCACCACGCCTGGCTTATAAATCCTTTTTTTACATATCAGATTGTTAAATTGTGCAAGCAGCTTTTGAGGTACATAATATTCTCATTTTAAAAGGAGGAAACTAAGGTCCAGAGAAGTTTGACAACTACCCACAGTCACAGTTTAAGAAGTAGTAGAACTGAAATCTAGCTGATTATGATATAGTCACTTTAAATTTGTGAGAATGTAAAATACATGTTGTGAATTTTTTCTACTTTGGAGATAGGAATACATTGAAAAAATGGGTTAATAAAAGTTGAGCTGCAAGTCTTGTCTTTGGTTGTAGTGTGACTTTATATCCAGTATTATACCTCAGGGAACACCGATTTTTCCCTGAGGACAATGAGAAAGATTTGGGAGATTTTCAACTGTAGGAGACATCTGAGTCAGGCCTTTTTTGATAGGATTAGTTTGGCTATTTTATGTGCTATTAGAAGTTAAAAAAAAAAAAAAACCTAAAGGAAGGAGATCCGATTAGAAGACTATTTGGAATCTTTTAAGAGAAGGATGCAGAGTCTAGGCAGGTGTAGCAATGGCCAGGAAACAAAAATAAAAAAATGACTCGGAGAGGAAGTTTCAACAAGGATTCTGCAGTGACAAGGTATCTGAAGATGTCACTAATTTACCCACATTTTGAGTCTAAGTAAGTTGAAGCATGGTGCCGAGAGAAATATCTTTGGGGAAGAACGGTAAGTTTAGTTTGGGACAGGAACTCAGAAGGAAATGACAGGGTGTCCAGTTTGGACAAATCAAGAGGCTAGATAAGAAGGCTGAAGAAACTACAGAGAGCTCAGTGCTGCGCGTGACAGTTTGAAAAGCTTTCCTGGCGATTTTCCTGGTAAGGGTCCGTGAAGATCTCCAAAACAGTGAGAGTAGCCTGGCCAGGTGGGGGCAGCAGAGCATCACCAATTGCTGGAGACAGGGAGGCAGAGGCTGTGGGGCCTTGGAGGTGTGAGGTCTGCACAAATGTGTGGTGGTTCAAGATGAACAGGTTTCTGGGAAGTCAGAAGGGGTAGACTTGTGAACAGAAGCAAGTGACTAGTGACCTTGAAGGAAGTAATTTTAAAGTACTGGTACCAACATTAGATTTAAAGGGATTAATATGGGGAATGAATATGGAGAGGGAAAGAGTGGGAATGCTTGTTTTTTTTAAGTCTTCCAATGAAAAGAAGCAGAGTAACAGGATGGTATTTAAAGGGAAAAGTAGACTATATGGGAAGATTTTTTTTGTGTGTGTGGTACTGGGGGTGGAACCCAAGGGCTTTCTACCTCCGGGATATACTCCCAGACCTATTTTATATTTTATTTGGAAACAGGGTCTCACTAAGTTGCTAAGAGCCTCACTAAGTAGTTGAGGTTGGCTTTGAACCTGTGCGATCCTCCAGTCTCAGCATCCCAAGCGCGGGGATTACAAGTGTGTGCCACCATGCCTGGCATATGGGAAGATTTTTAGACTTGAAGTATTCTTATGAAGGTTTATATAGCTATGGAATAATAACATGAAGAGAATGACTGAAGATGACAGAGAGGGAAAGATGCTTCCTAGAAGAGTTAGGATCTAATCAAGGGTACTGGTGGAAGATAGGTGAGGTGGCACACACCTATAATCCTGGGATGACCTCTGATCCTCCTGTCCCTTCCTGCCAAATACTAGGATTTGCACGGGCATGTACAACCATGTACAGTTTGGTTAGTCATTAAATCCAGTTTCTTTAAGAGTCTCATGAGGGGCTCCCACAGTTCTGCTACCCGGCCCCAGTTAATCAGTCCCCGGTAATGTCTTACCCCTCTCTTTTATCTCAATTGTGGACAGTCGAGTTAATCATATTCTTTAATGCATAGCATGTTGTTTTCATGGGTTCATGCAAGAACTTTCCTTTGTGTGAAAGAAGGTATGTATTCATGTATTCCTTTAATAGCCTATTTTGTACACAACTAACAGGTTATCCTTTTTAAAGGACAGTCTCTCCATGTCCTCCAGGCTCAAAGTTTCCAGTAACTTCTCATTTCCCCCCCAAAAATATGATGAACTACTGAGGGCCCGTGAAGGCCCCTGTCATCTAAATCCATTCCACTTAAAAGTTGTTTAACTTCCCTGACTCCAGTTTTACCATCTCTAAAAATCAGACATGAAATACATATATATTATACATATTTATATTACATAAATATTATATATTTGTGTTTCATGTATATTATATACATATATTATGTGTGTATGTATATATATACACATATACATACACATATCTATGATACTTATGAACATAATACAAATTATTTTTAGATCCACATTTAAATTACATATATGATTATTTTTTAATCCAAACATTATTAGTTTTTTTTTTTTTTTGGTACTGGCACTAGAACCCAGGAACTTTCTACTCTGAGCTACACCCTCAGCCCTTTTCTATGTTTTGTTGCTAAGTTGCTAAGAATCTTGCTAAATCACTTAGGCTGGCCTTGAACCTCTGATCATCTTGTCTCAGACCTCCAAGTACTGGGATTACAGTTGCTTGCCACCAAGCCTGGCAACATTTCTATGTTTTAAGGACTATTTTCTCCTACTGCCTGTGGTAGATTATTTTCTATTCTAATCATTTTTTTCTTCACTGTTTCAATAACATAAGTTCATGTAGCTTCTCCTATTGTTTTTCTCTTTTGAAAAGTCTTCAAGTCTTTCCTTCATTCAAGGCCCTTTTAGATTCTACTCAGGTATTCCTCCTCCTCCTCCTCCTCTTCCTCCTCCTCCTCCTCCTCCTCCTCCTCCTCTTTCTCTTTTTTCTCCTCCTCCTTCTCTTCCTTCTCCTCTCCCCCTCTTCCTTCTCTTCCTCTTCTGTTTTGGTGCTGGGGATGGTACCCAGGGGCATTTTACCTCTGAGCTGCATACCAAGCCCTATTTTATTGTTTTTATAAATTTTGAAACAAGACCTCACTAAGTTACTGAAGGTCTTGCTAAACTATTGAGGCTGACCTTGAACCTGTGATACTCCTGTCTTAGCCTCCCAAGTACTGGGATTACAGGCCTGTTTCAACAATTCTACCAGAAACAACAACATTTAGGCAAGCACTTGCATATATGTATTACACAGTTAAAAATAAAATCAACATTGTTTTGTTATTCCTAGTTCTTTAGTGTCTCTGAAACATTTCACAAATACTTTTATATTACTATATACTATGTTACATTTTCTCTGCATCAACATTTATCTAGGAGAATGTTTTAAAACTTTTGAATGGTCATGCTTTCTAATGTAAACCTTTATTTTGATTTTTTAATTTAGTGTTTGTAGTCTGAGAATAAAGCCTGTAAAATTCCTGCTTTAAAAAATCATTAATGTTTTTCTTTATGGTGCAATCTAGTTTTTGATCACCTTTTATAAAGAGTTTTCTTGAAAGTTGAAAATAATATGAATTGATTTTTAATAGCTTTTAAAACTATAATAAAGTATCGCCTGGCATGGTGGCGCATGCTTGTAATTCCAGCACTTGGGAGGCTGAGACAGGAGAATCGCGCAGGTTCGAAGCCAGCCTCAGCTACTTAGTGAGGCTCTCAGCAACTTAGAGAGACCCTGTTTCCAAATAAAATACAAAAATAGGTCTGGGAGTAATAGCCCAGAGGTATAATGCCCCTGGGTTCCACCCCCAGTACCACACACATACAAAAAAAAAAAAAAACCAAAAAAACAATAAAGTATCTTTTTATATATAAGAGAGATAGAACTTAGTTTTCAGAATTGAAAAGTACATTCACATTCACAATTCTACCAGAAACAACTGTGTTGCAAATATTTTACTGTATTTGCTTCTACAGTCTTTCCTATTTCCTTAAATGACTAAAACACACACATATGCATATGCATATACATATATATTTGTATACATATATACATGTACATATGTATTTATATACTGTTTTTAATTCTTTTTTTTTTGTACTGGGGATGAAACCCAGGGGCATTCTACCTCTGAGCTACATCCTCAGCCCTATTTTTTATTCTTTATTTAAACAGGGTCTCACTAAGTTGCAGAGGGCCTCCCTAAGTAGCTTAGGCTGGTCGTGAACCCGTGATCCTTCTAGCTCAGCTTTTGGAGTACTAGGATTCCAAGCATGTGCCACCATACCTGGCTCTGCTCTTAATTCTTAATAAGAATTAATATGTACTTCCTGCCATGAAGTTAACAGAGTGAACACCATTTAAAATATAGTCAATATTCCATTTTATGGATTTATCATAACCTATATAAGTTCTAGGTATTGGACATTTAAATCTGGTCTCTGTTTTATACAATACAAATAATATTTTGTACTTCAAATGTTAACATTATTTACTGGATTCACACTATGGTCTCCCATTCCTGCTAAGCCTTAGAAATGAAGTAACGATATATTTTTAAAACTGTAGCTAGATTGGCAAATTTATCTCCTAGACAAATGATTGGCAAATAAGAATTCATGATGGTCTAGACATTGTGAGGAATCCCTGAGACGTTCACAGTAGCTGGGGTCTCTTTGTAAAGGAAAATTCAGCCCCTAAATAAAAGGACGGTTAGCATGAGGCAAGGGCAGCTCCTAGAATGTTATCATTCCTGGAGAGGTGACTACTACAAACCACAGAGTCCTGGAAGCTAACAGGTTCAGTGCTGTAGCAGTAGCAGCCAGGTAATTGCTTAGGTAAGGACAGTGGACATAGAAGCTTGGATCTGAGAGAAAGTGGAACGCCATTAAGTGGCTGAGTAAGCCACACGACAAAGGGTCATAATGTCTACTAAGATATGCAGACTGACATGATATCCTTGTGCACATCCTTTAGCCTTACTGGATAGGCAGGTATACAATCCTTAGAAGCCTGTCTTGCCTTTCCCTTGAATGAGGCAAAAAGTACCAGGTCAGTATTAACTATATTGAGGAAAACTACTGTCAGGAAAGATGACGAACCCAACAAACTGAAGTACTTATACCTCAGAAAATGATTATCAGAGCAAGCAGAAAGACTTGGGAAAATCATATGAACACCCATAAAGAGAAGAGAGAGGATAGTACGTCAGTAAGAAACATTATGGGTGGGCTGAACAACAGAATGAACACATCTATAAAGCCCAGGCATTTTTCTAGAATGAAGCACTGAGGGATATGCTTATGGAAAGTGGAAACATTAGTGGCTGATCTAAAATTACAACATCAGCTGGGTGTGGTGGCGCACGCTTGTAATCTCAGTGATTGGGAGGCCGAGACAGAAGGATCGCATAGGTTCGAAGCCAGCCTCAGCTACTTACTGAGGCTCTCAGCAACTTAGTGAGACCCTGTTTCCAAATAAAGTATAAAATAGGGCCAGGGTATATCCCAGAGGTAGAAAGCCCCTGGGTTCCACTCCAAGTACCACAAAAAATTATAACATCAATCCAATTTAAATTCTAAAAGACAGTGGAAAGAAGAGATAGAATGCAAATAATAATAATAAAAGAGATAGAGTAGAATATCCCGGCCTGAAGCAAGTCAAGTGCTTTTGTGTGAAATAGATCAGAACCAAATTAGACAAACTAAAACCACCAAATCCCTATTCTAGATACTACAACGAATTCAAGACAAATCAATGGTGGTAATGAAAGCAGCGACGAGGCAAGAAGTTAAATCTAAAGATGCTTCAATTGTTAAAAAATAAAGTACTTTAAGCTGGGTATGGTGATGCATACCTGTAATCTCAAAACTTGAGAGGCTGAGATTGGAGGATCACAAATATCAGCCTCAGCAACTTAGTGAGACCCTGTTTCAAATTAAAAAAACAAACTAAAACTGGGGGTGTACCTCAAAGGTAGAATGCCTCTGGGTTCAACTTTCACTAGCAAACAAAAACAAAAGTACTTTAAAGCAGTAATTTGGACCTACAATTCCAATTAACATCAAACAAAATATTGCTGAGGATAGGCAGGGAGGGAAAAAGAATCATGCTAATGTTCCTGTCTTATTTATTTATTTATTTATTTATTTATTTTTTTTAATTTTATTTTATTGGTGCACTGTATTCATACATCATAGTGGGATACAAACTTTTGTAGACATACATGCACACATCGCCCAGTCAGCCCCCACCCGATCCCCACCCCATTCTCTCCCCATCCCTCCTTCCCATGCTTGGCTTAGTGGTTGACATCTAGTATTATAGCAATTTATCCAAAATTAAAAATGATAATCTCACATAACAGTTTCATTTGTCTGATACCAAGTGTTTGATGATTTAAAGATAGCATTTCAATATTTCTTTTTGCTTTCTTTCTTACTAGAGCATATTTTTTTCTGTTTTTTTAGGTGAAACTATCATATATTTATATATTTATTTTTCAGAAAAAAATCTATCCTAATATGGAATATGAATTCTAGATACCCAAAACGATCTTGAAAAAGAACAAAGCTAGCAGATATATATTTTCTGATTTCAAACCATATAAAGCTACAATAATTGAAACAGTGTAGTACTGTTCTAAAGGCAGATATATAGACCATTGGAGTTAAATACAAGCCTAGAGCTAAATTCTTCCCTATATTGTCAAGTTATTTTTGACAAGGTTTCCACGAACATTTGGTGGTGGAAATAATAATCTTTTAACTAAATATTGTTGAAAAATAATAATTACATGGAAAAGAATAAAATTGGACCTTTACCTAATCCCATATACAAGTATTAACTCAAAATAGATAAAAGACCTAAATATAGATCTTAAGACTATAAACTTTTAGGAGAAAATCTGGGTCATAAAACCTCACAACATTGAAATTGGCAGTGATTTCTTGGATATGATTTCAATGGCACAGGCAACAGAAGAATATACAAACTCCCTAAAAAATAAAAGAAAATATTGTATATCCAAAGACAATGTAAACAGAGTTAACAGTTACTAATAGAATTGGATAAAATATTTCCAAATGCTATATCTGAAGGTATATTAATATTCCAACTAGAAATCCTAAAAATTAACAACAATAAAGGCAAACAATACCATTTAGAGATAGGTAAAAGACTAACATAAATAATGAATCTCCACAGATAACCAATCTTAGTTGTCTGTTGGATGGAAACTCTTGTTTCTCTGGTTCTGGTGTGTGTTACCTATTTCTTCTTTGTAGTTAATCTCTTTGAGTATTTTCTCTAGCGCTGGTTTTGAAGACATAAATTCCTTCAGTTTCTGTTTGTCATGGAAGCTTCTTATTTCTCCATCTAATTTGATAGAAAGTTTTGCTTGGTAGGAAATTTTTGGCTGGAAGTTGTTTTCTTTCAGAGTTTGGAATATGTTACTCCAAGCCCTTCTGGATCTCATGACTTGGTTTGGGAAGTCTGGAGTGATTCTAATTGGTTTGCCTCTGAATGTCACTTGGCCCTTTGTTTTTGTTGCCTTTAAGATTCTCTGCTTGGCTTCCACATTGGTCATTTTGACAATTATGTGGCGTGGGGATCCTCTTCTCCGATCCTGTCTAAAGGGAGTTCTATAAGTTTCCTGGATCTGTGTATCAACCTCTTGCTCTATATTTGGAAAATTTTCTGCTATTACTTCCTTGAAGAGATTGTTGATCCCTTTGGTATCACTTTCTTTTCCCTCCTCTATTCCAATTATTCTTAGGTTAGCTCTCTTAAGATGGGCCCATATTTCTTCAATGTCAGATTCCTGCTGTTGGATATTTTTTTCTAGATTAGAAACTATGCATTCATTTTTGGAATGATCATCTTCTAAGAGCGAGATTCTGTTCTCCATGTGGTCTAATCGGTTGTTTGTGCTTTGAATTGAGGCCTTTACTTCATTAATTGCATCCTTTATCTCTTTTTGGCTCTCTCTGAGTTCTTTTCGAAGCACCTCTATTATTTCTACAGTTATTTTCCTGATTTGATCTTCTAGAAATCTCTGATTTTCTGTTTTATCAGGTTCTGATGTTGTGGGGTTGTGCACATTCATTACTCCAGTGTTATTCCTCTTTCCCATGATTTCGGAGGTTTGTGCCTTCTCTGGGTTCTTCCCTTGGGTCACTATGGCTTCACTTAAGGTGCTCTGGATCTCGAGTCTGTATTATCTCAGACCCCACTACTCCTTTACTGTGTTGTATCACAGAGTCTCCGACCCAGGGAGTCGATAGAGGCTGCTTTAAACTATGGGGGGTGCCAGGTTGCACGTTCTCCTATGGTGTGATATCTCTGCCACCACCACTCCCTCACTGGGTCAAGTCCCAGGAGGACCAATACTGCGATTTCTCCTCTGTGGCCCACAATTTGACTCACTGTTCTTGAGTACGCAGATGTAGCTGTACTGGACTCGGTGAATTCACTGCTGTTGCCGCCGCCGGTGGCAATATGGCGCCTCTGCCACGCCCTCGGCCATGAGGCTGGCGTATTTTTTCTTCTCTGGTTTTGATTTCCACTCTGAATCCCTGCAGCGTGTGCTGAGCTCAGCCACTGGGAGCTTTAAATGCTCTCTGCGCCGAAAGATCCCGCCTGGCTGTTCCGCAGCGGCTCACCTGGCTTGCTGTAGCCGTCCGATGAGTTCGCCGCTGCCGCCGGCAGTATGGCGCTGCTGCCGCGTCCTCGGGCGCGTGTGTCTCCTCTGTGGCCCTGAGCTCTGTTCTCAGTCCGCTTTCTCTCTGGAGCCTGGTGGTTTTTTTTGTTTTTCTGGTGATGGTGTTTTCTGGCTATGAAAGGCGCTCTTTTTGTGGTAATGGAGATTGGTTGTTAGCGGGACTCTTAAGCCCCGCTTTTCTCGGTCGCCATCTTCCCGGAAGTCTGTTCCTGTCTTATTTAGAGGAGAATATAGAAACTGAGATATTGTTTGAACAGTATGATATTATGAATACATGTTAAAAAATGCAAGGGTAACTGGGCGTGTTGGCGCACGCTTATAATCCCAGCACTTGGGAGGCTGAGACAGGAGGATCATACGGGTTCAAAGCCAGCCTCAGCTACTTAGTGAGGCTCTAAGCAATTTAGTGAGACCCTGTTTCCAAATAAAGTATAAAATAGGTCTGGGAGTGTAGCCTGGAGGTAGTAAAGCTCCTGGGTTCCACCCGCAGTACCACCAAAAAAATAAAAAAATAAAAATAAAAATAAAAATAATACAAGTGTGATGGCTAGAAAATGGGAATATAATTTATAATTGAAAATTTCTCAACTAGTAGTTTGATAAAAGGCAATATAGTAGAAAATAATTTGGAAACTATAGTAAGTAGAAAACACAAAATACAACAGCAGAAATTAGTCCAAACAGTCTGTTAAACACAACAAATATGGGTAGGCCTTAATCTTATCTACTGAAAGTCTCGATGCAATCCAGCTACAGATAGCAAAGAGGAGAGAAACAAAAGTGAGGTGATGGTTGAACATAAAGGGACAAAACAAATTCTAACAAAGCAAAAGTGGTTGTAAGTATATACGTATCAGGCAAAATACAATTGAAGACAAAAATATCTACAGGGGCTAGAAGAATTATTTCATGTTGCAGAAGATACAAAAAAGTATATCAATCATAATTAGAAAACATACAGAGAAAAAAACAGGAAAACTGACAGATTCGTGATCACATTGGGAAACTTCAGAGCTCTCAGTGTTCTCTCTATTTTTTGAAAGAGCAAGTAGGCCGAAAAAAAAAAAAAAAAAGGTAAAAAAGAAAGAGAGAAAGAAGTAGATTCAGGATAACTTTTTTTTTTTTTTTTTTTTTTGGCAGTTCTGGGGATGAAACCCAGGAACATTCTACCTCTGAGCTACACTCCCAGCACTTTTTAAAAATTCCTTATTTTGAAACAGGGCCTCACTAAGTAGCTGAGGCCGTCCACAAACCGTGATCCTCCAGTCTCAGCCTCCCAAATACTGGAATTACAAGCATGTATCACCACACTCAGCTGGGATCATTTCAATAATAAATAAATTTCATTTCATTTCATTAAATAAATAAATAATATAGTTTTTTTTTTTGGTGGTGCTGGGGATGGAACCCTTCTACCTCTGGGCTACACTCCCAGACCTATTTTTTTATGTTTTATTTGGAAACAGGGTCTCTTAAAGCAGAGGCTGGCTTTGAACCTGCACGATCCTCCTGTCCCCGTCTCCCAAGCGTGGTGATTACAAGCATGCGCCACCACACCTGACATATTTTGTATATACAAAATCTTTGAACACACAAAATAAAGACAATATATTCCTTTAAGCATAATTGGAACCTTACACAAATCATGTAGTAGGACTCAAAGTAAATCTGAAAAGATTTCTCCTCTTCCATAAATTGATAAATTATAAGATTTATTTACTCAATATAATACAATAAAGTTGGATAGCAGTTATGAAAGAGAGCTCTAAATTTATTTTTATAGAAACTGAATAACTTCCTGGTAAAAAGAAAATAAATGTGAATGATGAACTATTTACAATAAAACTAACAATATATGGCCAAAACAGTACATAGAAACAGTTCTTAAGGTTTTTTCCAAGATTAATGCTGGCTTCTTATAAATTTAATTTTTTCTGTATAGGACACTTTCAGTCTTGGCTAGTCAAAGCTGTATGAAGTATAAACTCAGACACCTCTTGCTTTCATTCCTTTCCTTTTTCACCTTGTCTCCTGCTCTTAGTCTTCTCCATGGTATTTTTAAAAATGTTTTATTGGTGCAGAGTAGTCACACATGCTAATGTGGTACAGGATGGTGGAGGCATACATGCACACACATCAATTAGCTCTTCACCAATTCCCACCCCATTCCTCCCCATGGTATTTTTAAATCATCAGTTTTTTGTTTATTCTTTTTGCACAACTAAGTTAAGTTGAGCATTATTCTTACATTACATTTTTATGCAAAATCTTGCCTACTTTGTTAGATATTTTCCCATTAACTAAGATGCTGGCTTAGTGCTGCAGAATCCATTGGCTTCTATTCTATTTTTATTATTTTAAGAGCAGGAATAGATGTTATACTTGTCAAATATATTTCAGCTTCTAGAGCAATGGCCATTTTTCATTTTTCAGGTGTTAATATATTTTTGTCTTATTAAACAAAAATTTACCAAGTTTCTTTTTGTTGATTTTTCATACTCATTAACCAACAAGTGAAAATATTTCAAAATATCACTTATATTATTTTACTTTTGTGGTACTGGGGATGGAACCCAGGGGCATTCTACTGCCAAGCTATACCTCCAGCCCTATTTTTTTATTATTTATTTTGAAACAGGGTTTCATTGAGTTGCAAAAACCTCACTAAGTAGCTGAGGCTGTCTGCAAACCCCAATCTTCCTGTCTCAGCCTCCTGAATGATGGGATTACAAGAATGCGTCTCCATTCCCGGCTCCAAAATATCATTTACAGTTTGATCTTTCGCTCAAATACATTGAGTCCTCTTTAATACTTTTTGCATAATATGTTTCAGATGTTCAGAAAAATATTAAAGAGTATCATCTAATTGGCTTTTAGAGAATAAACTTTCTTGGAATTTATTTGCTTTCTGCATTTCTTGAACTGTAACCTTAAAACTTGAAATTTTATCTGTCTTCTTACCATTATATTTCAATAATTAGAAATTTTAGGTACCAAGTAAAAATGTTTAAATAATTCCTGCTAGCCATTTCTAGTGGCACATCCATGTAATTTCAGTACTCGGGAGGCTGAGACAGGCAGATTGCAGGCTCCAGGCCAGCTTCAGCAACTCAGTGAAACCCTTCACAAATTAGTGAAACACTGTTTAAAAAAAAAATTAAAAGGGCTGGGAATGTAGCTCAGAGGTAGAATACCCCTGGGTCCAATCCCTAACACTAAAGATAAATAAATAAATAAAGAGAGAAAGAAAGAAAGAAAGAAAGAAAGAAAGAAAGAAATCATTTCTTTTTACATTTGTCACCTCAATGCAGTAATGTATCTAAATTTTAAGGTGAGAAGTGAGGACCATTTCCAGTGTTGAACTGATTGGAGCAATCATTGGTAGTTACCATGAGTAAATCAAACTGTCATCTCTCTAGGCCTCTAGGCAATGTAAAGGTTATTTGGGTCAGAAATGTACTTTGTTCTAAATTCATTATTCTCAATGACTTTGAATTTTTTTTTTTTTTTGGTACTGAGGATTGAGCCCAGGGGAATTCTACTGCCAAGCCACATCCCCAGCCATATTTTTTAATTCTTTATTTTGAAACAGGGTCTTACTAAGTTGCAGAGGACCTAACAAAGGAGACGAGGCTGGCCGCAAACCTGCAATCCTTCTGTCTCCCAGCTGCTGGGATTATAAGCCTGCACTACCATGCCTGTTTGAAATTTTGGTGACCATAAATTTATAACTGAGACACTTGTGTTTTTAAATCCAAATCTGTGGATGTGTTGTTTCCTTATCTACTGATAAAAAGAAGTTACTAAACCTTTCACCTCCACCCTCTCACACCCCATGATCTTTTCTCATTTTCGTTGCGGAAGAAAATGCTTCAACTTTATTTGCAAGTAAGACTTATTTTCACCTCTTAATGTAAAAACTAGGGCATAACTTCAAGCAATAGCTCATTCCCTTTCTCCTTTCAGTTCATCCTTTTTTGTTCACCATTTCTCTTTATCTTTATTGATCTGAACATTCTCTGCTTGTTTAAAAACCTTATCTAGTTGCTTCTTCCAACTCTCTTTGTGTGGGAGGTGGTCCACACAGGCACCAAAGTGGTGCAATTACTCTGTTATCTTTCCTATGGGTATATGTGATTATTATATTATTATATTTTGTGCATCTAAAAGGCTTAGGGTATACATTACACATGCAGGTTTTTTTTGTACTAGGGATTGATCCCAGGGGCATTCTCTTTTAGTTTTGAAATAGGACTTTTCCAAGTTGCTGAGAGTTTCACTAAGTTGCTAAGGCTGGTTTCAAACCTGTGATCCTCCTCTTTCAACCTCTAAAGTACTGGGATTATAGGTGTGTACCACTGTGCCCAGCTCCACCACATACAGTTTTGGGTATTTACCTCCTTTTTCTTAAACAGAAATCTTTTAAAAGTAATCATTTTAGAGTGGAAATGTGTCTTCATTTGCTTTACAAAAAATTGGAGGGAATCTGGGAGGAGTCATATGAATAAAATTGGAAGGGAATGAAAATGAACAAATCTAGCTCCTTTGACATGTGAGAAAATCAAGGCACAGAGTGGTTAAATGACTTGCTAGATAACAGACAAGAAAAATAAATAACATGGAGGAAGAAAGAAAAAGGAAGGAAGGAAGGAAAGAAGGAAGGAAGGAAGGAAGGAAGGAAGGAAGGAAGGAAGGAAGGAAGGAAGGGAAGGAAGGCAGGCATCCTGATGCTTACCAATGTAGAGTAATTGCCAGGAATTCAGCTCAATTTTTTTTTTTTTAGTTTGTGGTTAATTTTAGTACTAGAGGAAAACTAAACTGGAAGGCCAAGGAAAGCAAGTTTTGTTCTCAAAACTTAGCTAATTGTCCAGCCCATTGTAAGAAAACAAAAGATTCTGTCATTATTCTCACTTATTGCCTGATTCTTCTTCTCAAGCCTATCCACACCACTATTTCTTGGATTCTATCTGGTCCATCATCTTCATTTCTAAGCATTGATTTTTAATGCTTTGTGGGCCTTTTCTATTTACTTTAAGTTGAATTGTTTTATTTATTTTCTATTAATTAATTGGCAGAATGTTTTTTTCCACATTTTAATAGGAGCTTTGGCTCTGAAGAAAATATTTATTATACACGTACTTTAACCCCAAAAGGAAACCAGAAAAAAGTAAACTGGAACAAGAAATTAAATTTAAATTTTCAGGGATATTAACAGATGAAATATGGTTAGCAAACATTTCCTGAAATAAAACAACCATGCTGCCCTTCAATCCTTGCCATCAATGTGGTTTGTCACAATACCAAATTAAATCCATTAAAAAATGTTCTGTGTTCTTTTAAACAAATATTTTCCTTTAATTTAAGTAGAAGGAAAAATCTCCATTCAAGGTAATAATATTGGAGTTCTTACTATTTGTAAGGCACTTTGGCAGGCCCCGAATAGGATACTAAAATGACTATTTGTGGTGTATATGTCCTTTTTGAGTTTCAAAAACTCTTTGCACAGACAGAAATCTGAGAAATCACACACAAATTCTCACACTCTTTTTTTTTTTTTTTTTTTTTTGCCCACCAGCAAGTTTGAGGCACTTGACACCATTCATGTACTTCACTTAATCCAACAAATATCTATTGCATCCTTATTATAGGTCTAGAGCAGGTCACTGGTAGGGAAAACCCACAAAATTCTTTCTCCTGAGGTATTTGCATTTTAGTGAGAGTGACAATAAGTAGACAGGTAAAATATTATATATGTGCGCTAAAGAGGAAAAAAAAAAAAAGCAGAGAAGGTGCATAGGGAGTTTTGGGTTTGGTGAGGTAGAACTTTCAAGTAGGGTTTCAGTAGGAAAGTCCCGAAATAATGAGTTGAGTGAAATACAGATGTTAGCCAAGAATGTATGTGTGACAGAACATTCCAGGAAGAGGGAATGGCAAGCGCCTATGCAGGTCCTCAGCTGGGAATGTGGCTGGTCTTTTCAAAGATAAATTAAGAAATAGAAGGCCAAAGTGGCTGGAATGGCCAACTAAGACGATAAGAGAGGAGAAAACCTAGAACTTGAATTGTGATGGAGACTTAAGGTTTTACTCTGATAAAAAAATCCCTAAAGCCGGACGTGGTGGCACACGCTTGTAATCCCCGCTCTTGGTAGGCGGAGACAGGAGGATCCTGCAGGTTTGAAGCCAGCCTTGCTGGCTTAAAAGACCCTGTTTCCAAATAAAAATATAAAAATAGGTCTGGGAGTGTAGCCCGGAGGTAGAAGGGTTTCCAGGAACCCCAGTACCACCATCACCACAAAAAAAAAAAAAAAAAAAAAAAAAAAAAAAAAAAAAAAAAGTCCCTGGAGAGTTTTGTTGAGCAGAGGAGTAACATGATGTAATTACATCTTAGGTGGATACTAACTGGAAGTTGGTCATGGCTGGAAGCTAAAACACAGATAGAGAAGCTATTATAAAACCCAATAAGACAAGAGAGATGATTGTGGTAGGGTCCACAGTTGATTTGTGTACATATTTTCTTGGCTGAGCCATCAGGATTTGCTGAAAGACAAAGGTGAGATGGGAAAGAAGGAGGTCAAGGACCAGCTTTGGACATCAGTTACTCTTTAAGTACCATCTTTGCAAAATGTAGAACTCTATGTGAACATCAAGATTCCTTGTTTTCATGCCAGACTGTTTAGTCATAATCTCCAGGAACATGGCCCTGGAAACAATGCATTTAAACACCTCCCCAGGATTCTTCCACCACACACATGGGCTAACAAAGGCGGCAGGCTCAGGGCTCATTTGAGTTGGTTGCATGTAAAAGCCCAAGCCTTTGAATGGTACTGAGAGAGGACAAAGACCTCTGGTTCATCACTGTACTCACAAACTGGGAGCACAGAACTCTGCAAAGGAGGAGGGCTGCTGGACTTGCAGAGGGAGAGATTAATCACTGATACTTCGCAGCACAGTGCAGGAATAGTTTAAGGTATCTCGGTGGCTTTGGTTAACCATGGAAGGCTTTTTGGAGGGGCCCAACTTTAACGAAGTCTTTCTCAGGTTTTTAATAAGAACGGATGAAACTGAAAGAAAAGATGGTGAAGTGGTACTGAGAGAGGACAGAACCCGACACAGTCCAGGAGAAATCACAGTCAAGGGCAGCCCCAGCTCGGTGAAGGCCACGCCTCTACCAGAAAAGGACCGGCCCGTTTTCTCTCCGCAGTAAAGCTCGGGTTTCCGGGAGGACTTAATTCTAAACCGTACTAAACCGGAAAAAGGTCGCGCGCCCTTCGCCACCCGTTTTCCGGTTCACCCACTGGCCACTTCCCGGTGGGCGGGGCCACGCCCACCTTGTGCGCAGGCGCAGCCGGTGGTCCACGCGCGGCGCAATGCCTGGGAGGCATGTTTCCCGTGTCCGGGCTTTATATAGGCGCATCTTGCAGCTGCACCGGGCTCTGCCCCCGGATCTCAAAGCCCTGGGTGATCAGTACGTGAAGGACGAATTTAGGAGACATAAGACCGTTGGTTCTGAGGAGGCCCGGCGTTTCTTGCACGAATGGGAGGCAAGTGGCGCCCCCTTTTCTTTGCCCCAGATCTTTGGGGTTTCTGAGTGGTGCCCCGGTTTGTCCCTTTCAGAGACCGCTTATCCCAGCTGGTCCCACAAACCCATGCAGGACCAAACAGAGCAGCTGCCTGTTTGTTTGAATTAAACAGCATGAAGTTGATCAGACAGCACTTTACAAAGTTAGATCATGAGCCCCCCCATTTTCTCCCGCCCCTTCTTCGCTGGAGCAGGTTGTTACCACAGTGTTTCCAATTCGATTCAGTTTTTTGAGCTTTTGCAGAGGAGAGGGTGGGAGGTCACAGAGTTGAGTCAAAGTCTAGTACTAAAAGAGCTTGCCGGCTCTTGCCCTCTCCACGTAGGAAACGCCTATTAGTAAGTTAATGCTTCTTTCATAACTTAGTTTCCAGACTTAGAGGCTCGTTTCAGGGATTTATTACTTTTAAATGTCAGCCTTAGTAATTTTCGTCCTTGACTGATACCGAAATCAGGTAACATAAAAACACTGTTGAGGATTACAGGCGGTGCAGGAAAAAAGTTAAGCCACCAGGTGAAAGTAGGTTTCTCTAAGGTCTGGAGTCGTGTCACTTTATCTCACGCTGCTAAATGGCAATCAGTCTTAAGTAGACACATGGGTTAGTAGTTAGTCGATTGACATTTTTTGAGCAAAGGAGAAAAGATAGGCAGGGACCTGTAGGATTTCCTATTTTGGTTTGTAATTAGGAAATAAATGGAGTTGGAGATTGGAGTATGTCTAAGGTACTTGAAAACATGAAGCTGCATTGATGAGAATAGGGGTAAATGATTCTTCAGCCTACAAAGTTGATGGCTAAAGAGATGACTGGCCTGCTTAAAATCATGAAAGTTATGTTAGGGTCAACACAGAACTTTTTCCATTGATTTCCAGAAATCTTGATCATATTGACATTTTAAAGAAGGACTTTTAGCTGGGCGTCGTGGCGCACACTTGTAACCCCAGCATTTGGGAGGCTGAGACAGGAGAATCACAGTTCTCCGCCAGTCTACATAGGCCCTTTACAACTCAGTGAGACACTGTTCCAAAATAAAGAATATAAGGGCCTGGTGGTGCATGCTTGTAATCCCAGCATTCAGGAGGCGGAGACCAGAGCAGAGGATAGAGGTTCCAGACAGCCTCAGCTACTTAGAGAGGCCTTTCACAACTCAGCGAGACCCTGTTTCAAAAAAAAAAAAAAAAAAAGGCTAAAAAAATATAGAGCTGGGGGTGTAGCTCAGAGTGAGAATGTCCCTGGGTTCCATCCCCAGTACCACACACACACAAGACATTTAGAACAGTGGTGAAATTTAGAACTTTCATAAAAGTCATGGTGTAGGAGATGTAATTTGCTCTTCTGAAGCCAAGGAAGTTTAAGTGTAGACTACTTTTTTTTTTTTTTTTTGGTGGTACTGGGTATGGATTCCAGGGGCATTCTATTTCTGAGTTATATCCCCAGCCCTATTTTATTTTTGTATTTTGGTGATGCTGGGGTTCCTGGAAACTTTTCTACTACCGGGCTACACTCCCAGACCTATTTTTTAATATATTTTTTAAAATTTGGAAACAGGGTCTCTTAAGCCAGAAAGGCTGGCTCTGAACCAGTGCAGTCCTCCTGTGCACCCCACGCGGGGCTTATTCTTGTATTTTGAAATAAGGTTTCACTGGTGAGGTTACAGAGGGCCTCACTAAGTAGCTGAGCCTGGCCTTGAACCTGTGATCCTCCTGTCTCAGCAACCCAAGTACTGGGATTACAAGCAGACACGGCCACACCTGGCTCACCACTTTGTTTTAATAAGGTAATTTAGTTTTGGAGCCAGAAGAACTGGATTAAAATTTAGGCTTGGACATTTGGTAAATGTTCATGTTCACTTAATTTTTCTAGGTTGTTTACTTATTTGTAAAATAATAGTATTTACAATATGTTTCAAAATTAGTGTATATAAATGTATTTAAAAGCTTTTGCCTACTGTTAATTGAAATGAAGCTATAATAAGGCATTTGTTAATTGACTTCTTTTAGGTTAGGTCAGTGTGTGGACAGATGGGAAGGAGAGTCTAGCTTTGTGCTAAAAAGAAATAAAGGTACTTTGAGAAGTATAGGAACTTGGAAGTTTTTAAGGAAAATGTAGGAAAGAGGAGGAACTTTATTGCTAATAGGCTGACACAGGGTATAAGAAAAGATCTGCATAAATTGTTGATCAACCTACAAGGCTTGGTAACAGGAAGTTAGCTTTTTATTTGTATTTAACTCTTTTGAAATACGTTTAGACTTACAGAAGAGTCATAAAGACAGTATATATCTTGCTTCTCCTTGTGATAACATAGTGTAATTCATCAAAATAAGAAATTAACATTGCTTTAATACATTTAACTACATGATTTATTCACACTTTGCCATGACTTTCATAAATAGATATCTTTACTCTGTTCCAGGATCTTGTATGAATCCCACATTACATTTAGTCCTTAAGATTAAGGACAAAGTTTGTGACAGTTGCTCAGTGTTATCATTCACAACCTTGACACTTTTGAAATGTACTCGCCTGTTACTTTGTGGAATGTCTCTCAATTTGGGTTTGTTTGATGTTTACTCATAATTGGATTGATATTAGGCATTGTTGAGAATTCAATACATGTGAAGTGTCCTAAACACAGGTCAGCGGGTACCTGTGTTGATAATAACTGTCATCACTTGGTTAAAGTGTCTGAAAGGTATCTCCACTGTTACCTTAGTTCTGTGGTTTGGATAAAGTTTGAATGTGTCTACTAGAGGTTCATGGGAAACTTGGTCCCAGTGTGGTGATGTTGAGACGTGGTGGAATCTTGAAGAGGTGGGGCCTAGTGGGATGTAATTAACTCACTGGGAGCATCATCCTTGGGGGGGAGATTAATGTAGTTCTTTCAGGACTCTAGTTTCTGTGAGAGCAGGTTGTTGTAAAAGGAGTGAGCCTAAGCTGGGCTCACAGGGGTACATGCCTGTAATCCCAGTGCTTAGGAAGCTTAAACAGGATTGCAGGCTTAGAGGTAGAATGTCCCTGTGTTCAACCCCCAGTATAAAAAAAAAAGTGAGCCTGGTTCCTGAGTCTCTCTTCCTGTCTATCCATGTGATCTCTCCCTCTCATATACTTTCCCACCATGATGCCATCTGTCATATTGTGATGTCATAAGATGTTCACCTGTGCCAGGCAGATACAAGTGCCATGCCTTTGGACTTCCAAAACTATGAGCTAAGTAAATATCTTCTCTTTACACATTATCCAGTATCAGGTATTTGGTTATAGCAAGACAGTATTTTTCCTTTTTTTTCAGAATTGAGGATGGAACCCAGGGGCATTTGACCTCCGAGCTACCCCCTCTGCCCTATTTTTTATTCTTTATTTTGAAACAGGGTCTCACTGAGTTGCAGAGGGCCTTACTAAGTAGCTGAGGCTGGCTGCAAACCACAATCCTCCTGTCTCAGCCTCCCAAATGCTGGGATTACAAGCATGTGTCACCACACCCAGCTAATATTTTTCCTTTTGAAATCAATACATATTTGGGGCAGAAAGTGAGGCTATGCAGACATCCTGTTTTCTCCTTAAACTTTGCCAACTAATTTTAGCATTTGTTGATGAATTTTGCCAGTGTGTTCCAGTGGTGATTTTTCTCTTTTTTTCATCTCTTCTGAATTTATTAGTTGGGATGCTTCTGTAGGAAAGACTTGCTCCGTCTCCCCACTGTTGATTTAGTATTTTTACTTTTGTTTTTTGAATAAAGAAAAAATATTCTAGGGGGCAGGATTTACATAATGCTTTTCTTTTTTTTTTTTCTCTGTGCCTACCACTTAGTTTCTAAGAAAACGGAATAATGATTAAAGATTAAATAGCAAGTAAAACATGTTGATGAAGGAATGTGAGAGCAGAAAATAGCATGCTTTCATGCCAGGTGCAGTGGTGCACACTAGAGGATCGTAGATTCAAGGCCAGCACGCCTCAGTTTAGGGAGAGCCTGTTTCAAAATAAAAAGGAGTGGGGTGTAGCTCAGAGAAAGAATGCCCCTGGGTTCAATACCCAGTACAACAAAACAAAACAAAACCATGTGCTCTCTGAAGAGAGCCAAGTGTTTAATTTCCTTTCTCTGTGCCATTTTTATTTACATCAGTTGTATTCTTGCCTGGTTTCTGGTGTTTTTCCTAAATATTTGTCTTGCTCTGTGTATGTTGGGGGATGTTTATAAGTTGAAATTATGTTTCTGGGGAAATAAAACAGCTTAAATATTCTACAAATAGCGTTGATCACTGACTGTTGCCAGGCAAGGTGGTGTAGGCATTGTGGAACATAAAAGTGAATGGTAAATATATTTTACTTTCACAGTGTTCAAAGTTTAGTAGAATAGAATAGATGATTATGGTTTAGTATGAAGGAGAAGCCATTCAATGCTATTGAAGCAAGGAGGAAGAGAGGAAGTTGAAAGCCACAGTGAATGACTGAGCTGAGTCTCCAGCCAAGTCAAAGCTACCCTGTTAGGAAAAGGACTGTCTACAAAGAGGAATAGCATATGCAAAAGCACTGGCATAAGAAACAGCTTGCCAAGCCAGGCGTGGTGACGCACACTTGTAATCCTAGTGCTTGGAAGGCTGAGACAGGAGTTCATACGTTGTGGGCAGCCTCAGCTACTTAGGCCCTCTGCAGTGTAGTGAGACCCTGTTTTAAAATAAACAATTTTTAAAAAGAGCTGGGGAGGGGGTGTAGCTCTGATGTAAAATGCCCCTGGGTTCAATCCTTGGTACAGAAAAAAAAAAAAAAAGAATTACATTGATGTGTTTGAATTCAGTGTCTTAAATGGAAGATTAGGAAGAGATAAAGCCATGAGGTGGCAAGAATAAGATTTCTTAAAAATTAGATTTTTATTTTGAATCATTGCAAGATTTTAAGCAGTGGTGGAAACAATTCTGAAACAATTCTAGAAAGATCACTTTAGCAGCATTCTAGAGGAATGATTGAGAAAAGACTGAAGAAGAGGGAACTTTTTGGAGATTGGTAATATAAAACAACACACACACACACACACACACACACACACACACACACGAACCAAGAGATTGAGAATATAGAGTATAGCTTTAAGAGTTATCCTTTTTAAGGTAGACTTAAAAAGACTTAATGAGACTTGGTGCTAACATAGAATTAGTGATAGGGAGGAAAATAGAATATATAACCAGTAAATTTTAGAATATGGTACTAGTGACCAGAATAGATATATAGAAGGAGCAGGTAGGATTATAAATTCTGCTTGGTGCATTTTGTGTTAAAAATTCTAGTGGGACAGTAGAGATAGTCTAAGATAAGCATTTGTCTGATAACTCAGGAGACAAATGGTGGCTGGAGACAGAGATTTGGAATTCATTTTTTGTGGTTGAAGGTTCATGTGTGGATTCAAGTGCCCAGACTGTGTAATCAAAGATAGAAGACTGACATTAGGGGAAAGTGGTCAAAGACAGAGCACTAGCATTTAGGAGTTAAAAGAATGAGGGTAGTGGTATAACACTGGAACTGTTCTCTCCTTTTAAAAATGATACTTAGCATTTCCTGATCACTTTTGCAAAGAAACTTACCTTTATCCTTCCAGATTATGTTTAAGTCTTCAAATTTGTGTGATCGTCTAGATATTGTAATTTGACATATGCTTTTTTGTTCTGCTGCATTTATTTTACAGAGGAGGAAATACTTCAGAGTTCATGTAGCCATCTACTTGTAACTCACTTTCAAATTCTTTTTCTTATGACTTTGAAGTGGGTCATTGGATAAAAATATGTGATTAAGTTGCATGTCACATATATTTAGAGTTTAACTTAGTATAATTAGAGTTGGATGGGTATTTTGCTAGTTTTTATAATTGTATGCCTCTTGTACCTAATTTAAGAACCTCATTTTGTTGATTTTGAGCATCCTGATTTGTGCTTTGTATTTTAGCTTGTGGGAGAATAGGAATGAATTACCTCTCTGTTTAGTAAATGGATTCTATGCATGTGGGGTATATCTACCAAGTACGAGTGGGTCAGTTTGGTACCTCACAGTTGTATTGTTTATTCTTTGTTACGTATACCTTTTTTTTTTTGGTGGTGGTAGGATGTTGTTGGGTTTTGAATGGTGATGTCACACATTTATGCTTTCTTCATTAAGTTTTATCTTTTGGATGACTTCCGGGAAGATGGCGACCGAGAAGAGCGGGGCTTAAGAGTCCCCCTAACAACCAATCTCCATTACCACAAAAAGAGCGCCTTTCATAGCCAGAAAACACCATCACCAGAAAAACAAAAAAACCACCAGGCTCCAGAGAGAAAGCGGATTGAGAACAGAGCTCAGGGCCACAGAGGAGACACACGCGCCCGAGGACGCGGAAGCAGCGCCATACTGCCGGCGGCAGCGGCGAACTCAGCGGACGGCTACAGCAAGCCGAGGTGAGCCGATGCGGAACAGCCAGGCGGGATCTTTCGGCGCAGACAGCATTTAAAGCTCCCAGTGGCTGAGCTCAGCACACGCTGCAGGGATTCAGAGTGGAAACCAAAACCAGAGAAGAAAAAATACGCCAGCCTCATGGCCGAGGGCGTGGCAGAGGCGCCATATTGCCACTGGCGGCGGCAGCAGCAGTGAATTCACCGAGTCCAGTACAGCGACATCTACGTACTCAAGAACAGTGAGTCAAATTGCGGGCCACAGAGGAGAAATCCCAGTATTGTGCCTCCTGGGACTTGACCCAGTGAGGGAGTGGTGGTGGCAGAGATATCACACCATAAGAGAGCGTGCAACCTGGCACCCCCCATAGTTTAAAGCAGCCTCTATCAACTCCCTGGGTCGGAGACTCTGTGATACAACCCAGTAAAGGAGTAGTAGGGTCTGAGATAATACAGACTCGAGATCCAGAGCACCTTAAGTGAAGCCATAGTGACCCAAGGGAAGAACCCAGAGAAGGCACAAACCTCCGAAATCATGGGAAAGAGGAATAACACTGAAGTAATGAATGTGCACAACCCCACAACATCAGAACCTGATAAAACAGAAAATCAGAGATTTCTAGAAGATCAAATCAGGAAAATAACTGTAGAAATAATAGAGGTGCTTCGAAAAGAACTCAGAGAGAGCCAAAAAGAGATAAAGGATGCAATTAATGAAGTAAAGGCCTCAATTCAAAGCACAAACAACCGATTAGACCACATGGAGAACAGAATCTCGCTCTTAGAAGATGAGCAATCCAAAAATGAAGGCATAGTTTCTAATCTAGAAAAAGATATCCAACAGCAGGAATCTGACATTGAAGAAATATGGGCCCATCTTAAGAGAGCTAACCTAAGAATAATTGGAATAGAGGAGGGAAAAGAAAGTGATACCAAAGGGATCAACAATCTCTTCAAGGAAGTAATAGCAGAAAATTTTCCAAATATAGAGCAAGAGGTTGATACACAGATCCAGGAAACTTATAGAACTCCCTTTAGACAGGATCCGAGAAGAGGATCCCCACGCCATATAATTGTCAAAATGACCAATGTGGAAGCCAAGCAGAGAATCTTAAAGGCAACAAAAACAAAGGGCCAAGTGACATTCAGAGGCAAACCAATTAGAATCACTCCAGACTTCCCAAACCAAGTCATGAGAGCCAGAAGGGCTTGGAGTAACATATTCCAAACTCTGAAAGAAAACAACTTCCAGCCAAAAATTTCCTATCCAGCAAAACTTTCTATCAAACTAGATGGAGAAATAAGAAGCTTCCATGACAAACAGAAACTGAAGGAATTTATGTCTTCAAAACCAGCGCTAGAGAAAATACTCAAAGAGATTAACTACAAAGAAGAAATAGGTAACACTCACCAGAACCAGAGAAACAAGAGTTTCCATCCAACAGACAACTAAGATTGGTTATCTGTGGAGATTCATTATTTATGTTAGTCTTTTACCTATCTCTAAATTGTATTGTTTGCCTTTATTGTTGTTAATTTTTAGGATTTCTAGTTGGAATATTAATATACCTTCAGATATAGCATTTGGAAATATTTTATCCCATTCTATTAGTAACTTTTAACTCTGTTTACATTGTCTTTGGATATACAATATTTTCTTTTATTTTTTAGGGAGTTTGTATATTCTTCTGTTGCCTGTGCCATTGAAATCATATCCAAGAAATCACTGCCAATTTCAATGTTGTGAGGTTTTATGACCCAGATTTTCTCCTAAAAGTTTATAGTCTTAAGATTTATATTTAGGTCTTTTATCTAGTTTGAGTTAATACTTGTATGTGGATTAGGTAAGGGTCCAATTTTATTCTTTTCCATGTAATTATTATTTTTCAACAATACTTAGTTAAAAGATTATTATTCCCACCACCAAATCTTCGTGGAAACCTTGTCAAAAATAACTTGACAATATAGGGAAGAAGTTAGCTCTAGGCTTGTATTTAACTCCAATGGTCTATATATCTGCCTTTAGAACAGTACTACACTGTTTCAATTATTGTAGCTTTATATGGTTTGAAATCAGAAAATATACATCTTCTAGCTTTGTTTTTGCTTCGAGATTGTTTTGGGTATCTAGAGTCCATATTCCATATCAGGATAGATTTTTTTCTGAAAAATAAATATATGATAGTTTCACCTAAAAAAAAGAAAAAAATATTCTCTGGTAAGAAAGAAAGCAAAAAGAAATATTGAAATGTTATCTTTAAGTCATCAAAAGCTTGGTATCAGACAAATGAAACTGTTATGTGAGATTATCATTTTTAATTTTGGATCAATTGCTATAATACTAGATGTCAACTACTAAGCCAAGCATAGGAGGGGGGGATAGGGAGAGAACGGGGTGGGGATCGGGTGGGGGCTGACTGGGCATTGTGTGCATGTATGTCTACAAAAGTATGTATCCCACTATGATGTATGAATACAGTGCACCAATAAAAATAAATATGAAAAAAAAAGTAAAAAAAAAAAAAAAAGTTTTATCTTTTGAAAAATTTTAGACATATCATGGTCCTTAACTAGTGGCCTGAGAAGAGATTACAAAAGAAAATATGAAAAAATGCATTCCTTCTACATTAAATGTGTATTAGTCTTTTTAATTGTTATAACAAAATACTTGAGGTTGGATGACTTTATAAAGAAGAGAGATTTATTTAGCTCATAGCTCAGGAGGTCTAATCACATGATGCCAGCACTGGTTTGTTGGCTTGGCTCTGGTAAAGACCTCTTGCTGGATGAAATCACAATGGAACATGTTTGGGAAGGAGAGATTGCATCTTGGGGCAGGAAGCTAGAGAGCTCACAGTTCAGGGTCACTTTTTTTGGGGGGGTAGTACTGGGGTTCCTGGAAACCCTTCTACCTCTGGGCTACACTCCCAGACCTATTTTTTAATATTTTTATTTGGAAACAGGGTCTCTTAAGCCAGCAAGGCTGGCTTCGAACCTGCGTGATCCTCCTGTCTCCGTCTCCCAAGCACGAGGATTACAAGCATACATCACCATGCCCGGCATAATAATTTTTAATTTTAGGTAATTACCTATTTTTATGCTTATCCTGAAGTGCTACATAACCTCACATTTCTATTTCAAAACTTTTTTTTCATGGTCCATGAGATGTGTGTATAGATATTCCTATCACCCTAAGCCTCATTTCAATGTATAATTACAGTTTACCAATAAGAGAAAAAAAAGGCTTTCATCAGTAATAAAAGGAAAATGGAAATGGCTGAGATATAACTGTTAAACTTTTATATTAATCAGGCACATTGTTTATTTATATTGGGGATTGAGCCCAGGAGCATTCTACCTCTGAGCTATACCCCTAGCCCTTTTTATTTTTTATTTTGACACAGGTTACATTGCTGAAGGTTTTGCTAAATTGGCAAAGCTGGCCTTGAAACTGCAGTTCTGTCTCAGTCTCCCAAGTAATGGGATAACAGGCATGTGCCACCATGCTAGGCTCACATACTTATTTCCTGTGTACTTTTTTGAAAGGTTTCTTTGAGTTTTAATTGTCTCAATAGGGGAAATATTTGTTCCTGAAATTAGACGTGAACCAAAAAGTTCTTTTACCCAAAAGATAAGATTATGAGATGGGTTGTTAACCAATTAAATCAAATAGCTTGGCTCACTTTATACTTTTCATTGACACTCTTGATTTTTAATTTTTTATGTTAGTTGTGGGGGTATATATTAGTATACAATACAATTGGTAGTAAAAGTTTAATGCATTTTGTCTTTGAAATATAGTAACATTTAATATAAAATTTAGTAAGTTCAGAATTTAAAAAGGCAAATTGAATGTATTTGGGGTTAACAGATGTGTGGTCAATATCCTTTATATAAAAGAGATTATTAGCTTGGTAGGAAAAACACTAACATGTTAAATGGCAAAAGGGTGTTTAATAGGACAAGGTACAATTTACGTAAAAAGATGTTAATTACTGTGTTGTATGACTATGACAGATGTAAGAAATTTAAAGCAATGTCCACTGACAGAAGAATGAAATAATAACATAGCCATATAATGGATGGGTTAGTGGGTAGCTATTGGAAGTGGTGTTTCAGATGAATGAATGACATGTAAAACTGCTCATGATACAATTAAATGTAAGCAGTATTTATCTTTGGGTAATAAGATGAAGGATGCTTTTAACTTTCTTCTTTCTATTTAGTTTTTCAGATACTCTGCAAAGATCATATATTACTTTAGTCATTATAAGAAAATCAGTAACTGTTATTTTTAAAAATGCAGTTGGGCCTGGAACAGGAGTGGCACACACCTGTAATCTCAGCTACTTGAGAGGTTGAGGCAGGAGGATCACAGGCTCTAGCCAGTCAGGGCAACTTAGACTCCATCTCAAAATAAAAAAATAAAAAAATAAAAAAGAGTGGGGATGTATCTCAGTGGTCAAGTACTCCTGGATTCATTCCACAGCACTGCAGAAATAAACAAATAAATGCAGTTGAATGTACTAAGTATTTTTGTTACTCTTGTTGTCTCTCAAAGGACTTGAGGCAGATACATTCAAAGAGTCAAATACCACCACCTTATAGATACGTTTCCTAACTTTTCCTCTTAAATTTTGCACATTAAACTTGTACTTTTCATGTTTGATGAATATTAATGTCAGCCTATTTATTTTGTATGATTTCTTGCTGAGTGTTGTAAATAAAAGAAAATGTAAATGTGTTGCCTCCAAATTAAACTTTAAACTTTACTCTTCACTTAACCAGTTAAATGAAACATTTAGAATTTCCAAGCTCTAAACTCAGATTAGAAAAGAATCCTGGTCATGTGGTATCATCAGGTCTTTTTGAGCAACTTGAAAAGTCTTCTTGTGTTTAATTTCTTAGAGATTATAATTATTCAGTGATTCTCTAATAGCTTAGTTTGATAAAAATTAAGTTGCTACTTAATTGTTGTATTCTATCGTATTTTGATAGCATACCTTTTCTAAGTTTGTAGAGGTTGAATGAAGGATGACAGTGAGGGGGGACTGGGAGAGGAGGTAAGTTGGGTTTGCCATATGACAAGCCAGGGAAGATGGAAGGCAAGTTAAAGCTCCTTTGTGGTTGTGAAGCAGCAGATGTAGGAAAGAGATTTGAGGTAGGTCTGTGCCGTTCCCCAGTTCTGGCAATCGTGGTCTAGAATTCTGTAATTGGACTTTACTAGCAGACTCAGAGATGATCAGATTCTTGGTATCAGACTCATGCTAATTAAATTTATATAATAGTGAAATATAAACCGAATGTTAGTTTACTCTTCTGGTAGGAAGATCTGGAGTGGTAATCAAATATGTTAATATATCTGCAGAAAAAATTGACTTTTCACATTAAGTGAAGTAAATTAAGACTTTATGTTCATTTAGATCATGATTTATCGCCAGATTTATTCTAAAAAGAATAAGTCTTTTTTTTTTGAGAACTTCAAAATCACAAATAAGGGACTGTAGACCTCTTCGAAGCTTTCTGTGAGATCAAATTAGTGTCTAGAAGGTTGCCTGGTAAACATGAAATTAAAATAACAGGAAGTGGTAGGCATGAGCGTTTCATCAGGCTCCACTGCATCTGCAGAAATCAACATCCTTTTAGTGATCATTTCTGTGGTTCCTCCAGCTTCATTGCTCTTTTTTTTCCTGGACAGAGCTGAACACATATTAGCAAGTTTTCATTCTACTCTTTATTTTTATGTTAAATTCCTTCTTTCTGTTGATATTATTATCGTTCCTGATAATAGATTAAGTTGCTACATTCAATTTTCTGGGCCTGAGAGATTTCGGATTCTTCTCTTGGGTGTAGATTTAATCAGATTAATTCCCAAGGGAAGATCATATTTGCCTTATTTACAAGATTTTACTCTTCTAAATTACTCTAACTTAAAACATTTCTAAAATAAATTGCATTTTGTTGTCTAAGCTCTAAAACACTAAACTATGCTTCATTTGAATGGATTTTAAATATGATTATTTTCCTTAAAAACATTTGATCATTATAAACATACAGATCAAAACAAAACAAAACAAAAAACTCCCAGAATGTTACATGCTATGTTTAAATACCACGGTTTCTGGACTTTGATGCAGTGACTCTTCATTTTGCTGCTGATGAACAGGATTTAGTTTAAAAACTATCCTGCTTAATTAAAAAAACAATGTGTACACTTTTTGTGTTACCTAAGAATGATGGTAGATGGTATAGCAAATACATATGTACAAAACCAACCACAACGATTCCATGAACGGGAGAGAGGCTTGTCTAGTTTCTCACTGAGCTGTGACCCTCACAAGACCTCACGCTCCCTGCCTCACACTTCTAAGCATGGTCCTTAAGAGACTGGGTTACTTATATGCATTTTAGAATCTATAGATGCATAAATACAATTGATAACTTGAGGATTTCTGGCCAATAACTATAGTTAACACCACTTTTAAAGAAAAATTTTTGAGCTTCTTGTATTTTTTTAAGACTAAAAGAAATGTACAAGTTTCATATAGTTTGAGAGTACTCAACATACTGGGATACTTCAGACAGATATTCATGCATTCATGCATAAAGTGTTTATGCAAATACTTACAGTTTCTGGAGCACTTTTAGAAGATGCAATAAGATCATATTCTAATTTTGTAATTAGATCTAATGAGGGCAGAGATATCTTTTGGAAGAGGTATATGATGGTGTTTATTCTGGAATTTACATGGAAACAGATATTTAATTTTATTTCTTTATCATATACCCATCCTTAAATTTTCTCCTACCTGCCATTCTCTTTTTATTTTCAGACTTTAGCTATGCTCTTTGTACCATCAAATTTTTCTCAAGTGGCTGTGTTATGAGCAATGGGGCTGCAAGGTTCTAAGACCAATGAGTCATGTCACATGCAATTTGTGTTTTTCCACAGTGCCACAGGTTTATTCAGCCTCAAAGTTTACAGCACACAGGAACTTATGAGGAAATTGTCTCCTAAGTGAAGTTAAGCTAAGTTCTAGGTTTGGATGCTGGGTGGCTGCTTTGCCAAAGCCAATTAACAATAAGCATCGAAAATAATATAACTTCACACTAGCAAATATAACAATTTAGGTTGAACAAGTATGTTAGACAATATACTAGTCTTTAAATTGAAGCACACTTAAAATAATCAGCAAATAATACAATTCGAATGAGCAGGGAGTAAGGAATAATGAACCAAGTCCAGAAATGGGAGAGGAGCTTCAGAGTTGGCATGCACATCGGGCTGTCATGATCATTGCATTGATCTTTGGTCAGCAAGAAAGCAGGACCAGAGCAAGTCACTGGCAAGTTTCTAAAGCTGTTCACTTGCGATTTTGAACTATATGACAGCATGTTCAAACAGATTGTTTAATGAAAATTGTTTTCTATCCCATGCTCTTTACAGGCTGTATCATACGATATTTCTCTTTCGGCTTCACAGTATCATTGTAAGGCTGCTTTTGCTGTCACGCATATCACTCTGCTCCCCTAGCATTTTGGTCTTTAGTAGAGATGCCAGCATTCCTAGAGGTGTTCGTAGGATGGAACCCTGAAAAGAAAAGGAGGCCAGCTAGTTAATGGCAGTTTGGGTTATTAGGATCCTTCTTCCTGATTCTCCTAGCTTTTCCAGAACACTTCATTTCGGGATCATCATTTTTGGATTTTCATTTCACAGGCATTGTCTTCCACCTCTCAGAAGTTTTCTGTTTTTGTTGTTGTTATTTCTTTGGAAAATTGCAATACATGGGAATTTTTGGATTTTTTTTTGTACTTCTGTTTTGCTGTTCAAAAAAAAGCAAATTAGATCTTTGTCCATTGGTTTCTTGGAGTCACCTTTAGCCATATTGACTCTACTGTTTGCTAGTTCCTGAAATACACACACTTTTCTTTTTAGTATTAGAGATGAGTGTAGGAGTGCTGTACCACTGAGATATATCACCAGCCCTTATTATTTTTGTGATGAGTTTTCCCTCATTTGTCCAGGCTGGCCTTGAACTTGCAATCCTCTTGCCTCAGCCTCCAGAGTGGCTGTGATTTCAGATTTGCTCCATCACACCCAGCTCCTGAATATATTTTTAAAGAAGAATTTTGTAGGTTGATAGTTGTTTGGTAGTTCTAAAAGTATACCTCACACACTATTTCTATATCATTTTCAGTTATTGTATTTAAATCATTAGTTTCACCTGCTACATTTATCAAGATTTGAGGACAAGGACTAATAGATTTTAGATTTTTTTTCCTTTTTTTTTTTGTGGTACTGGGAACAGAACCTATGTTGGCCTTCCACCTCTGGGCTACACCTTAAGACCTATTTTATTTTTTTATTTGGCAACAGGGTTTTAGTAAGTTGCTGAGAGCTTCACGAAATTGCTGAGGTTGGCCACCAACCTGCAATCCTCCTATCTCAGCCTCCCAAATACTGGGATTCCAAGAGTGGGCCACCACGCCTGGCTATAATAGTATAATAGAAGGGTTTTTCTTTTTTTTCTTCTATTTTTGCAGTACTGGGGTGGAACCTAGGGACATTCTCCCTTGGATCCACACCCCAGCCCTATTTTTCTTCTTTATTTTGAAACGGTCTCACTGAGTTGCAAAGGGCTTCACTAAGTAGCTGAGGCTATTCTTGAGAACTGTGATCTTCCTGTCTCAGCCTCCCAAATGCTGGGATTAAAAGGGTGCCCCACCACCCTGGTTTATAATAGGAGTTTTTGAAGCTTGATACTCTTGTAACTAATTTTATACTTGAGTGTATGTTACTTTGGATTTGGAATGTCTCTCTAGCCTTAATGGAGATAAGGTAGCAATGTTGGAAGAGGGGCTTGGTTGCTAAGGAGGGGCTACTGGGGGTGTGGTTTTGGGATTATATATTGGTTCCTTTTCTCCCTGCTCTCTCTCTTGCTACTGACCTCTATGATGTGAGAGGGAAGCCTCGCACTCTTCTTCCTCCTTTGCTACCCACAGCCATGTACAGATCTTGGTAACTGGCCTCACATGGACTGACCCCAGAAATCTCCAAGGGAACTGAGCAAATAAGTCTTCCTTCCACTATATTGTATGGTCAGTTTTTTTGGAATTCAGTAGTGAGAATGCTGCGTCATTGTTTTTCTGTAAAGTTTTCTTTACTAATTGATTAAAAAGGAAAAAAAAAAAAAGACTCTGAGGTGGGCCTGGTGGCACAGGCTTGTAATCTCAGTACTTGGGAAGCTGAGATATACAAGTCACAGGTTTGTGACCAGCCTTAACAACTTTGATGCCTTGCTTCAAAAAAATTTTTTTTAAAAATAAGGCGTGGGGTCTAGTTCAGAGGTAGAATACTCTTGGATTCAATCCCCACTAACCCCTTCCTCCTTCCCAACACATGGACACATGTGTTAAGTGTACTGGAAAACTTATTAAAAGACTTCTTTTGCAAATCCTTTTGTAAAGCGAATAATTAGCCCATAATTTGTTTCTTCAAGTAAAATTGCATTTGCATGTTTAAAATTTGTTTTAAATAGGCGTTGTCTACAAATGTTGATATTTGTGTCTAAAAAGAAGAAAATTTAATTTTTGTGTGATGTGAAGAACACATTCAGACTTGGTGCTTTAAATGAGTGATACATCCAGATTATTTAGCTCCATGGTTTGTAATCAAATGTTACCAAAATATTATTTAGGGTGCCCAACAACCCAAATTAAAGGAGTGGCAAGAGTTCATACATTTTAGATTGAAGTATGGAAAATGTTTATACTTCATTTTCTTAAATAGTAGCAGGGTTAGTATGAAGTTATGCAAAAGTTTGAACAGTTTTGTTAGTGTTTTCTTTTCTTTGAAAGTTTTGCTTTATCTTAGCCTGTGGCTATATGTGGGGCTTTAAAGTATATTTGTTAACTTACTATTTATGATAGTTTTATTATAACCTGCAGTTTATTGGTCTGCTTTGTATTTGGAAGATTATAATCATAATTCATTCTTCTCTTGGTTTGAATACTGACATGTAAACTGGAATTAACCAGAAGCAGTGATTTAGTTCTGAATATAGCATAAGTATGCTACCATACTTATGAAAATATATAATGAAAATAAGATAAAATATGATTGCTGTTGTGAATATTTAACAGCACTGTGGGCTAGTTTTTTCTTTCCTCCCTCCTTCTTTCCCTCCCTCCCTCCCTCCCTCCTTCCTTCCTTTCCTTCCTTGTTTTCTCTTCTTTCCTTTCTCTTTTTTGTAGGGCTGTCTAGGAACCTAACTACCAATTCCTACTTATTCATTGTTTCTTTGGGAAAGTATATACAGTTGACCAATGGAAAACACAGTAACTATGTTTTCAGTGTACTGAGAAACTTATTAAAGGACCTCTTTTGCATCCTTTAAACAACAAGGGTTAGGAGTGTGGACCTATTCCAATAAAATATCTGCATATTACTTTTGGTTCCTCCAGACTTAACTACTAATAATCTGCTAATGACTGGAAGCCTTATTATAACATAAATATTAGATTGACATGTTTTATATGTTACATGTATCGTTTATGTGAAAACTACAAGAGAATGCCAGAAAGCACTTTTTAGCTACAACTTCTTGTGATTGTGTTGGAATGAAGAACTTCTCACATGGATATAATTAGGTCACAAGGTGCTTTAAGGTGGATGCTTTCAACCTGAGCTCACTGGAGAGCATCAGGATTAGCACATGAAGACAGTATGTACTCCAGCAAGTTTTGTGGAGTTCTGATTTAATGTTGCATTTTATATTTGTTTACCTTTCTCTTCACTGTGAATGGCGGCCATGTATGGTTTGTAAGCTTGTGTGCGGTTTGATAAATTATAACCATTTACAGTAAATTTGTATATATTTAATGGATCAATACCTGCTTATATTTTATGCATTCACAATATACTTGTTGATTTTTTTCTATATTTCTAGGCTATTTATTTCATCTGTGAGTTTTTACAAATTGTTGGAGATTTAAAAATAATCCACATATGTTCAAGGAGAGCCTCAACAAGTAGTGAGACTCTCATCAATCTAGTGAGACCTTGTTTCAAAATAAAAATAAAATAGGTCTGGGGGGTATAGCTTGAAGGTAGAATACCCCTGGATTCAATACTCAGTACTATACACACACACACACACACACACACACACACACACACACACACACCCCACACCCTTTTTCTCTCTCTCTCTGCATGTAAGTGGACTTGTGTAGTCAAACCCATGTAGTTCAAAAGTCAGCAGTACAAATGAAAGCTGAGAACATTGGGAACTTGTTTGCATCTCTCAGATCCTCCACCCAGCCCAGTAGATTGCCAGTTGTCATTATCTCTGAATGTTTGTAATAAGTTCATAAATAATCTTGCCTTTGGTTTGCCGTTGGTTTAACTATTGTTTTACAAAGCAGGGCTTTGATTATTTTATTGCCTTTATAAAACCCATTTGTTTTCCCTTTAATCTGGAATTAAAAAGTGCAAATCTAGGCCAACTATATTTTCTTAGCTTATCTCTCATTATTCTTTGTCGTGAATTCTGTGTAATGGTCATTCAACTGGGTGTTGTTCTCTCAAAGTAGCTAAGTTGTTTCGTCTCATTTTTTATTTGGTCTAAATCTTTTCGTTTTTCTGCCCAGCTGAACCCTAAAATGTATTTTAAGACAATGTCAATCTTATGTTTTCTTTTCTGATTAAGTATTTGGTGAAAAGCAAATCTCTGTCTTCTAATTTCCCCAGACACACACACACACACACACACACACACACACACACACACACATACATATATTTGTTTTCTGTTTTGGTACTTACTACTTTCTATATTGTATTACAGTTTCCATATACTTTTTTTTTTTTTTTGCTTCTATTACATGGAAAGTTCCTGGAGGGCAAAAATGTTTTACTTATCCTTGCACTTTAAAATTTCAAGGACAGTTTTTTGTTTTTTAATGCTAAGTAAATCTCCCCTCTCCCAAAGAAAAATTAGTGATTATTGCTAATGTACACATCTGGATAAAAAGTTAACCAATCAAATGTGTGAACTGCAGTCTTTGTCTTGACTGCACTATGAAATTAGCGGGCATATGAATGAATGGGTAACTTATTCACTTTTTAATTATTTCCTTGCTATGTGGTATTAATGAGCTTTTGATTTTTATAAAACAGTGTTGTCATCTTTGCTTTCTACTTATTCAGGACAAATTAAAGTAGCTTAATATTCCTGTTTCTTTTTCCATTTAATAGGGTATTTTAAGTGCCTTAGGTGGGGGAGACATCAGGAGAGAGTATTTAAAGAATTTAAGATCATGAACTGAGGGAGAGACCTATAAATTTATAATCACTAAGAATCTTAGGAAAAAAGAAATTGAGTGTCTGCCAGTCATTTTCCTTGTTCTACAAATAAGCAGCATCTTTTCTCAGGAAGAAAAGAATCCTTTTCCACAGACACCTTTAATTCTAATTATAGCCACTTAAGTAATTTATAACTGGATTCACTTCTCCACATATTGGAAATTTGGGGTAAACTAAAACTCCAGCCAGATACAGTAGATTTTAACATGTATGTGTTATTACAAAAATTTCCACATGGTGGCAGAAGATCCCTATGTCTGGAAAGACTTCACTGAACAGAATTCAGAAAACTTTATTTTTCAGTTTTAATCTGAAATAATAGTCCAACGAGTAATTTTAACGTTTGTATTATCTAAATGTACATGGCAAATATATAAATGGCAAAACCAGTATAGTAGGAACAAACTTAACATAGTATTTGTGTGTGTGTGTGTGTGTGTGTGTGTGTGTGTGTGTGTTCTATTTCTCTTACATATTTTCCCTAATCTGTAGTGTCCCATGTTCCTACTCAGCCTGCTCAATGGGAAGCTTTGTATATTTTACAGGCTGAAACATAAACTGGAGCCCAACCAAAGAGTTGGTCCAGGCAGAAGAGTCAAATACTGTGTGTGTGTGTGTGTGTGTGTGTGTGTGTGTGTGTGTGTGTGAGTGATTGAACCCAGGGGAATTCTGTCTCTGAGCTACACCCCCAGCCCTATTTTTTTTTTTTTTTTTGGTGGTACTGGGGTTCCTGGAAGCCCTTCTACCTCGGGGCTACACTCCCAGACCTATTTTTACATTTTTATTTGGAAACAGGGTCTCCTAAACCAGCGCACGCGCGGCTGGCTTCGAACCTGCGCGATCCTCCTGTCTCTGCCTTCCAAGCGCGGGGATTACAAGCGTGCGCCACCACGCCCAGCCCCCCAGCCCTATTTTTAATTGTCTGTCTGTCTGTCTGTAAGTAAGTAAGTAATACTGGGATTGAGCCCAGGTTATTCTGCCTCTCAGCTATACCCGGTTCTATTTTTTATTTTGAGACAGGGTCTCACTAAATTGCAGAAGGCCTTGCTGAGTTGCTGAGGCTGGCTGTGAGCCTGCTATCCTCCTGTCTCAGACTCCCAAGAACTGGGGTTATAGGCATGCATGCACCACCATGCCCGGCTATCAAATACTTATTCAGCTATCCTCTGTCTATATACCTGGAGCTGCTTGGGTTTGATTGCACTAAATTTATCGACCAGGCTTTGAATGCTGTCCAGGAAAGGAAAGCGTTAGTGACACTGGGGTCAGAAAGGAGTTGGGCAAGATGGGTTATCAGTGGACGTTTCCCAGATCTAATCACTTATTAAATTGAGAACTTGTGTTGTTGCATCTCAGACACTGCTAGACTTAGACTGTGGCAGAAACTGGAAGTACAAAGTGGAGGTATGCCATTACGGTCTCAGGTATCTAATGAAAAACCCGGGGCTGGTGGTGTGGCTTAGTGGCAGAGCTCTTTTCCAACTTGTGTGTGGCACTGGGTTTGATCCCCAGCATGGAAAGAAAAAAATTTAGAACACATTTTAAACTGAGTGAGATGCTAAGACAGTAGTCACAAACCAGGATAATTCTGTACAAACCAGTATATATGACTGTTACACTATATCCCATAACAGTAGATTTGGTAGGGAAGTCTGGTATACTATAGTTTTATAAAGAAAATATTGAATTTAATCAAGAGTTTCTTTTGTTTGCTTGTTTGTTTTTGCAGTGCTGGGAATGGAACCTGGGGCCTTGTGTATGCCAACAAGTACTCTACCACTGAGCTACATTCTTAGCTCAAAATCAAGAAATTTGATTCTTGACTTTATCCCCAGATTTACTTTTTTGCTTTTGTCATCTTTGAACTATGTATCTTTCCTGTGAATATATTTATTTTAAATTCTGAAATATCTTTTTATTAGCTAATGTCTAAAGCTTAATAAGGGGAGTGTTTATTAACAATAGTAAACACATATTCATTCCAGGTAGTGTTGATATTTTTTAAAATTTTGGCCTTTTTTAAAAGGTCTGATTATATTGCCATTTTTAAAATAGAATGGTATATTTGTCACAATGAACCAATACTGATATATTATTATTAACTAAAGTTCATTTCTATTCATATTACCCAGTTTTAATCTAATACCTTTTTCTGCTCCAGGATCCCATCCAGGAGATCACATATTTAGACATCATCTCTCCTTACCCTTTCTCTGCTGATAGTTTCACATACTTGACTTGTGTTTTATGACCTTGACAGTTTTAAGGAATACTAGTCAAGTATTTTGTAAAATGTCCTAAAACTGGGACTTGTCTATTTTTTCACACACACACACACACACACACACACACACACACACACACACACAATGAGAGGATTTTTTTAAATTTTTTATGGAATGTGGATTGAAGCCAGGGCACTCTACCACTGAGTTACACCCCCAAGCCCTTTATTTTTCACTTGGAAACAAGACTTGCTAAGTTACTGAGGCTGGCCTTGAACTTGCGATTCTAAGTGTCTCAGCCTTCCAAGTACTGGGGATTATAGGTGTGCACCATCATGCCTGGCAGAGGTGCCCTTCTCATCATATCATATTAAGGGCATATTATTGACATTATTTTTACCTCATTACTGTGGCTTGATGAGCTGGCATTAGTAGACAAATTCTCATCCTCTATAAACATATTTTGTGTTTATATTAGTCATATTGTCTTCAAGCAGAAGATTCTTTATGAATGAGTTTTAAAGCTACTTAACCATGTTATAGGTTAGTTTAATTAAACTAGAGAATATACATTATAAATTCATTTAGCCAGCATATGACATTATAGCATGTTCAGATAGTACATGTCAGAGGCAGGTGCAGCAATGGCGGGGAGGGCTTGGTAGCCTTTGGGTACTGCTCTTCACACGTTATTTACTGTTTGTGTCTTACACAACTTAAACTGTATACCATGAAGATGCTAGGGACAATCTGAAATTTACTTAGTACAAGTAAATTTCTCTTATTTTTAAAATGAAGAGTTTAAATAGAAAGTCTCTCCCTTTACTCCAGTGGATTGCCTTATGTATGCAATCCTTGTCTAATTTATTTACATCTGACTCTGGAGACTACTGGTCTAATAGAGAACTAAAGGAATTTCACAGGTAATTTTACTGGCTTCCTAAATTAGTTTTTTTCTATACTCTCCTGGCTTTCTCAAGTTATTTTTCTTTTGTGTATGATGTTTTTATTTTGAGAGTTCCCTTCTATTTTCTGACAACCAAGATAAGATGCAGGCTGGTTTTTACATACTGAGTATAGTTAGAAGCTTGCAGTCCTTATAGAAATCAAGTCATTGCTAGATTACCTCTCTTAAAATTTTTCTTTTTGGAGTAAGTTAATTGATAGAGTACTTCAAGGATGCTGACATTTTATAGGATTTTTTGGGCCTTTTTTTGGCACTGGGGCTTGAACTCAGGGTATTGATTGCACTTGGCAAAGCGAGCACTTTGCCACTGAGCTACATCCCAGCCCGAAGCTGACATTTTATATCCTCCAGGAATAAAGGATTGAATGCTTTGACCCTCTGGACTCTTTTCTTTTTTAAACCCATGTTTCTTCTCAACTTATAAACACCTCAGTTTCCCCTTGTTTATGAGTAATCTTTAAAATAGGAAAATGAATGAGGTATATTATTGGAAAAACAAACAATTTAAGAATGGTATAAGATCACTTTAAGGAAACCCAGTCTACAGAATATAAACTTAGGCCATGATTTGTTGTTTTATTTCCACAGATTTTTAACTGACAGGTTTTAGGGATACATGATTTTATTTTATAGTTTTGCTTTAGTTTGTAGAAATTTGATTTATAGAATGCTCTCAAGATTATCAGGGTTATCTCTGGGCATTTTTGATAGGTTTCTAATATTAATTTATTACAGTTAATAGAGTCTCTCTAAACCAATACTTGAACAATCCATTCTTTTGTTATATAGTGGTTTATGAAAAGAATTTAAAGAAAATATGTCATATCTATTTAGGGTATAATATATTCTACTGTTTTGACACCTTCACTTATCTTAGCATTTGGAACACTGAATGCACATTAAATAATACTAAATGCCAAATCTCCAAATAAGAGTAGGTTGCAAAGGTAGTAATTGGTATGTTGATGCTACAGGAAGTACAGAATATATATATGATACTTGATAGCATGGCGTGTGGTAACGTGCTCAAAGAAGTTAGTATTTTATGTTTGACATATTTTGAAGTAGTGCTTTGTGAATTCATATTTGTTTTAATATGTACTTTAAACCACTTAGTGAAGGTGCATTTTGATGTTGTTTAAAAATATGTATTCAGGAGCCAGGCGTGGTGGCACATGCTTATAATCCTCGCGCTTGGGAGGCAGAGACAGGAGGATCGTGCTGGTTCCAAGCCAGCCTTGCTGGCTTAAGAGACCCTGTTTCCAAAAATAAAATAGGTCTGGGAGTGTAGCCCGGAGGTAGAAGGGCTTCCAGGAACCCCAGTACCACAAAAAAAAAAGTATATATATATATGTATGTATGTATTCAGAATGAATTAACATATAGGGCTTTGATCATTTCAGTAAAGCCTTTAAAAGTCACAGATTTTCTATTTGCTACTTTCCCTTCCCATTGTTTTAGATAATTTTTTTGTTATTCAGGGCTATTCTCTTGACAGATATTCCTCACCTGAGGCATTATCACTCAGAAGAATAATTGCATGGGTTTGAATATAATTTGTATTGGTTGTGTCATGCATTCATTTTTAGCTTATAGTTATTCTTTCCACAGCACTGTTCCCAAATAATACTATTAAGACTCTTTGACTCAGGTGAAATTCACCTTATAAAATAAATATATTTAACAAATGTGAATTTGAATAAATGTAGTTTCATTTCCTAGTAATTTGTATTACAGAGTCTAAGAATTGAGGGTGGTTGGGAGCATGATCAACATGTGCTGCTCAAAATAATGTACTGAAAAATATAACCACTGACATAATTTACACAGTTTTCTGACAATATTTTGCTTCATACAGTTTTCTGACAATATATTCCAAGTACCAGCTGTACTTGGAAAATTCAAACCTTTTATTTCTCTTTGCAAAATCCTACCTGTCTTCAAACTCAGGCGGCTTATTTTCTAGTTACCCTAAGATCAAAGCTTTTTAATCCCCATGAACCATCTTGAACTAGCAACCTGACAAATACTTTCTACTATCTAACTGTCCTTTAAGTAATGAAGCTGATTGTATCCCATTCTCCATTTCTTTTCATTCTCCTTTTTTCAGTCTTCTCTCACATATAACCCTATGTATAGGCCCGCGCACATCCTAAGAAAAGGCAATAAGATGAGGTGTGTCAACCATTCCAGTGTACCTTGTCAGCACCCACAAGAGAATACTAAGGGCTTGTTTGGAACACCAAAAATCCCACTAACTTTCAAAAGAACATTTTAAAATATAATACAGATTGTGTCATTATCTCATGGGAATTTCAAAATAATTTCTCTAATATATATAATATAAATATAAATAATTTCTCTAGCTAATATCTGTAAAATAATTTACAGAGAATAATTTCTCTGTAAATTTTTATTCTTTTAAAAATCAATCTATAATTGGACTAAACAAAGTCTAACATAAATAACATCAACAGTAAGGAGTGTGCCATAAAAATATATATATGTACAGAGTACCAGGGGAGCACAGAAACAAACTCAGGTCAAGGGTGTATGTGTCCTGGAGAAAGTGATGCTTGAGATAAGTCTTGAAGTCTCATGCCATGAAGCAAATAGGAGCATTCCAAACAGAAGGAATACATGTCTGCTGATGTGTGAATGAGCATGGAGTATTTGGAAACTTCGTGTAGCTTGTAATGAGGGACAGCTGGGGAAATGAGCCAGCTGATGAAGAAACTTGTAGATAGTAGAAGTAATAGTCTTGCAATTTGAAGAGTCACATGCATTTCTGAAAGTTACTGGCTTGCATAGCCCGAATGACTTGTAAGGGATTTTTTTGACTATATATATTTTTAATGTATATTTTTCTACTCTAGTGTCTTACTTAAGGGGATCCAATTACCCATTTGTCTGATCAAGGCACTCTCCTGGGAAATGCTTGGTCACACCTTATTCACTGCTTTCTTTTTGGCTGAAATGGTTAAGGAAAGGGTGTCAGGAGGACATATACTTTGGCTTTCCTTGAGCCTTTTCTATTTTTTGTTACTTCATAAACTAATTTTTGTTTCATATTTTCACTGTTATTTTTAGACTTATGAATAAACAACCAAAATTAACTTTAAATATACTTAATAATAGTCTTTCGGTGAGTTTTTGTTTTCTAGCTTGACAATATAATTTCTCAAGAATTCGAAATATTGTGATAATTCTACACTGTCTCATTTGGCTCATTAAGGTAATATTTTAATGTAGACAAAAGCTTTTACAACCTGGTATATTTTATTTTCTGTTAAAATTTTATCTTTTGTAAACAGAGTATTACTTACTGTATATCTAGCTTTGGATCATGGCATTGACTATAGGATCTTGTACATGCTAAGCACGTGCACTACCACTGAGCTACCTCCTCCGCTCTTTTTAATTTTATTGTAAGATCGCCTTGCTAAATTGCCCAGGCTGCCTTGAACTCCTTGTTCTTCTCCCTCAACCCCCTAAGTTGCTGAGATTATAGGTACAAGTGCAACTTGTATGTGATTTTTAAAAAGATACTTGATGTAGTAATTCACTTGATCTTTTACTTTTAATAGATTTCTCTGGAGAGTGCTTGAGAATTATGTAGATTGATGTGGTCTTTTTTTTATGACAACCAGAATACTAATTAGTATTTTGTTTGGAAACATATTGCTCATTCTACTTTCTTGATAGTTATCTGAAGAATTTCTAAACAGATTGCATCAAAGTATAATAATTATCCTGTTTATTCAAATTTTGGAATTATCCTATTATAAACAGGACCGTCTGTTCATCTGTGACTTTAGCTTTTTTAAGTCAGTATTTATAATCTGGAATTTTAATTTTTTTGCCATTTATAGCAGCTATATTTCCAGTATGGGTGTTTTTCTTCTCCCTTACAGAATTGACAGTTATTTTTCTCATGTCTCTATACCAGTGTGTAGAGATGTTCGCAATCCTAATATGATAAGTGAACATGTTATGTGTTCTCTGGTAAAAGAAGTTGAGTGTGAGATGGCCATGTAGCATAGTCTCCAGTCAGATCCTCTCGAGAGAGTGGGGAACCTGCATGGTGGGTTCTGGCTACTTGACTTGTTAACATCATAAGCATGTAGTAGAGGGTAATATTTTGAGGTATTTATTTTGGAGACATGTAAAGACATGAGCAAGCAGAGCTTTTCTAATAGCTAAAGCACAATGGTGGAGTCTTTTGATACTCTTTTACTCCCTTATGGCCCCACTACCTGGCCACGTGAGAAAAACACGTATTGGTGACATCAGTGTTATTTTCTGACATTGTTTTTCTGTATTCTGTGAATCAGTGTGATTTAAGTGTTTAGACACTGAGAAATAGTATAAGTTATCATATAATTATATCTTGTGCTAGAAAAATAATCAGTGACTCAAACCTAGTCAAACAAAATGAAATGTATTACTACAGCAAACATAGATTCCTTTTTTAATAATATGAAATATTCTGTATTAATGACTTGTGCAGATATGCTTTATATCCCCAAGGCATCTTCGAGTTTCGTTACTATAATTCAGATAACTTTCAGGTTTCTTGTGGAGGTGGGTATGTGTGTTATTTATGCTCCTTAAGGAGGCCTGGGTGGTATTTTTAATCAGTTCTCTAGGGAAAGCTTGACTAAATGTTGCAAACTTAAATTTTGGTGTTGCTAAATGGGATCTTACAAAATGAATAAATTTTGGGAGGAAAGTTTTTTTTTTTTTTCTAAAGGAAATAGTTCTTCAGACTAATTCTGATTATAGTATGTGGGAAAAGTTGGGGTAGCATTTTTATAATTTAATCTGAAATGAAACAAAGTGTTACATTTTTAAATGGGACAGAAAATACAGACATTTTCTTAAAGTATACTATTTACAGTTGATGGATGAGTGTGTTCATAAAATATGTTAAGCCAATTTGTTTCGATGTTTTAGTCAGCTTTCTACTGCTATGACAAAATACTTGGGAAATATAAAGAAAGAAAGGTTTTGGTTCATGGTTGGTTTGAGGCCATGGACAGCTGGCTCCATTGTTTCTGGGCCTGTGGTGAGGCAAAACCTCATGGCAGAAGGGCATGGGGGAGCAAATCAGCTCTCTCTTGGCCCATGGGAAATGGGAGAGGGAACAGCCCAAGGACAATATCTTGTTAGTTACCAAGGGCCCACTGCCTTCAGCTTGGTCCCACCTCCTGCACTTTGCCCCACCTGCCAGTAGTCCACTCAACTGTTAACCCATCAAAGGCTTCTCAGTTGTTGAGGCTGTGACCCTTCTCATCCAGCCACTTCCCAACACCCCACCTCTGAACACTCCTGCACCAGACCACGCCTTTGGTGTTCCCCCAGATCCAAACCAGACCAACTGTCCAGGAAGGTCTATGACGAATGCTTCTTTCAATATGCATATTCTTCTGTGAGGCAACTATTCTTTCATTTATAGAGTTTATCAGTTTGGATTTTCATGTATTGTGATTTTTTTCTGCAATTACAATGTTTCTAACTAGTTATCTTTCCCTCTGAAGATGGCCCACAGACTCTCTTCAACATATGTATGGGCTTTCCTAAGTACATCTGTCTCTTAAGAAAAGTTTCTAACTGTATTTTTGGGCTATTTAATTGGCAATTTTGTTTTGAAGAAACAAAAATACTAGTTATGATTACAAAATGAGAACTTGAGTTTTGTTAAGTCATCATGGCCTAACAAAATAGGCAAATTTACTTGGTCTCTGCTATTGGGCAAGTCAGGAAAAACCAGACTTTCTGCTTACTCATTCCAGATTTTCTCCCATTGCTTCTCTTCTCCCTGCTTTCTCTCTCTTCCATTTAACTGGGCTTGGTGACCAACATCTGTAATCTCAGTACTTGGGAGGCTGAGACAGGAGGATCTCACATTCTATTTTTTTTTTAATTTTATTTTATTGGTGCACTGTATTCATACATCATAGTGGGATATAAACTTTTGTAGACATACATGCACACATCGCCCAGTCAGCCCCCACCCGATCTCCACCCCATTCTCTCCCCATCCCTCCCTCCCATGCTTGGCTTAGTGGTTGACATCTAGTATTATAGCAATTTATCCAAAATTAAAAATGATAATCTCACATAACAGTTTCATTTGTCTGATACCAAGCTTTTGATGACTTAAAGATAACATTTCAATATTTCTTTTTGCTTTCTTTCTTACCAGAGAATATTTTTTTCTTTTTTTTAGGTGAAACTATCATATATTTATTTTTCAGAAAAAAATCTATCCTGATATGGAATATGGACTCTAGATACCCAAAACAATCTCGAAGCAAAAACAAAGCTAGAAGATGTATATTTTCTGATTTCAAACCATATAAAGCTACAATAATTGAAACAGTGTAGTACTGTTCTAAAGGCAGATATATAGACCATTGGAATTAAATACAAGCCTAGAGCTAACTTCTTCCCTATATTGTCAAGTTATTTTTGACAAGGTTTCCACGAAGATTTGGTGGTGGAAATAATAATCTTTTAACTAAATATTGTTGAAAAATAATTACATGGAAAAGAATAAAATTGGACCCTTACCTAATCCCACATACAAGTATTAACTCAAACTAGATAAAAGACCTAAATATAAATCTTAAGACTATAAACTTTTAGGAGAAAATCTGGGTCATAAAACCTCACAACATTGAAATTGGCAGTGATTTCTTGGATATGATTTCAATGGCACAGGCAACAGAAGAATATACAAACTCCCTAAAAAATAAAAGAAAATATTGTATATCCAAAGACAATGTAAACAGAGTTAACAGTTACTAATAGAATTGGATAAAATATTTCCAAATGCTATATCTGAAGGTATATTAATATTTCAACTAGAAATCCTAAAAATTAACAACAATAAAGGCAAACAATACAATTTAGAGATAGGTAAAAGACTAACATAAATAATGAATCTCCACAGATAACCAATCTTAGTTGTCTGTTGGATGGAAACTCTTGTTTCTCTGGTTCTGGTGAGTGTTACCTATTTCTTCTTTGTAGTTAATCTCTTTGAGTATTTTCTCTAGCGCTGGTTTTGAAGACATAAATTCCTTCAGTTTCTGTTTGTCATGGAAGCTTCTTATTTCTCCATCTAATTTGATAGAAAGTTTTGCTGGATAGGAAATTTTTGGCTGGAAGTTGTTTTCTTTCAGAGTTTGGAATATGTTACTCCAAGCCCTTCTGGCTCTCATGACTTGGTTTGGGAAGTCTGGAGTGATTCTAATTGGTTTGCCTCTGAATGTCACTTGGCCCTTTGTTTTTGTTGCCTTTAAGATTCTCTGCTTGGCTTCCACATTGGTCATTTTGACAATTATATGGCGTGGGGATCCTCTTCTCGGATCCTGTCTAAAGGGAGTTCTATAAGTTTCCTGGATCTGTGTATCAACCTCTTGCTCTATATTTGGAAAATTTTCTGCTATTACTTCCTTGAAGAGATTGTTGATCCCTTTGGTTTCACTTTCTTTTCCCTCCTCTATTCCAATTATTCTTAGGTTAGCTCTCTTAAGATGGGCCCATATTTCTTCAATGTCAGATTCCTGCTGTTGGATATTTTTTTCTAGATTAGAAACTATGCATTCATTTTTGGATTGCTCATCTTCTAAGAGCGAGATTCTGTTCTCCATGTGGTCTAATCGGTTGTTTGTGCTTTGAATTGAGGCCTTTACTTCATTAATTGCATCCTTTATCTCTTTTTGGCTCTCTCTGAGTTCTTTTCAAAGCACCTCTATTATTTCTACAGTTATTTTCCTGATTTGATCTTCTAGAAATCTCTGATTTTCTGTTTTATCAGGTTCTGATGTTGTGGGGTTGTGCACATTCATTACTTCAGTGTTATTCCTCTTTCCCATGATTTCGGAGGTTTGTGCCTTCTCTGGGTTCTTTCCTTGGGTCACTATGGCTTCACTTAAGGTGCTCTGGATCTCGAGTCTGTATTATCTCAGACCCTACTACTCCTTTACTGGGTTGTATCACAGAGTCTCCGACCCAGGGAGTCGATAGAGGCTGCTTTAAACTATGGGGGGTGCCAGGTTGCACGCTCTCCTATGGTGTGATATCTCTACCACCACCACTCCCTCACTGGGTCAAGTCCCAGGAGGCACAATACTGGGATTTCTCCTCTGTGGCCCGCAATTTGACTCACTGTTCTTGAGTACGTAGATGTAGCTGTACTGGACTCGGTGAATTCACTGCTGCTGCCGCCGCCGGTGGCAATATGGCGCCCAGGATCTCACATTCTAAGTCAGCCTCAGCAACCTAGTGAGACTCTGTTTCAAAACAAAAAATAAAACTGGGCTAGGGTGTTGTTTGGAGGTAGAATGTCCCTGGTTCAGTCCTCAGCACTACACACACACACACACACACACACACACACACACACACACACACAATTTGTAGAGTTATAGGTCTATGGTTAGACTGGGCCAAGGTTAATAATTCTTCAGTATTTGATAAGCTTTTAGAAAAAAGATTTCAAACCATAGTTGAAATTTAGGAGTGACTGATATACTTTTAGGTGAATGATCTTCATGCATAGTTAATTTTACTGATTTAAATGTATTCTTAATTATAAGTTTGTGTATGTGTATTTTAAGTTAGTAGGGAAAATTTCAAAAATATGGACTTATTCAGAGAGCTTAGTGAGTCACTGTGTACTCATCCTTTCATTTATCAACTCATGGCCAATCTTGTTTTATCTGCACCCCTACTTTTTTATCCCCTTTCCCCCATATTATTTTAAAGTTAATCATTATAGGTTGAATATCCCTTTTCTGAAATGCTTGGAACCAGAACTGTTTCAAATTGCAAAATTTTTCTGATTTTGGAATATTTTTATAGATTTTACTGGTTTAGTTTCTCCAACTGAAATTCTGAAATGTGAAATGCTCCAGAATATACAGCTTTTTGAACATTTTGGATTTCAGATTGAGGATACTAACTCCCCCTTCCCCTTTTCAGTGCCTGGGATTGAACCCAGAGCACGTGCCCCACCAATCAGCTATGACCCAGCAGAGCACCAGTCCTTAGTACCATCAAAAACTCAGTTTTTAAAGTTTCATGATTGAATAAGAAGTCAATACATTGTAACTTATTGATATGTCTCGTTTTTTTATTTCTTTAGCTTTCTATTTTGAGTTTTTACTTGAGAGGTACAAAAATAGAGTTTCTTCTTTATCAGCTTCTCTCCATTTTAACATCTTAAAAATATCTGTGATCAAAACTGCCAAATCAACATTGATGTATACTTCTAGTTTTATGCTGTTATCTTTCTGTTCCAGGGCTGAGTCCAAGATCCCACATCATGTTTACTGCTTACTAATCAGGTTGCCTTTATAGTTTCTTAGCCTTTCCTCATCTTTTTTAACTCATTCCTCATAGGTGAGTGTTCTTGAAGAATATTAATGAGCTGTTTTGTACAGTATCCCTTAATTTAGGTTTGACCAATGTTTTCTTATGATTGGGTTGAGGTTGTGCATTATTTGGAAGAATACTACAGAGCAGGTATGTCTTCTTGGTGCATAATGATCAGGGGCCGTGTGACTGATCGCTGTGACATTTACTGTAATCATTTGGCTCATGTGGTATCTTCCGGGTTTATTCTCTATAACATTGCTCTTTTTCTTTTATTATTTATGAGACTAGGGTTTCTCAATTTTTTTTATAATTTGGGCTTTGCTGATTGCACTCTTGTGGTTATGCATAAAACTTTAATCTGTCTTGTGTTTCTTGTAAATTGAGATAAGTAAAGGCTCACTATTAGAATAGATTGATTAGATGACATGTACTTCTACCAGGAGGCAAATAAAATCTGGTTATTTCTCCTTTGTGTTACTTCTTGAAATGGTTTAATTTTATTAAACTCTATGGTAGAGAAATCAGTCTGCTGATAATTTTCATAAACCATTTAAATTTATAATTTAATTATTTTCTGAGATAATTTTATTAAACTGACAGTTTATTTTTATCTTTTACCTGCCTTAAAGTCACATTTTTACATATTCAAGCAGCTTGACTCTTTCCTGAGTATACATAATAAGGGTTTAGTTATAGATTTTGGAAGAGTTTATTTGCCAAACTTGGGGTTCCCCTTCAGTAGCTCTTTTCCCCTGGCAGGTTTCCTGCTCACTCTACAACCACTGTGGGTGTATACCCAGCTGCCCTCTCAGTCAGTGACACTGCAGGCTACCCTCCCAGTTTTTCTTTTACCATACCAAATAGGATCTGATTTCAGATTAAAAAAAGAAAAACTAGAAATGAGAATTTTATAATGTATGAATGTGTGCATATGATCTTTTAACTTCACAAAATGAAATTCATTGGTATTTCCTGCTTGATTAAAAGGCTCATTTTGAGTAAAAACATTTCAGAAAAGTGACTCTGCAGATGACAACTTTTGGAATATTAGGCTAAACATTCTGACTGAATAAGAGCAAAACTTCAACATAAAAAATAGGATTTTTTTCCTGAAAAAGATTAAAGGCAAAAATTATTAAGTTTTTTAACTGTGTTTTAAGTTTTTAACTGAAGCTCGGGGAATAGACTTAATGAATTTCGAGACCCACTTGCCACTCTTTGAAAAGGTGACGAGAGAAGTTGTGCACAGCTGTGCTTATGGCTCTGGCTGGTACACACCTGCTCTCCAAGGCCCCATCCCTGGCTTCCTCTTCCCTTGACTTGAATGTTAAGACCTTTGCTAAAAGGCATGTTTGAAATTATAACTGAATACGAAAGACACAATACACAACTATATTGTTTGTATTTAAACAAATGCAGAAAATCTAGTAATGGAGAAAAATAGGTTATTTGCAATTAGAATTCTTCACATTTCCATGATTAAGTGAACATTAATCTTTGTAACCTTATTTTTTTATCTACTAGGTGTATGCAGCAGTGTTATGGCAGCAAGCTAATGAAAACAGACAAAATTCAACTGAAAAAGCATGTTTTGGCACCTCCCTCCCAGAAGAAAAACTTAATGACTTTCGTGATGAGCAAATTGGACAGTTGCAGGAGCTAATGCAAGAAACTACTAAACCCAATAGACAATTTAGTATTACTGAGTCTACAAAACCAACATTTCCGTAAATACAAGAAAGTTTAACAAAAACGTAAGATTCAGAACCTCTTATTTAACTATCATGGGCTTTTACAATTTATTATTTCTGCTTTAATGTAAAATTTTATTTTGGATGATGTGAATACAATGTGTGGATCACTAAAAGACATCTGGAAACTGACATTATTGGAATAACACTCGGCGTTTGATTCTTGAACTAAAGAAGAATGTTCTAAAATGGTTGAACTTTGGAATTTTGCTGAGAATTTTCTTATGCCATATTTGTTTTATGCTATTCTTGTTCAAGCATTAGCCTCAGGGCTTTTCTTTAGTTGTATCAGTTAAGTATATCAATGATAGATATAAGATTCTAACAAATTTATTATTTGATATCTTCTCATCCAGAAAGTTATCATTTCTACCTTAATAAATATAATTATTATCCTGAATTTCACCTTCTGAGTTATTATTCATTCATAATAGAAGGCTAAAGAGAAGCTTTATGATTCAATTTTATACTACCATTTATATAACATACAACATATATTGTTTCTATAGTACTTATAACAAATGACCTTTTAAATGAACCATGGGTAGTTATTTTGAGAATTTTACTTATTACTTGATGGTTAGAGATATTAAAAATAATTTTTACATGTTTTTTACACTGAAGTTGATTTATAAGTTTAAAAAATGGAATTCATATTGAAAGACTACATATGCCAGCACCAGTCTAAATACTGGGAATAGAGCAGCTATCAGAGGTATAAGTCTACCCCCATGCCACTCACATTCTAAAGAAGGGAAGCAAAATATATAAATACCTAGGGTGTTAAGGGCTGTGGATTCCAGGTTGTAAACTGAAATGGCTCAAGACGAGAGAACTCACAGGGGTGCTACAGAAAGTTTTAAATTTTTGAGGATATCATAGTTACATTTGTTTAATACCACACAAATTATTAGTTCAAGGTATTTCATACTTTGACTATTGAGTGCTATATTCTTTTTGAACGATAACATACCTCTCTGAAGCCAGGCTTATTTGTTCTGTGGTAAAAATACAGATAATCAAATTTAATAACAAATGAAGATGATGATGTCTGATTAGAAAGTTTGAGAAATTTGTGTAGTGTCCAAAAAGTACTAAAGTTTTAAAGACATAAGTACTAAGATGTTTGGAATATTAAATCTCATTTCTGAACTTTAGATCTGTATTTGAAATTCCATTTGACATTTCCAACTTATTGAAAATAAAACTGTTATTTCCTTCTCAATGAATGAATTATCTTAACATATACTTATTTTGCTAATTTTGAGATCTTTATATTTAACCATTTTCCTAGATGCCTTCTTTTTATTAGCAATTCTGGTAAAACTATGTGGTGACTGAAATAGCCCTCCACCACTCGCAATAACCATGCCCTTGGCAAGGTGATCTTGCAGCTCCTCCTCTCATCTATCTGTTTGCAAATTCTTCAAATCTGGGCTGGCCTTGTGAATTTATTTTTTCAAAAGATAGGTATAGTGATAGCATATTTAGGGTCTAGATCTCAGAGCCTGGCACACGTCCAACTGTCACTGTTGCTAACCACCATGTTAAGTCTGGACTGCCTCATTAGAGGATCCAATCATGTGTGCAAAGTGCAGGAACCACCCTGGCTGAATCCATACAAGACCAGCCAGCCCTCAGCCAATATCAGATACATGGATGAGCCCAGGTAAGGTTTACATAGAATTTTTAAGGACATAGCAAATTTTCTGACATTGGTGAGAAAAAGGCGAAATATGTAAAAATTTAACAAACGGTTAGATTTCCTTTTCAGTAATGTAGCAGGCTATGCTTATGTGAGTGCTTTTACTGGAAACTAAAACTTTTATATAGAATAGAAACAGCATTTTTAGGTGAACATAGGAGTTGGCAATATCCTAAGAGATTAAGATTAAGTAATTACAGGGCAATATTGCTAGGTGAAACTGCTACAGCCTCTTTGGCCTGAGGGTGAATTTCAGAATTGGTTTTGATTGTCCTTAGGAACACTGTGGGTTGAAGACAAAGGTTAGAGCCCATTTGAAGTGGAGAAGTATAAGCGATACTTCTTCCATAAAGCCAGGATCCTGAAGTCTGTAATACCCTCAGGGTAAGAGAAAGCTAGAAAAGAACTTACTTCAGAATTTATAGAGCAAAGTTGCAGGCTGTCCCAAATTCAAGCCATCAGTGTCATTTATGTGTAATGGCCCCAGAATAAGTGTGTGGCCAACTTAAATTTTAGGAGGATCTTGGGGTCACAGATAATTTTTTAGGAAATCAAATGCCTCATATTTAAATAAACTCCACAAGGAAATTCAACAGTAAAATTAAGCAGAAAAGACCACCAGGAAACTCAAATTTAAATTAATAAGTGTATAAGTACCTCATGCTGATTTCCCCACTGGGGGAAAATTCCCTAATGTAAATGACATACATGACATTCATAAACATATCTAAGTTAACCAGTAAGCCAAACATGAGAAGGAGGGAGAGGGGAGGGAATAGGGTGGGAATTGGGGAAGGGCTAAATGAGTGATGTGTGCATGTATGCCTCTACCATCTTGTACCCCATTAAGATGCATGACTATAATGCACCAATAAAAATTAAAATAAAAAATTAGTATGTGTATATAATACATGTATACGAATGAAGGTTGTTTAAAATGTCTCCAGGCAACAAGGTATGATCTAAGCTAACTTTTAATATATTTTAAAAAGAACTAAACTTCTAGAAATGGAAAATGGAATAACTAAAATAAATCAGCCTTGGGATGAGTTTAGCAGAATATTAGAGGGACCTGCAATTAGAATTGGAGATTGCAATGTATGACTGAAAAATATTATCCAGAATGCCATATAGAAAATTAGTTGAGAGCTGAGCCTGGTGTTGCACACTTGTAATCCCAGTACTTGGGAAGCGGAGACAGGAGGATTACAGGTTTGTGGCCAGCCTTAGCTACTTAGTGAGGCCCTCTGCAACTTAGACTCTGTTTCAAAATAAAGAATAAATAATAGGGCTGGGAGTGTAGCATAGAGGTAGAATGTCCCTGTGTTCAACCCCCAATACCACACACACACAAAAGAAAAAATTAGCTTGAAAATGTGAGGCAGGAAGAAACAAAACTTATAATCTAATATATATCTAATAGATTCAAGTAGATAGGGAGAAGGAATATTTGAGGATATAATTGCTGAGAATTTTTTAAGTTCACAGATTTATTCTAAGCAGGATAGAAATGAAGTCCCCACTTAGACACATCATAGCAAACCAGCAGAATGCAAAAAACAAAAATTTAAGGTAGTGAAAAATTTCAGGTAACCTTCAAAGGACATTGGCTAGAATAGGTTGAGTCCCTGGATGGTCTTGGTGACCTAGCTCTTCTTCCCTTTCTTCCTTGTATGTGCTGAGTGATACTGAATTCAAAATATACTGCTGAGCTATAGGAACAAAAATAGCATGGTTGGTATAAAACAGACTTAGACTAATGGGATAAAAGGTACAAAGAAATTTACATAGCTAAAACCAGCTGATTTTTTATAAAGGTGCCAAATATTCATCTGAGAAGACAGCTTTTACAACAAATATTGCTGGGAAAATTTCATATCCATATGTAAAAGAAGGACACTAGACTCCTAACTTTCTCCCTGCATGAAATTAAAATAAAAATAGATCACAGACCTAGAAACTAGGCTAGAAATTTTGCAACATAGGGATCAGAGAGATTCAAAATGGCAACTGCAGGACGCAGAACATCTTAGTAGCTGAAACAAAGTTCAACTACTGAGAAGGCAGCATCTTGAAAAACAAAGCTCATGAGCCAAAACAGAACCAGGAACCACAGCAGAAGGAATCCAGTACTCTGAACTGTCAGATCCACAGCAAAAAGCCTGAGCACTCAATGGACCTGCTGCAGATGCGGCCCAGCTCTGGCTGACACCAGTGCAGCAGCCCCAAGAAAACCAGAAAAATAATCCAAGAGCTTGAAAGCAGATACAGAGGTCCAAAATCTTAAGTGGCGAGCGGAACCCTGCATCACACTTTAGGGATGTAGAAGAAGACCCCAAATCCCCTGCCCTCACCAGAGGCAGCATCTTCAGTGGCACAGTAAGCCCTCCAAAAACTCAGAGCAGGGCAGCCAGGTAACCACTTGCTTACTCAGTGGCGGGAGACCATCCAGAGAAGCTGCGGGACCTGGTAGGCTAGTACAGTTAGAACCTCCAGAGACACAGGAAAGGTGCTCATGGTGTACCTACATAGGGTCACAGGGGGTTGCTCCAAGACTACACTAGACACCCTCTGCCCCTGCGGGTAGGGAAGCACAGCGTAGTGTGGGTAGGGAAGTGCAGGCCTGAGCCCAGGGTGGGGAGTGCAGAGGCCTAGGGTGTGGACCACAAGCTGGACTTATATGGAACTCTAACAGTGACACTTGATGCCCTGACACCCAAACACAAAGCTGTCAGAGGCAAGAGGGGTGCAAACACCTAGAGAGTGGGTCCAATAGCTGACAATAGGGTACGGAGCAAATAAGAGACATTGGGATATACTCCAGAATCTACCATAGTGATCAGACATACAGATATTATATGGGGCCAGCCCTAAACTCGTTAATCAGTAGGACTGTTTTTTCTTTCTTTTATTTAAGTTTTTGTTTGTTTGGCATTGTTTTCTCACACTGTTGCTAGTTCTTTTTATTTTTGTCTTTTTTCTCTATTATTCCTTTTGGTTGTTTTTTCCTGTTTTTGATGTATAATTAACTTTTACATTTTGTTTTGTTCATTCATTCTTGCTCCTTCCCCCATTCCTTTTACAAACTTCCTCACTCTAGCCTATATTCTCTCTCAAAACACTTTTGTCCTTACTGTATCTCCTTGAGTTACTCAAGGTATTTCATATCTCAACACTTAAATACTAACTACAAGAGTCCTACTATCTAACCTTTTCTCATTCTCAACCAGATACTACCTTATTATACTTAAATTTTTACTCAACCTAACCATATCCTCTACCTTACCTGACTCCTGTACCCATCATCCCAGCTCCTCCCCCATTACCCAACTTTTACCATTGGAAAAAGTACCGTGTACCTGCTGATACCTCTAAATACCAAACACTAAGATTGAATTAGACATAATAGTCACAAAATATGTCAAGACATCAGAAAAACAAGCCTGAAAACCTTGAAAATATGAGAACTAGGAACAGTAAAGGAATAACAGAAATCACAAATACTGACCAACAAGAAACACAAGAAGGAGAATTCCAAATCCTGATCTACAATGTGATGAAAGGCCTCAAAGCAAGGGTACAGGAAATGAAAGAGGAAATGGAGACACTAAGAAAGAATCAGAAAGGGGTCTGAAGCAAAATGAAAGAGTCAATAAATGAAATAAAGACAGCAATACAAAGAAATTCTGGAAGAATAGATGAAATGGAAAATAAAATATCACTATTAGAAGACAGTTCATTCAAAAATGAAAGCACAGTCAACAGAATACAGAAGTCATTACAGCAACAAAACCTAAACATTCAACAACTAGGAGACAATATGAAATGTCTTAAATTATGGATAAAAGGCATTGAAGAAGGGACAGAGGTACAGACCAAGGGCATTCATAATCCCTTCAGAAAAATAATTTCAGAGAATTTCCCAAACATGGAAATAGACTTGACTTAGACATTCAGGAGACATATAGAACACCATTAAGGCAAGATCAAAGAAGGATCTCCCCACACCATGTAATAATCAAAATGACCAACCTAGAGGCCAAGGAAAGAATCTTAAAAGCAGTGGGAACAAAATAACAGGTGACATATTGGGGCAAAACAATAAAATCATCCCAGACTATACAACCCAAGTCACGAATGCCAGGAGAGACTGGTATGAAGTGAACCAGACCTTGGAAGGAAACAACTTCCAACCAAAAGTGCTATATGTAGCAAAATTATTATTCAAAATTAATGGAGAAACAAAAGTGTTTCAAGATAAGAAGAATCTCAAAAAACTTATAAATTCAAAGCCAACACTAGAGAAAATACTTAAAAAAATAAATCATAAAGAAGGAAAAAGAAGCAATTTTCACAACCAGAGAAGAGATGAAGGTGATCAGCAAGGCATCGCAGTAAAGAAGAAATAACATTATACCAAATAGAAGATAGAACACAAAATGAAAGGAAACAAAAATCATATTTCAAGAATAACTTTGAATGTCAAAGGACTTAACTCACCAATCAAAAGACATAGACTGGCAATGTGGATTAGAAAACATAATCCAAATATATGCTGCTTGCAAGAAACTCACAGCCAAAGACATTCATAGACTGAAAGTGAAAGGATGGGGGTGTATTCATTTCGAGTCACCCCCTCATGCCATTTTGGCATGGGGCTGTATTTCTATTTTCTGTATTTGTATCTTTCTAATAAACTTTTCTAAATCTTCAAAAAAAAAAAAAAAGAAAAAGAAAGTGAAAGGATGGAAAAAGATGTATCATGCTAATGGAGACCAAAAACGGGCAGGGGTAGCAACACTGATATCCAACAAAACAGACTTTAAGCTAAAACACAACAGAAGAGACAAAGAAGGGCATATTCTTTTATTAAAAGGAACAATCCACCAAGAAGATTATAATGATAGTAAATGTTTATGCCCCAAATGTGGATACAGCCACATTTGTAAAAAAAAAAAAAAAAATCCTCCTGGACATCAGATCTCAAATAGATCCAAATACAATAATATTGGGAGACTTCAATACACCTTTCACACCACTAGATTGATCTTCAAGGCAAAAGATGAGTAAAGACTCTTCAGAACTAAAGAAAACTATCAACCAAATGGACCCAATACTCATATACAGAATATTTCAACCAGGAACAGAAGAATCCACATTCTTCTCAGCAGCCTGTGAAACCTTCTCCAAAATAAATCACATCCTGGGCCACAAAGCAAGCACCAGCAAATTCATAAGGTGTAATATAATTCTCTGCATCTTTTTAGACCATTAATGAAAGCAGAAATCAACAACAGGAAGACCAAAAGAAACTATTTAAATACATGGAGATTGAATGATACATTATTGGACAATGAATGGGCAAGATCAGAAATAAGGGGAGAAATAAATATTTGGAATTAAATGAAAATAGAGACACAACTTGCCAAATCTATGGGACACTTTGAAGGCGGTATTAAGAGGAAAGTTTATAGCATTGAGTGTCCACATAAGAACAGAAAGATACCAAATAAACAACCTAATGACACATCTCAAGTATCTAGAAAGACTGCAACAGTCTAATCCCAAAGCCAAAAAAGGCAGGAAATTGTTCAAATCAGAGCAGAAATAAATGGAATAGAGAACAACAACAAAGAACAATTCAAAGACTCAACAAAACAAAAAGCTGGTTCTTTGAAAAGATTATTAAGATTGACAAGCCCCTGGCCAACCTAATCAAAAGAAAGAATCAACTCAAATTCTTAGAAATGAAAAAGGAGACATCATCACAGACAGTGGGGAATTTCAAAGGATTATCAGAAACTATTTTGAATATTTATACTCCAGTAGACTGGAAAACATGGAAGAAATCGATAGATTTCTACCTAAACTGAACCACGATGACATATCAAGCCTAAATCAACCAATAGCAAGCAAAGAAACAAAAAAAAGTAATAAAAATTCTGCCATCAAAGAAAAGCCCAGGACCTGATGGGTTTCCAGCTGAATTCTACAAAACTTTCAGTGAGGAACTAATCCAATACTTCATAACTTGTTCTGGGAAATTGAAAGAAATGGAATTCTCCCAAAGTCCTTCTACAAGGCCAGTATCACATTAATCCCCAAACCAAATAAAGATACCTCAAGAAAGGAAAATTACAGACCAATATCTTTGATGAACATAGATGAAAATATAAATTCTAAACAAAATACTAGTTCTACACATTCAAATCCATATCAAGAGAGTTGTACACCATGACCAAGTTGGTTTCATCCCAGAAAAGCAAGGCTGGTTCAACATACACAAATCAATACATGCTATTCATCACATAAATAGAACTGAGAACAAAAACTACATGATCATATCAATAGATGAAGAAAAAGCATTTGACAAAATCTAACATCCATTCATGTTAAAAACACTGAAAAAAATTAGAATAGAAGGAATGTATTTCAACATCCTTAAGGCAATATACAATAAAATCAAAGCCAACATCATATTAAATGGGGAAAAACTGTAAGAATTTCCTCTGAAATTAGGAACAAGACAAGGATGCCCACTATCACCACTCCTTTTCAATATAGTCCTTGAGACTCTTGCCATAGCAATAAGATGAGGGAAGTAAATCAAAGGAATTCAAATAGGAAGAGAGGAAATAAAACTATCCTTATTTGCAGATGACATGATCCTTTATCTAGAAGACCCAAAGAACTCAACCAAAAGACTACTGGAGCTGATTAACCAGTTCAGCAAAGTTGCAGGATACAAAATCAATCTAAAGAAATCAGTGGCTTTTCTTTATGCTAACAATGAGTCCACAACGAAAGAAATAAAACAATTTCATTCACTATAACCTCAAAACCAATAAAATACCTAGGAATAAACCTATCCAAAGATGTAAAAGCCCTACAAAGAAAGCTATAAAACATTAAAGAAAGAAATTGAAGGAAACTTTGAAAGATGGAAAGATCTCCTTTGTTCATGGATAGGTAGAATAAATATCAAAATGGGCATTCTGCCAAAAGTGATCTATAGATACAATGTAATTCCTATTAAAACACCAATGACATTTTTCATAGACCTAGAAAAATCAGTAACAAATTTTATATGGAGAAGGAAAAGACCCAGAATAGCCAAAGCAATCCTCAGCAATAAGAATCAGGCAGGAAACATCACAATCTTGGACTTCAAATTATACTATAGAGCAATAGTAGTAAAAACAGCATGGTATTGGCACAATAATAGGCATACTGACCAGTGGAACAGAATAGAAGATACAGAAAAAAAAAGCCCACACACCTCTAGTCAATTAATCTTTGACAAATGGGCAAAACTCATACGCTGGAAAAAAGACAACTTTTTCAACAAATGGTGCTGGGAGAACTGGCTATCCATCTGTAGGAAGATGGAACTAAATCTCTATCTCTCACTATGCACAGGAATCAATTCGAGATGGATCAAAGACTTAGAAATTAGACCAGAGACTGTGAAGTTATTAGAGGAGGGTATAGGCTCAACACTCCAACATATAGGCACAGGCAGTAACTTTCTCAATATGACCTCCAAAGCATAGAAAATTAAAGCAAGAATTAACAAGTGGGATAGCATCAAGCTAAAGTTTCTTATCATCAAAGGAAACCATTAGGAACCTAAAGACAAAGTCTACAGAATGGGAGAAAATCTTTACCAGCCACCACTCTGATAGAGGGCTAATATCCAGAATATACAAAGAGCTCAAAAGACTCTACACTAGCAAAACAAATAACTCAATCAAGAAATGCACAACTGAACTGAATAGAGGATTCACAAAAGAAGAGATACAAATGGCTAATAGATACATGAAAAAATGTTCAACATCATTAGCTATCAGAGAGATACAAATCAAAACAATGCTGGAATTCCGTCTAACCCCAATCAGAGTGGCAAGCATAAAGAAATAAAATAACAACAAATGCTGGTGAGGATGTGGGGAAAGAAGAATTCTTTTACACTGTTGGTAGGAGTACAAACTAGTTCAGCTGCTATAGAGATCAGTGTGGAGATTCCTTAGAAAACTGGGACTGGATCCACCATATGACCCGGCTCTACCACTCCTGGGTATTTGTTCAAAAGTGTTGAAATCAGAGAACGACAGTGACATCTAAATACCCATGTTCGTAGCAGCATGATTCGTAATAGCCAAAATATGGAACCAACCTAGGTCTCCATCAACAGATGAATGGATTGTAATTTATGGGAAATATACACAATGGAATTCTACTTAACTATAAAGAAGAAGAAAATCATGTCATTTGCAAGAAGATGGAAAGACCTGGAGAATATTATGTTAAGTGAGATTAGCCAGGCACAGAACAAGAAGGGACATACGTTTTCTCTAAAATGCCCAAACTAGGGTGTATTAGGGATACCAGAGTGACTCCCAATATGGAGGGGAAATCCCAGTAAAGCTAGAATGGATAGGAGAGGAAGAAGGCTGAGGTTGAATATGTGTAAAAGTATGAGTATAGCATGGTCAATCTGGACACTCATTGTTGGAAGGGGATGAAGTGGAAGCAGGGGTGGGGAGAGGGCACCCAGCACAGTCTGAATGTATGCCATTTTCAACATGTTCCACATAAAAATAAAAAAAAAAGTTAAAAAAAGAAAACATAGGGATCAACTCTCCAACATATAGGCATTGGCAGAGACTTCCTCAGTAAGATCCCTAAAACTCAAGAAACAGTTGAGAATCAATTTGCATAGCAAACAAAAGAATATGAAGGGAAGCCTACAGAATGGAAGAAAATGTTTGCCAGCTGCTTCACTGATAAAGCATTTATATCTAGACTATATAAAGAACCCAAAAACTTAACATCAAAAAGCAAATAACCTAATAAAAATGTGCAATTAAGTAGAAGCATCTCAAAAGAAGAAACACAAATGGCCAACAACTGTATGAAAAATTTTCAACATAATTAGTAATTAGAAAAATATAAATCAAAGTATATTGAAATTCCATCTAACTCCAGTTACAATGGCAGTCATCAGGAATGTAAACAATAACATGCTGAGGAAGATGAGGGGGAAGGAGGAACACATACACTATTGATGGAAATGTTTATTAATATAACTACTATGAAGATCAATATGGAGATTCCTCAAGAGTTAAAAATGAACCACCATGTGACCCATTTATACCACTCTTCAATATCTTTTTAAAAGAATACTGTAGTGATACATGCATTTCCATATTTATAGCAACACAATTCACAAAATCTATGGAACAAATCTTAGAGTCCCATCAACAGATGAATGGGTGAAGAAAATGTGGCAAATAAAAACAATGGAGGTTTACTCAGTCATGAAGAAAAACAAAATTATGTTCTGTGCAGGAATGTAGGTGGAACCAGAGAATATCATGCTAAGTGAGATCAGAAAATCAAGGGTCATATATTTTTCTTTCATGTGGAAGCTAGAGAGGAAATAGGAAACAAAAAGAACTTAAGATACTTGAGGAGAGGGACACTACCATATGACGACAGAAGAGTGTAAGGGGATTGGGAGAGAGAGTAAGGGAGGGGTGAAAAATGAAGCTTGAGTAAGGAGTCAGACCAAATTTCATGTTTGTATATAAATGTATCACTACTGATCTCCCTGTCTGGTACAGGGAGTGAGGAGGGGAGTGGAGTGTGGAGGGAAGTGTATCAAGAAGTTGTAGGCATATATAAGTACCATTTTGAATTTCACTATGATGTGTAGCTACAATGCATCAGTAAAAATTAAAAAAAAATGTCCTGGGAATATGCTGTTAATGCAAAATCATGACATAAAGAGGGGCTGTCCAGAATAGCTTGGGCTCTGTTCCTGTTCTTCCTAGAATGGGGTGTTCAAATTGTAGGACAGCTGTCAGGTCACCACCAGGATATAAAATTCAGAGAGGAACTATCTTCCAAGGACCCTCAGTTGTAGTGCAATTGCACTCAGTTGTAGTGCAATTGGTGAAGGTCCAAAGAAGACTTCTACCCTGGGCAGCTTTCCGGAGATTTGGGGGACATGCTAGTTATGGATTGTAGGCTACTGTGGTCACTTGCTGCCTATTTGTAAGTAGTAAACACATTTCATGGAATGTGTGTGTGAGTGTTTTGTCTCATCAGATTCCTACAAATAGTAAAAATTGCCAGTCTAAAGGGTATGTTTTATATAGGACAAGGGTGATTAAAGAATGGACAAAAGACTAAGAAGGTTGTAACTATGAATGAATCTAAAGAAGCATTTGATATGTGGAACAATAATGCCATTTCATGGATGTAAAGAAATGAGATTTAAAATACTCATGACACTATAATATATAAGTTGGTTGGGTAGTGATTGGAATAAGTGCACTAAATTTGGATAATCTGAGTAGAGAATAAAGGTATTGATGAGCTTTAATTTTAAGTGTAATTTTTATTTCTAGTACAACCACCTAAAATGATTGTGATATACAAATTAACATTTAACTTCCAAGCTAGTGGAGAGGGAAAATAGGAGAAAAATAATTATAAAATAGAGATAGGTAGGTAGATAGATAGATAGATAGATAGATAGAGATAGAAAACAAGGAGGAGGAGGAAGAGAAGGAGGAGGAGGAGGAGGAGGAGGAGGAGGAGGAGGAGGAGGAGGAAAGCAGGATACAGTTTATTTCCTCTGAAATTTATTTGGACTTTATCCCCATTGTGAATTATTTAGAGAGGGTGAAAGCAATCTGACTAGAGTGTTTAGTATTGAAGTATTTGGGAAGTGATTAGGATTAGATAAGGTTAACAGGGCAGAATCTCCATGGTTGAATATTGTGGGCTTTATAAGAAGCGACAGAGAGAGGGAGAGACTGGGATATACATGAATGCACACACAGGGAATCTCTCCATGTGATGTCCTAAGTTGCCTTTGGCACTCTAGCAAAAAGGCTACCACCAGATACAGACCTTTGAGGAGAACTATAAGCCAAAGTAAGCCTTTTTATAATTTATCTAGTTTGTGATGTGTTATTAGCAAACAGACTTAGATAATAGATGTGACCCAAATATGTCACTAATTACATTAAATGTAAATGAGCTAACTTATTCAGTTAAAGGCATATTGTTACCTGGTCAAAAAATGAAACCAGCCAAGCATTGTGGTGTATGCCTAAAATCCCAGTTCTTGGGAGACTATAACAAGCAGATCACAGGTTTAAGGCAAGCCTCAGTATGTTTACAAGACCCTATTTCTTTTTTTTTGGCGGTACTGGGGTTCCTGGAAGTTCTTCTACCTCTGGGCTACACTCCCAGACCTATTTTATATTTTTATTTGGAAACAGGGTCTCTTAAACCAGCGTGGCTGGCTTCAAACCTGTGCAGTCCTCCTGTCTCCGCCTCCCAAGCACGGGGATTACAAGTGCCCGGCTACAAGACCTTATTTCAAAATAAAAAAGGGAATAGAGGTGTAGCCCAGAGGTAGAATGACCACCCTGTGTTCAATCCCCAGTAACACACACACACACACACACACACACACACACACACACACACACATAACGAAGCCAACAAAAACCAGAAATTATATGTGTGTATGTTTGTGTGTATAGTTTAAAAGTAAAAAGGGTGAAATTATACAAATAAAAAAGATAGGTGATGTAGAGGTACTAATATCTGAAATAAATTTATAAGGCAAAAACAGTGCTAGGGATAAAGAGAGTCTCTTCATATGAGAAAGGTTTGATTCACTAGAAAGGTAATTTCAAATTGGCAGTTACTTGGTTAATTAATGAATAAGCAGCCCCATTTTTTAGGGAGTTAACACAATTCTAACTCATATCAGTGAAAGAAGAATACTTAGTAGAATCTGGAATACAGATGAAACTAGACCATATTGCTTAATGAAATTTATGGGTTGCAACTAAAGTAGCACTTGAAGGAAGTCAATAGACTTTAGTGGTCTAACAGAATAGAACGGCTGAATATTACTGACAGAACATCTAGCTTCAGTTAGAATAAGCTCAAAGTAAATAAAAGAAAATAAGGATTAGAGAGGAAAATAGGCCAAAAACATCAAAATTTTGTCCTTTGTAAAAGACTGAAAGAGACCTCTGGCAAAGTTAATCAAGGAAAAGCAGTCACACAACATATATAAGAAACAAAAGAGGAGATTTTTTTGTTGTTGTGACATGAAATAAATATATTATGAGCAACTTAAGACCAATAAATTTGTAACTTTGTAAAAGAAGTGTACAAAATTATTCAATGATAAAGCTTACAAAAATAAAAGAATGGTTCAATAGCTATTAGAATAAACAAATATAGTTTAAAATATTTTCAGAAAGAAAATGACAAGCCTAAATAACTTCTTTGGTGACCACTCCAAAATATGAAGACATAATAATTACAAATTTAAGCTCTTCCAGATAACAGAAAAACAGATCTCCCAAATTCCTTTTATGAGACCAACAAATCTATCTTCTAAAGTATGAGAAAGAAAAATTATTGGTCAATTGTATTTAGGAACATAGATACAAAATCTGCAACTAACTTAGTAAGACAAATCCAGCAAGTGATGATTCATCATGATCTAGTCAAGTTTATTCAAAGTTATTTTTATATTAGAAAATAAATTACTATCATCATAACCAAATTTTAAAAAATATTTAATCATGATCATCTCAAGAGGTGGAAAAAAGCATTTGCTAAACATTCAATGTCTATTCATGATAAAAATGCTTTTAAACTGGATATGAAAGGTACTTCAATCAAATTAGATTTCTACCAAACATCTGCAGTAAACATGAATCACTGAAACCTTTCTATTTGAGATTGAGAAAAAAGAAAATATAGCTGTCATTGCTTATTTTCAAGGAAACTCAAATCTCACAATGACTGTTTATGTGGATATCTAAAAGATTCTAAAAATTGTTAGAAGAGGAACTTAATAGTTTGCTAGGTAGAAATACTGCTATGTCAAATTGATTGTATTTCTATATAATGGCAACAAACAGCATGAAAATTTATAAAAGTATTTTTCAACAAATATTAAATACTTAGAAACCAAATTATTAGATGATACTGAAGATTATCTGAAGAGAATAATAATTTTAAAAATTCTAAGGAAGACAGACACACTCCATGCCAAAGAACTGAAAAAATTAATATTGTAAATATCTTGTCTTACCAAACTCTATAGTTTCAGCACAGTCTTCATCAAAATTTCATGTTTTAATTGATAAGACTACTTAAACATTTTTATGGAAGTGCAAAAGCTCAAAAATAACCAAGACACTTTTAAGACAATGTGATAGGACTTATCTATCATACAGATATCAAAACATAGCTTTAGTTATTAAGATAGTGTAGTATTTAGTCAGATGGGGATTAATTTTTGGCAATGGTGTTCTGTACTGCAGTGGAGACAGGAATGCTTGTCAGTAAACGATTCTGGTTTTGGGAGAGTTGGGTATTTTTATGAAAAAAATTCTGGCATCTAGAATTGCTTAATTTCTCAAATATCCAACTATGAAAAGCAAAACTACAACACTTCCAAAAAATTTTCGTTGACAAAATCTTCAAAATATTAGAATAGGAAAGGACTTAAGCCCAAACAGGCTCTAAATGTAAAGAAAAAATGAATAAATATTAATATGTCACCATATTCATATTTTGTTTCATCGAAAGCAGTAAAGGATGCGAATACCAGCCTTGGGGTAGGAAGAAAAAGTTGCAGCACATGTGATGGCCTACGAGGGGGGATTCAAAATGGAGAAATGGAGAAAGCCAGCACTTCCCAGTTGCTCTGTGATTTGGAATTGAACCAGTGGGGATACTGCATCTCAGTGAGAGAAGAAAGGCAGCATGGACTTAGCTGAATCCAAAGCTACATAGAGAGATGTTTGAGAAGAGCTTCTCAATTGGTGAGCAGAGAGCTGAGGTAGGAGCCATCCTGACCAGCCCAGCTGGAGCTGGTTGCTACAGGAATCCAGGAGCTCTTGATAAATATGGCTCCACTGTCCCAGCCAGTGAGTGTGCACCAAGCAGACTGTGTTTGAGACAGGCACAGAGAAGATGGTACTCAGTGGGTTCAGGTTAGAAATACACAGGGGAGTGAAGCTTGAATTCCATTTGAGTCTTCAGGCCCATGTGATAAACCCTTAACCAACCTAACCAAGATAAATTTCTAATGATCCTTTAATTTTCACAATATCTGTAGTGATATCTCCATTTTCATCTCTTACTTTAGTAATTTGGGCCAATTTTCTCAAAATACCAGCTTTTTAATTTATCTCTTTTATTGTTGTTTTATTCTCTTTTCCGTTGATTTCTGCTCTAATTATTTGCTGCCTTCAACTAGCTCTGGGGTTGTTTTATTCCTGTTTTTCTAGGGCCATGCTATGCATTTTTAGTTTACTTATTTGGAGTCTTTTGGGGATGTTTTGCTTTTAATGTGGACACACACACACACAATGCTATAAATTTTCCTTTTAGCCAGGCGTAGTGATGCATGCTTCTAATCCCAGCATTGGGAGGCTGATAAAGGAGAATTGCAATTTTGCGGCCAACCTCAGCTACTTAGTAAGACCCTTTGCAACTCAGTGAGACTCTGTTTCAAAATAAAGAATAAAAAATAGGGATGGGGGTATAGCTCGGAGGTAGAATGCCCCTGGGTTCCATCCTCAGTACAGAAAAATAAATAAAAAAAATTTTTAAAAACACCTTCACAGCCAGGAGTGGTGGCGCATGCTTGTAATCCCCGAGCTTGGGAGGTGGAGAAGGAGAGTCACTCAGGTTTGAAGCTGGCCGCTCTGGCTTAAGAGACCGTGTTTCCAAATAAAAAAGTATAAAAATGGGTCTGGGAGTGTAGCCCAAAGGTAGAAGGGTTTCCAGGAACCTCAGTACCACCAAAAAACAAACAATAACAAAAAACCCCCCAAAACCCCCCACCTTCACAGTGTTCCTGATTTTAGAAGAAATGCTTTCCGTTTTAGAATCAGTATAATGCTGGTTTGGGGTTTACCATATCTTTCTATCATTAATTTATTCAGTGCTTTTCACATGAATGGTTTTATATTTTTGTCAAATTATTTTATGTATATATTAAGATTATCATGTAATTTTTGTCTTTAATTTTATTTATGTGATGAATTACATTTATTGACTTGTGTATGTTCAACCAATCTTTCATGAATGGAATGAAATCAACTTGGTCAGCGTACACAATCTTCTTGATGCAATTTTGAATGTGAATTGCTAGTATTTCATTAACAATTTTTGCATCTATGTTCATCAAGGATATTGGTCTGCTCACTATCACCACTCCTGTTCAATCTAGTTTGTAAAATCTTAGCCAGAAAAATTGGCAAGAGAAGGAAGTTAAAGTGATGCAGATAGGGAAAAAAAAGAACTAAAATTATCTGTTTACAGATGACATGATTATATACTTAGAAGACCCAAATAATATCTGCTTTCAAATTATATCACAAAGCTATAGTAATAAAAAATGGGTGTGGTGGCTCATGCTTGAAATCCTAGTACTTAGAAGGATTGCAGATTTGCAGACAGCCTCAGCAAGTAGTGAGACTCTCATCAACCTATCAAGACCCTGTTTAAAAATAAAATAATAAAATAGGGCTGAGGGTATAGCTCCGAGGTAGAATGCCCCTGGATTCAATCCCCAGTACCAAAAAAAGCTCCAAACCCATAGCATGGTATTTGCATAACAATAGACACATAGGCCAATGGGATAGTAGATTAACAAACAAATTCTCACACTAATAGCCAGTTGATCTTTTGATGAAGGTACCAAAAACATACATGGGTGAAAAGTCAGCCTTTTCAACAAATAGTGCTAGAGAAACTGGTTCTCTATATGTAGAGGAGTAGAATTAAACCTCAACTTCTCATCCTGGACACAACTCAAAAGACCTAGAAGTGAGACCAGAAACTTTTCATTTACTAGAATAGGTCATATAGAACCAACTCTCCAACACACAGGCACTGGTAGAAACTTCCTCAATAAGACACCCAAAGCTCAATAAATAAAAATATCCAAACTATGATGAAATTAAATTAAAAAGCTTCTGTGCAGCCAAAGAAACCGTTAAGAGTCTAAGTAGAGAGCTCATAGAATGGGATAAGATTTTCTTCAGCTTATCCTCTGATAGGGGGCTAATATCTAGAAAACAGAAAGAATTTTAAAAACACTAAAAACAATTAAAAATGGACAAATGAACTGAATAGACACCTATGAAAAAGAAATAAAAATGTATAATAGATATATGAAAAAATAATTGGTAATGGGGAAAGGCAAATAAAAACAACAGTAAGATTTTATCTAACTCCAGTTAGCATGGTAGTCATCAAGAACACAAATAATAATAGATGTTGACAAGAATGTGAGAAATTAGGATGTGACAAATCACTATGGAGAAAAGTCTGGGGATAGAACCACCATGTGACCTAGCTATCCACCACTTTGGTGATTTTCACAAAGCACTGAAGTTAGAATATTATACACTACATGCATATCTATGTTTATAGTAGCACAAAAGCCAAACTATGGAACCATTCATGCCGACACGTGAATGGATTGTGAAACCAGTATATATGAACAATCAACTATATGCCAACTATAAGAACAAAATTGTTTGCGGGAAAATTCAACTATAAGAACAATTATGCTGGGCGTGGTGGTGCACGCTTGTAATCCCCACACTTGGGAGGCTGAGACAGGAGGATCGCGCAGGTTCGAAGCCAACCTCAGCTGGCTTAAGAGACCCTGTTTCCAAATAAAATATAAAATAGGTCTGGGAGTATAGCCCAGTAGAAGGCCCCTGGGTTCCATCCCTAGTACCACCAAAAAAAAAAAAAAAAGAACAAAATTATTTGCAGAAAAAGGAAAGAAATGAGAATATTGTGCTAAGTGAAATTAGGCAATTTCAGAAAGTGAAGCATCCCATGTTTTCATTCATTTGTGGATTACCAATTCTAATATTATGTATGGGGAGGAGGACAGAATGGGGTGAGACTGGAAGGAAACATACCAAGTGCTGTGTGCATGTATGTTTCTATCATTCTGAACCTCATTATGGCATAATTATAATGTACCAATAAAGAAAAAAAAAACTAAGTCAACTAGCAAAGGCACTACTAGGAGGAGAAGGAAGAGAAGGGAAAGTATGAAGACAAGAAATAGAATAATGATTAAAAGAAGGAGAAGGAAGCCGGGCTTGGTGGCATATGCTTGTAATTCCAGTACTTGGGAGGCTGAGACAGGAGGATTGCATAGGTTCAAAGCCAGCCTCAGTTACTTAGTGAGGGTCTCAGCAAATTAGTGAGACCCTGTTTCCAAATAAAATATGTAACAGGTCTGGGAGTGTATCCCAGAGGTAGAAGCCCTTGGGTTCCATCCCCAGTGCCAAAAAAAAAGAAGGATAAGGAAAATAAAGGAAAGGAAATAGAATGTACAACAGAGTCTTAAAATGAATAAATGTTACAGGCATAAATATAATGAAATCCAAGTCTACACTATTGTCCAGCCTTTGGTTGTTCCTAAAGTTTTTTTCACCCAAGCCACAGGTGTGTGTCTTAGATCACAGTGGTGTAACTCATCAAGAGAATGTGGACTGTTCAGCAGAGTGACTTTCATATTGCTATTTCCATGAATCAATTTTTGTTTTGATTTTAAATCCAGACTAAGAATTCAACAAAAACAAAGACTCGGAATGGAACAGCCATATGACCGACCAATAACACTCCTGGGTACCTTTTCAGAAGAATTAAAGTTATACGCTGGGCGTGGTGGCGCACACTTGTAATCCCCGCGCTTGGAAGGCAGAGACAGGAGGATCGTGCAGGTTCGAAGCCAGCCGCGTGCGCTGGCTTAGGAGAACCTGTTTCCAAATTAAAAAAATGTAAAAATAGGTCTGGGAGTGTAGCCCAGAGGTAGAAGGGCTTCCAGGAACCCCAGTACCACCAAAAAAATAAATAAAGTTATAATACTATAGCAATATATGTGTACCAATGTACATACCAGCACAATGCAGAATAACCAAATATGGATCTAACCATGTGTCTGTTAATAGGTGAATGGATAAAGAAAATTTGGTATATACTCACAATAAATTTTTCTTTTTGCAAGTCTGGGGATGGAACCCAGGGGCATTCAACCTCCAAGCTACCCCCCCTGCCTTGTTTTTTATTCTTTATTTTGAAAACCAGGTCTCACTAAGTTGCAGAAGGCCTCACTAAGTATTTGAGACTGTCTGTGAACCATGATCCTCCAGTCTCAGCCTTCCAAATGCTGAGATTACAATCGTGTGCCACCATGCCCAGCACTCAATAAAATTTTATTTAACCATTAAGAACAAAAAATTATGTAATTTTAAGGAAAATTGATCAAATTAGATAAAATTAGGCTAACTGAGATCAGCCAGTCTCAGAAAGTCAAGAGTCAAGAGTCAAGAGTCATGTGTTTTGTCTTATATGTAGAACTAGAGAGAAAATATGAAACAAAATGGACTTTAGATAAAGGAGGAGAGAAACCAGTAGAATAATACAAGAGGATCATGGAAGAGAGTTAGATAGGGAAAAATGAGGTTTGAGGAAGGGAAAAGTTCAGATAACAATATGTCTGTATATGAGGGTAGGACTACCAATGTCACTAACATGTATGGGGAAGGAGGAACAGGCAGGGGGCACAATGTGAAGGGAAATATGACAAGTGCTGTGCAATTGTATGAGTGGATCACTTTGAATCTCACCATGTTGTATATTTGCAATGTACCACATAAATATGGCTTAAGAGATAATATACAAAGTGTCCAAAGAATCTCTACACTGCATTGAAAAAGAGATGAAAATCAAATAAAAAATGGGCAAAATATTGACATTCTCAAATAAAAATATTCTCATGGTCAGCAAATACAAAAAGCCTTCCTTGATCTAATTTGAAATGGGCATCTGCAAATATAAATTATAATTAGATTGCAATAAACACTCATATTGAATAAAATAAAGCCTGACAATTGTAAGGGTAGACAGAATGAGAAGTAATGAAAGTATTTAGCTGGTGGGAGTACAAATTAATACTCTTTTTTTAAGCTCTTTTGGAAAAGTCTGACATTATTTGGTACATTTAAAGATGTTTATGCTTAATATTGCATTATTATGATGCTAATATTTTAATACTATTTAATTACAATAATTGAATACAGACATTTCTGCTAACTACCTGGGTTTGAATCCCAGCTTCCTCATTCCATGACCTTAAACATGTGACTTTATTCATGCAAAGAGTAAGATTTTGTCTCACGTTCTCTCCTAGAACCCATTTTTTTCCTCATAGTATTATGAGGATTAAATGAGTATATCTATACAAAATGTTTAGAACAGTATCTGGAATACAACAAACATTATAAAGTGGTTTGCTATTATTGATACTATTATTAATATCAGTTTACAACTCAAAAAACCAGTCCTAGAAAATCTTGTGCAAATGTAGAGTAGGATACTATACAACAATTTTCATATAAGAATCGTTCTAGCCAGGTGTGGTGGTACATGCCTATAATTCCAATACTTGAGAGGCTGAGATAGAGGATTGAACGTTTGAGGCCCTTAGCAAATTAGTGCGATTCTGTTTCAAGGTAAGAAAAAAATAGTATGGAAGTAGAGCTCAAAGGTAGAACACCCCTGGGTGTACTCCCCAGTAACACACACACACACACACACACACACACACACACACACCATTATTTTTAGCAGTTCTAAGCCATACACAATGCTACTGCCTCTCAACAAAATGAATAGTTACCATATAGTCAGAGTAATGACCCTTAATGAACATTGTTTTCATAAATACTGACAAAGAATCTCTCATATATATATGTGTATTTACATATACATACATACATATATATATATATATATATATATATATGATAAATTCATTTGTACAAAATTGAAAATGGGAAAAAAGTAACAGTGAACAAAGTAGAAGGTGTCTGAGTTCTATCTCCAGTACACACATACACACACACACACACACACAGACACACACACACACACCATACCCACAATACACACACAGGAAAGAGAGTGTTCAAACATTGGTATTTAGATTTTTAAAAATACAAACCACTAGACACCCCTTCTGAAGACACTGTGTGAGGTCAGGCCTGGGCATTTGTAGTTTATAAAAGTGCTAGGAAATTCTTATGACTTTGCAGGATTGAGTTCCACTACTGTATTAAAAGTATACTAATCAACAATATATCTTGAATAAATAAAACTAAGAAAGTAGAAATTATTTCAAATAGCAAACATGAGTTTTTTTTTTTTTTTTTTTTTTTTTTTTTGTACCGAGGGTAGGACCCATGGGCCTTCTACCTCCAGGGTATACCCCTAGATCTATTTTTTTTTTTTTAATTTGGAAATAAGGTCTTGCTAACTTGATGAGAGCCTCACTAAGTTGCTGATGCTGGCTTCAACCCAATGATCCTTTCTCAGACTACCAAATAAGTTTTTTCATTTGTTATAATTTTTTTAAAACACAATCTAATACCCCCCCGATTTTGAATTATTTACAACATTTCTTAAATTTGAACAATGTGCTATGTAAGAATATATATATATATATATATATATATATATATATATATATATATATTTTTTTTTTTTTTTTTAAGAGGCAAAATAACTCTCATGGTTACATCTATATTTGTGCTTTTGCTTTATTTATTTTTTTTTTTTAAGAAAAAGCTCTTTGTTTTCTGGCCTTTGGCACTATCCTATATTGATATTTTCCAGAAAGCTGGTTTTGTAGTCAGCAACACTTTGAGGGTTGTTTGCATTTTCTCTTTCATTTCATCATTTCTTTTGGTGGAAGACCTGATGGAGGAAAGACTATAAGATCTTTGTAACATAATCATACTCATATCAGATTACTAAATTTGAAAAGGCTAAGTTTATCTGGTCTAACCACTTTTTTCTTACCTTTTCATTTTCAGAATTTATTTGATAAAAAATACATCTTGAGTTTCAAGATCATTGAATTTGAAACAAAAATTTACTTAGTTTAATTAGTTTGTGTCGGGTTATCTTTAAAGCTGACCTACAGAAGCATGCAGAAATTGTTGAGATCAATTGGCAATTATTATGGAATTTAACAAATGTATTATTTTTGTACAAATTATATGTTTAACTTGCACTGTTTTAACAAAGAAATAATAGGGTTCAGTGCTAGATACCTAAAATAGTACTCCCTTTTTAGGGTTTCAAATTACCTTTAGTGCAAAAGCTGAAAGGAGCTGAATCTTGAATAATTGTTGCTAAGCAACTTTAAGAAAATAACTATCTGCATAGTAACAGCATATTCAGTGAACGCTGCCACTCATGTTAGATACCTGGAAGGAGAACGAAGTATCAGGCTGCAGGAAGAATAAAATTTTATAAGTTCATCATGATAGGTGTTTTACATGTAAGATAAGCTCACTCAAAAGCAATTTGATTGAAAAAATCTGCCTAACAAAGATTACGGTAAAAACATTAGAATGAATTGGATTTGGATTAGTTATTATTTTAAGCCAACTTTTCTAAAGCAGGGAAAAGATGTGTGACCTCAAAGGTTAGCCTTATGAAATATGAAGGCACGTTCTGTTTTTTATAGCCATCTCACATCATTTAACTGTTGCCCAATCTCTTTTCCTATAGAGAATGCAAGTTCTATGAGGGCAGTAATTTTGTTTTGTTCTCTAGTGTTCTATCATTATTTAGAACAGCATCAGTCACATTGTTGGACTCAATAAATAGTTGTTGAATAAAATATCTGAAACAGGTGTATCAGTCAGTGTTCATCCTAGAGATAAAAACTTCAATTAATTCAAATATGGAAAGTCTAATATAGTTTGATACTAAATAAGGAGTAACTATAAAGATGTAAAGAGTACTCTAAAGGATATCTTAGAAGATGTCCCTGAGAGAGTATCCAAGAATGAACAAACTTGGAAGGAGGGGCTCCTCCCAAGGCTGGAACTTAAGACGCCCTGGGGGAGGAATGGCTGCAGCCTGCTGGATTGCAGAGATTCTTGCACAGCTAGGCTGTGTCTGTTGAGAAAGCAGGAGACTAGCCTGTGGCCAGTGCAGTGATTCTGGCAGGCAGGCTGACAGAGTAAGTTGAGCTCTGGGGATCATCCTCACTGGTAAGCAGTATACAGGCTGGAGTAGGCAGTGTGCACATCTAGAGCCTTGAGGAGCAATGTCTTGGATACAGGCAGGCTGAGGCTAGGAGTAGGCACACAGATAATATCAGACCTCAGGGAATGAGTGGTTTAGAGTATGCGGCATCCATGTCTGGAGGGACATAAGTAGCAACTTCAGAGTGCAGAGAGACAGAGGCTGGTAGCCTGGGTGTGCAACTAGTGCAGAGTACCTACCACTGGGCACCTAAACGCACATACTGCTGACCACCATGCGGAAGCAAAGAATCAGAGAATTTCCTGTTTTTGCAATGACCTTTCCAATGATGTAGCTGAATACCCTACTCACTGCAAAGGTGAAATACTAAAATTCCCATCATCGTGGAACTAGTGATGCAAGATGACTTTGGAGAGGGGAGGAAATAAATGACCTAGTACATATGGCTAACATGGAATGCTTACATGTCGGGCCCTGCAATTTACTTACATTAAATTATGTATAATGGACTATGTCGTTATTAACCTATTATACAGATTACTTATACTTCAACTCCCCTATGTTTTACATTGCTATTATTTTATTCATCTTAAAATGAATAATCTGAAGCTTACGGCAATGAAATACCATGCTAGAGGTCAAATAGCTGGGATTTCAACTCTTCTAGCTTTTAACCACCATACATTACACTTCCTTCCAAAGGAAAATGTAATTGACTTGGTAACAATGACCTTTGGGTCACCACCTATTGGATGTGTCATCACATGCCTCTTCAGATGGCTGCTCCCCAGTGGTCTTATCCACTCAGAGGCCCTGATGTTTCACTTAGCCATTTCAACATTCTTTTAGGCACCTCTGTATCACTTCCTCGTAGATAGCCCCCTTACTGGTCGCTTTGTAATGACACCAACAAATAGAGAAGTCTGCACTAGAGTCTCCTGGGCAGGGAGACATGGCAGGCTTGGCAGTGAACATGAGCTGATAGCAACTATTTGCTGAAGTCCTGAGATGGCACCAATGGGTCCTCAAGCTGGCCAGAGATAACACTGTTCCATGCAGGAATGAAAAGAAGCACATCTGTTTACTCAAAGAATAACAGCAAATATCCTCACATTCTGTCCTTAGAATTTTGGTCAAAGACCTCTTCTTACTCCATTCCCTTTCTGAGTACTACAACAGCTCCTTTTGTGTACATTCTCAGATGTTGTATTTTGATGATTCTTAAATCTGTCTTCACAAAAAATCCCTTTCTCATGAGCTTCCTACCTGTGACTCCAAACATCCACTGGACACTGACCTCTGGATACCCAAAGGCCATAGTTAAATCCCAGCATTTGGGAGGCTGAGATGGGAGGATCGTGGTTCAAGGAAAGCCTCAGCTACTACTTAGTGAGGCCCTTTGGAACTCAGTGAGACCCGGTTTCAAAATAAAAAAAGAATAAAAAATAGGGCTGGGGGTGTTTCCATTCCCAGTACCACAATAAACAAACAAACAAACAAACAAACAAATTCATTGTACTGCCCTAAACTTGATCACCCTTTGAGTATGAGATTTTTTTTAAGGGTTAACCACCCAGCTGTCACTACCAGAGACTATCATTCTTGATATGTTGTATACGTACACAATAAAATTCTATTCAATTCTAAAGAACACGGTTATGTCATTTGAAGGAAACTGAAAGGAACTAGAGAATATAATGCTAAGTAAGATCAGAAAGTCAAGGCTCATATATTCTAATCCAGCCTCAGAATGTTGAGGGTCTTATGTTTCCTGTCATATGTGAAAATTACAGAGAAAATAAGAAACAAAGAGACTTCAGAGAATGAAGAAAGAGACCAGTAGAACAGAGAAAGAGAAGCAGGGGAGGGGAAAAAGGAGAACTGCTGAAGATACAGTCTAAATAATGCTATGTGCATGTATGTCTACAAAAATCTTTTATTCCATTAAGATGTATGACTACAATGCACCAATAAAAAATTAAAAAAATAAATAATAAATAATGCTAGGTCCATATCTGAAGGCATCACTACCAATTTCACTGACATGTACGGGGAGCTACAGCACTGAGGGGAGCAGAGTAGGATCCAGAGAGAAACTCACCAAGTCCTGTGTGCGTTTGTATCACTTTGAACCTCACCATCATATAAAAGTATAATGTACCAAGAAAAGTATATTTTAAAAAAGAAAGGATACAGGAGAGAGAGCACAGCGCAGCAGTGTCATAGAGGTCTTAGATGCAGCTTTTGATGTTCTCAATCATATATGTTGGGGCACATTTTGGTACAAAAAAATGACAAGAAGCTGAAGTGAGCCAGGATCACATCAGCAAAAGAAAGTCATACTGTTCAGGATCTGATTTTTTATGCCCTCTGCAAATCAGTGAACATTCCCAAGGTGGCATGTCAAACTTCCATTCTTTAGCACAACTATGATCCATAAATTACAGGTTATACAATAAATGATCTTGACAACTAGGTACAGCATGCCTGGGAACACCTTCAGATTTCTCATATAACTACAGTGAATATTTCTGAAGATCAAACTATGTTCAAGCATCCCTGAGGCTGGGGCAAGATTGACATCTCAGCTGCTGACTCTTTCCTCTCAGGTCATGTGGAGCAACCTGGCCGAGAGGAAGCTTGGGAACTGCCAAGCAGTTTTTCTGGCCTTAGTGGTCCAGGAAACCAAACAAGAAGGTTAGAAAGAATTGAGTGGACCAGAATAGATTATGTCTAATGTGTTACAAGCAAAAATGAGGTCATCAAAAATCCCTGCATGGGTGTCTAGGGTGGGCTTCTAAAACTATCTGCCTTAGTTTGGATAAATTACATGTTCACTTTGGTTTTGAGCTTACTCAGCTTCCACAAGAGAGATTTTGACTGTATTGCTTCAGTTAGTCTAGCTATAACATTATATAATTTTACAATTTGGGGTGAATCTATTCCAAATCATTTAGCTTCAGTACCACAGGGGACACATGACTAGACAGGCTATGAATGTCTTTGAATTAAAAAAAGCCATTCCACGTCAGAACCTCAGTCTTTATACATCTTTGTGCTATTTTCAGATTTGTGAAGTATTTTGCCTGATCTTACGTTAGCATGACTTGTACAAAAGTCAGTTGGCTGTAATTTACATTTACAGTATTTTATTATGTAAGTTTAAAATCGCTAAACATAATTTAAATTATTTTGGACACATTTAATTTCTTATCTATATCATCAAGAAAATAGTACTACACACAAAAAATTACATCAATGGCATTTCATCAACTTTTGAGGCAAGAACAAAATTATATTAGTATGCCATACAGAGTACAAATTAACAAGAGTGTGGAGTTGTTGTTGGCTAAGATAGTAGAAATTTATTTATTTTTGTTCTGGAAGTTGGAGGTCCCAGATTAAGCTGCTTGCACCCTTACTTCTTTAACCTTAATCACCTCTGTAAAAGTTCCGCCTTCAATACAGTCACACTGCAGGTCAGACCTGGACATATACACTTTGGGGGTAGGAGTACATTTTATTTCACAGCACTGGCTCAGCGGCTCTGATAGGCATGGTGAAGAGAAGAGCTAGATTATCACCCTCTCAGTAAAAATCCCTAAAGAAACTTTGGGACACAAACAAAAACAAAATACAAAATGAAATGAATGGCTAAATATTAATGATGTATACATGTAGCCACGTTGAGATCTTATTTCTTTTCAAAGTCTTTACCACAGGAATGGTATAGTAAGGTATTTATTTCATTATTCAGATTTCAGAAAGGTATTGAAGGAGAATACGTATTACAGAAGGAGAACTAGGAAAGATGCTTTGATTAATTTAGAAACAATAGTCCTCTCATCTACTAGTGACAGTCCAAGTAATTTAGTCTTGATTATAGGAATAACAAAGAAAAGATTAAAAAACTGAACAGATTAAAAAATTGAATGTATTTGGCAAATTATTTCAAATATTTATCAGGGATAGTTTATCCTTCAATTCAGCATGGGTCCAATATTAGAAAATGATCAAGTTTCAAAAACAAAGTGGGTGATTGATCTGCTTACTATATAAAAATTCTAGTGAGAAATGGATCAACTTTTTGTGTAATTGAAACCTGGTTCTGTTGAGAGAGGCAGGCAGTTGATGAAGTCATACATGGAAAGTTTTGTGTTTGGACCTGTTTTCACAGTCCTTCATCTGCCACACTAAGCACCAGCTCTCAGTAGTTTTGACACTAATCACCTGGCTGTTGATCTTGAGTTATGTAGTTCTCAAGATGCTTTCCATCTCTTTTGGCTTCTTTTCCTCCTAACTTTATAGCAATTCTATAGTATAAGAGAGCAGCATATATTTTTACCTGAAAACCTCTGCAAGCATTATTGACTGGGGAAAGGAAAGAATATGGGGAGTCAAGAAGAGCCATCAGAAATCCTACCAATTTTGGGGAAAATTATTGCAAAATGAGTTTTTTCATTTGCTGACTTAAGTGACATGGAGACATCTCACCAAGCATTCCTAAGGTTCACAGTTCTATTTTCTTTTACACTTAAAAGGTATCTAGAAATCTAACTCTGATGACTTTATAAAGCCTGGGGCTGAGCAAATATTTCATATTTAATGACTTTGAATCAAAACTGTTTTATCACAAAAATAAGTGTATAGAAGATGCCAGGTTTATTGACTATGCAGCATCTTGTTCCTAATGAAGTGAAGACTTAAACAGGGTGTTTCAGAATTGAATAAAAAAGAGAGTAGACTGAAGAGCAGGAAATTAAAGTGACAAAAAATGAAAATAAAAAAGATAAGACAAAAAAGGGCAGATTGAAAACTTGAGTTTGTACCTGGGAGGACAGTGGTACTAAGGAAAGATTGATGGAAAGAATATTCCTTTGCTAATTTATTTCTCTTTAATGATTATTCTCATGTTAGCCTTGGTGATAGGAAAAAAACAGAGGAATAAAAACCAGTAGAAAGATCTTTTATTACTATTTTTTGTTGTAGTTTTGCTTTATTTTTCATTTTCATTTTTAAGAAATCTATATATAGCTGTTCAAATTAATTTTATTGGTATATTGTGATTATACATCATAGTGAGGCCCAGTGTGGTAAGAACATATATGCATGCAAAACTTGGTGTGTTCCCCTTGAGATTCCACTGCTCCTTCCCTCTCCTTGTACATTATATTGAAATTGGTACTGACAACTTCATACATACCCATAGCATTATTTCTTTTATTAGTTCTCCCCTTTCCCCCAATACCCTTTCAGTCTCTACTAGTATCTCCCTTCATTTATCAAAAGTCTCTTTTGTTTCCCAAATTATCTTATATTACTATTATTTCAGAAAAAAGATGAGACATTCCATTTGCCAACTACAGAGTGAAAATTAGGGATACTTAATATAGTGTGTTTGTTTGGGAAGGAACATAAAGAAGGCTCTAGCAAAAGATGAAATAGTATCCGGGGTGATATTTAGGCAGGTAGGAGGTATCTTTGAGGTAGAGTTGCCAGATTTAGTGAAATAGTGAAAAACAAAATAATAATGACAAAGAAAAAAAGTTAAATTTAAATTTCGGATAAGTAAAATTAAGTATGTGTTAGTAAGACTGTGTTTCAAAGTAATAAATAAAATAAGGCTGGTTAGCTTAGAGGCAGAACACCCCGGGTTCAATCTCCAATAAACTTCCCTCCCACATGAACATTGTGTGTATAGTATTTTTAGTATGTCCCTGGGATATTTTAAATGAACACACACTACTCATATGTGCTAACTTTAGTAATCATATTTACTGCTACCTAAGTGTTTCGATCACCACTATAATCCAAAGAGCCCAACCACACAACTACTCAACTTGAGGAAGGAAGATTTATTTGCTCATAGATTTTTTTTGTAGATTCTGGTTTCAGTCCATGTGAGACCTGGGTCTGAAGTTCAGGACGTGGTGTCAGAAAGTGGAGAAAGGGAGATAACATGGGCTCTGCTTCTCACATCCTGGAGGCGGGAAGCAAGAGAGAGCAAGTAGGGGTGTGAGGACCATATATAACCCCAAGGCCACATCCTCAAGGACATACCTTTTCCAGCCACACTCCACAGGCTCAGGTACCACCCAGATAAATCCACTTGATGAGATTACAACCCTCATCTATATCAACCCTGAGCTTAATACATGAGTTTTTTCATGTAACCATGACACTGGATAACTTTGAGAAAGTTAATTAGCCTTTTCAAAATCCCAAGTTTTTCATCTATAAAAATGAGATTATAATAATAGTATCTCCCTCATTTTGAGGTTTAAATCAAATAATACTAACAAAGCATTGAACAGGGCACCTAACACATTGTAAATGCTCATTATTATGGGGAGACAGAATAGGGTTTTAGAAAAATTCTCCTCAATTACAACAGTTCAGTTCTTAATTCTTCTAAACATAACAATCTTATGTTAAATTTCATATGGAAAAATGAGTTTTTCAAGTAGCTTTGTCACAATTGATAACACTTGGAAGCAACCACTCTGTTCTGCCATTGGTGAATGTATAAATAAGCTGTGGTATATCTGTATGATTAAATCCTATTCCATGAGAAAAAGAGCTATCAAGCCATGAAAAGAAATGGAGAAAACTCATTTTCAGATTGCTAAGGGAAAGAAGCCTGTATGAAAAAGCTGTATGCTATACAATTCTAACTATATGACATTCTTGAAATGACAAATTCCAGAACCAGGAAAATGACCAGTGGTTGGCCAGGAATGCAGAGGAGGAGGGTGGGTTGGGGTAGCCTGGGAGGGGTGAATCAGCAGAGCACAGAAGAAGAGACTATTTTACATTTCAAACTTAACAGGACATTCTACTATTCATTTTGACTTTTAGCATTTGGAAAGCTGAGATTCTTGGTCTCCTGAGAGATCATTATGTCAGTAAATATCCAACATTTTCCACTCAAAAGGTGATGCTCCAGTATCACCTGGGGCCTATTAAAGGTGCAAAATCTCAGGTCCTCACTGAGGCCCTTTGAAGCAGCATTTGCACTTTACCTAGATTCACAGGTGGTTTCCACGCACAAGTTTATCAGGCACTAATGTAACCATCAGTATCATGGTTTGTAATGTTAGATGGGCTTGGTTTTCAGCCAGTCATATTCCCTATTCTAACTGTGCCACTGTGAGTAAATTACTTAGCATTATTACATCTGAGTTTTCTTATTTTCAGTACAACAGAAGTGATAATTCCTATCTCAAAGGGTTATTAGGAGTAGAAATTGAGGTAAGGTTTATAAAGCTCTTCTCATGGAACTTGGCAAATAAAAAGTCAATATATGTAAAGGATTGATAGCGTCAATGATAGCAAAGTCCTAGGAAGAATTTGAACTTTTTACGTTAGAGCTTTATCTTTTTGACTTCCAAAATATTTTTTTTTCTAAGAAACAAAGAAAGGATGAAGGGGGAAGGCAAAAGGAAAGAAGAGAAAGGAAATAAGAAAGGTAATTCCACAAAGGAGTAGGCATTCTAACGTCAGTCCTGGAAAGTTATTCCTTTCTATTTGTGGAAATAATTGGTATTGCTTTCTTGGAGTGCTACATAAAAAAAACAAATGAATCAATCTGCTGCAGATTGACACCACATAAATGAACTCAATTAGTTCTCATTTAGTCCAAAAGACTGTTGCTAGTCAGCTCCTTTATCTAAAAGAAATGCTAATCCTAACAGCAGCCAAAGTGCTGTGCATCAGTACTGGAACTGGACACCTGGCACCAGTGCCCGTTTTGGACCTTCTTTCTAGATGACATTTAATGCTAAAATAATTCTTTAAGGTGAGCAGTTTATGGAATTGAATTTTATCTTATCAAAACTGGACTGATAAGACATTTTTGAGTGATTCTGTCATTTTACAATAGAGCCATCTATCCTGAGCAAGCAAACAAATAGATACTTTAGGGTGACTTCCTGTAATATCAGAAGTCAGAAGCTATATGGCTGGGTTTCACAAAGACGAAAGTCATTCCTGTGACTTTATATGTAGATGATAATCCAGCTGGCCACGCCAGCAGAACATTATGGTGAGTTCCCTTTACAATTCTGTTCCCTCTATCTAGCTCTTGCTCCTTCTACTTCTGTGGAATTTCTACTCATTCCTAAGGTACCGTTTAAAAGCCACCTTTGTGAAACTTTCTCAATTCCCTAGGCATAGTTCATGTATTTACTTTTATGATATTTGCTACTTCCCTCTGTCTTCTGCCATGGTGTTGGCTCTTGGTATGTCTGTCCCCTTGTCTTCTTCCCTGGGAATGTGACTTTCTGGGAACAATGGGACCATGACACCTACCTCTGTTCCTATCATTCAGCTTTGAGAACCACCAGTGGACACCAAGTAAGAGGTAGTAGACTAATTTAACAAGTGAATTACTGGAAGAGGTATTAGTTGGATGATGTGACAGTTTCCTAGGGCTGGGTTTTAGTCAGCTTTTCTATCACTGTGGCCTAAATACCTGACAAGAACAACTTAGGGGAAGAAAGATTGATTTGGAGTTCATGGGCTCAGGGTCATAACTAAGTATTATAAACTGGATGGCTTAAACCACAGAAAAGCATTCTCTTATAGTTAGTTCTGAAGGCTAGAAGTCAGAAAGTAAGGTGTCAGTAGGGCTCTTCTCGTTCTAAAGTCTCTAGGAGAAGATCCATTATTGCCTCTTTTAACTTCTGGTAGTACCATGTGTTCTTTGGCTAGTGGCAAAAAAATCCACAATTTCTACCTTGGTCTTTACATAGCCCTCTTCACCCTGTACTATGTCCATATTCTTTTATTCATAAAAATGACACTAGGTATACCAGGTTGAGGGCCCATACTACTCTAGTATGACCTCATTTTAATTAATCATATCTTCAGTAACTATTCCAAATGAGTTCCCATTCTGAGATACTTGGGATTAAGACTTTACTTTTTATTTTTTGGCAGTGGGGACACCATTCAACCCATCATAGTAAAGAATGCAAGGGAAATTCTGAGGTGGGCATGGTCACCTGAATTTGCACAGTAATTTAAAAGTAAAATCATAGGCAACTGTAGTAAACAACAATCAGAAATATTATAGAAGAAAATACATTAATCTCTCAAGTGGTACAAAAGTATTGACCACCTAAAACTCTCTAATATTTAAGTGAAAAGTAAACAGAAGTCTTTATAATTGTCAATTGAATAAAATATGATTTATTCTTTTATTTGAGAGAGCAGGTACTAGATTTGAACCTAGGGACATTCTGTCTCTGAACTAGATGCCTATCGCTATTTTATTTTTATTTTTGAAATACAGTCTAGGTTTCTGAGGCTGGCTTCAAACCTACAATTCTCCCCTTTCAGCCTCCCAAGTACTGGGATTACAGGTGTGTACCACTGTGCCAAGCCCATTAATTCTTAATACAAGACTGACCCTAATAATAGATTTATCAATTTTCACCATTATTTCATGGTAAATAGATTTTCTTTAATAAATTACCAAAATGCTGGAAGCTCATATTCTTATCATTTTAATCAATAAGAGAAAAGCAATGAACTCTTTTTGTGTGTGTGGTACTGGGGATTGAACCCAGCAGCATACTACCTCCAAGCTATACTACAACTCCTATCATTATTATTATGTTTTGTGGTACTGGGGAAGAAACCCAGGGGTATTCTACCTCCGAGCTACACTCCCAACCCTGTTTTTTATTCTTTATTTTGAAACAGGGTCTCGCAGAGTTGCAAAGGACCTCCCTAAGTAGCTGAGGCTGAGGCGAACTGCAATCCTCCTGTCTCAGCCTTCTGAATGCTGGGATTACAAGGGTGCGCCACCATGCCCAGCATATTTATTGTTTTGAAGGTAGGTCTTGCTAGGTTGCTGAGAGTCTCACTACATTGATGAGGCTGGTTTTGAACCTGTGATCCTCCTATCTCAGCCTCCTGATTACAGGGATTACAGGGATTACAGGTGTGTACCACCATGCCCGGTTATTTCTCTCTCTTATTTTTTCTTTTCTGGTTCTGGAGATTACATCTAGGAGACATTTTCCTTGTGCTTCACTCTCAGCCCTTTTTATATTTTGAAACAGGGTCTTGCTAGGTTTCTATGCACAGTTGGCCTCAAACCTGAAGTACTCCTGTTTTAGCCTCTCAAGTACAGGGATTATAGGCATGTGCCATGGAACCTGGCTCAAATTAATTCATTTTTGAGGATAGCATTGAAATATATTGAAAAGGATGATGAGCTGTTAAAAGCCTAAGGTATTACCACCGTGTTTATTGGCATTAATGATAGATGATGCTCCCTGCGCAGACATCAGTCTCTGAGGTTTGTCATTGAAGGCCTAGTCTGGGTAGGAGCAATGGAGGCTCTTGTAGACTCTGGCACCCCACCAGCCATAGGGGTCCAAGTAGTGGTAGAAAACACCATTTTAAACTGGGGCAGCAATGGAAGAAATGGCAGATACCAATGGGCAGCAAAGAGGCCCTGTCATAGCACACATCAGATACCCTCTTCAGGTTCCAGAACCATCTGGGAGGAACTAGATGAGACATTAGAGAAGACACATTCTGGCATTTTGTCAGAATACTGTGAGGTTGAGGCAGCCAGTTCAGGAGAGGTGACATTCATGGTGATCTTATTTTACCTCCAGACTTTGAAGTAAACGAAAGTATGAGGGCATGAGAGAAAAATAAGGGGGACAGGATGAAACAAAAATAGCAAAGAGAAGTTCTCAGGGAAATGGGGGAGGCCTAATGGGTAATCAAGATGGCCCAGGTGGCAGAGTGAAGACCTGAGAGGCCACAAGAAGGCGAGGTAGGGAGAACCTTTTAGGGCCTTCAGTCCAAGAGGCTGTTACAGGTAAAAACCTTTTTGTTTAGAAGAGGGATAGAGGGGCTGAGAGGTATGGGGCTGGCTCTGGGGCAGGTGGGGGTGAGAAGGGGATGGCTAGCCAAGGTTGCAAGGATGTGGCCAGGGCCTGTTGATGGCTGAGCACCACATGGAGGTGCCACACACGGGCAGCTGGCTGAGCAGGCGCCTTTGTGGATCTGAAATCCCGTGTCTGTGGCTTATACTCTGCTGTTGGCCTTGTTCAGGATGGAGTATTTAAAAAATTCATAAAGTACCCCATGGACTGGTATGGCTTTGGCGAATAGCATTTTCTCTGATCATTTTTTGACACCTGAATCACAAATGCTACTTCCTTCTTTACCTCCTGTATTTGGAAATGACTCTCTTCTATCCTTGCCCTCCCCCACCCCCATAAAGCCTCAGGGCTGGGCTGATTTTCCCAAGCAGCGCTGATGGAGGTACTTGATCCAAACTTGAGAAAGCCTTTCTGCTGTAACTCTAACTCAAGATGCTTTCCCTGCCTAACACCTAGGCATTATCCTCTCCATTGACGAGACTCTCACAGGGTAAGCTCCCATGGTCGCTGCTCAGTCACTCTTAGTTCTCAGGCAACTCTGCATAATGGCCCCTGTGGTTGGCTTCCATGCTTCCCTGAGAGGAAATGACATTTGAAGCCTCTTGGCCTTTCTTAGTCTAGGGGTATTTGTGAAACTCTGAATCATTTCTCCACAAAAGTGCACATAATTACATGTTCACTAGTTTCTAGGGTTTATAAAACTCATTCATAGCAGTCCTTAAGAAGTACCAGCCTTAGAGACCATTGAAGGTGATCCTAGGCTCCTGAACGCTGTACACTATATATTTCAATCAGTACATGATCCTTTCTAGCACCTACCTAATGACATAGGGTCACCAGCCAGGATGTGGAACAGGCACAGAGAGGATTGAATCCAGGTGGCTTTAGGTCAGGGACATGGGGAGAAGATGGATGGGAACGTGGCTTGCTTTCTTTTTTAGTCTGGTGGCTATCGTATCCAGCTGAAGTGTGTCAAAGATGAATGGGTGGGTATGCATACACTCAGGGGCAGAGCCTTAGAGGGCCATTTTCATGGGCACTGGAGTGATCAGGGACCTACAGTGACCATTCCACCCAGGGCATTTGGTTGCTCTAAACTGAGAGTGGAATCCTTGATGGTCCCTGAGTCCAAAAAGCCCATCCAGCTTAGCCTTCTTAAGGCTCTCATTCAGAGCTTGGTCAACTAACCTCTCTGGAGTAGGCACCATCCAACAAAGGTCCAAAATTCTAATCAAACCATCTGCCTAAACTTCCTATTTAGAATCCTGCCCTAGCCCCAACCTGAGTATAATCTATTCTGCCTGGACAAAACTCCAATAGATGTTACCTCCTGTTCCATTTTACCTTGGGCTGTGAGCAGAGAAGTTGAGAGCCATATCAACCAGCTTCAGTTCTAGCACACTCCAGCCAGAAACCTGACGAGCAACACAAAGGGATGATGGGTCTAATATCCCTTAGCACTTGCCCTCTAACATGACATAGCCCAATAAAAAAAAAAGAAACAACAGATTGACATATGTTGTGGATACCCACAGTTTTGACCATCTAATAGGAGACAATTACTTCATGAAGAAATATTTTGCTCTTGTACATGCTAATTGGCTCATTTATATGCATATATACATATATGTTGCTTTCTTTTATTATAATTGCTTTCTTTTTATTATTCTCTTATTTTTTGGCTTTGCTTTTGAGGATTAATAGATTTTTTGGCTTTTTTTGTGGCTTGCTCCCTTTCTTACTTTTTCATCTTTTTAAAAATTATTTTTAATGTTTTCTTTTTCTTTTGTTTGCTTTTTGTTTGGGCAGGGTCATTGTAAACAAATATTAAAGTACTAAAGATTAGATAATATGTTAGATTTTAATTACCATATTTAAGGCTATAGAACTGAATATTTAGCTATAGAACTGAATATTTGTGACTGATCCCCTCAAAAAGCTTAGGTCCCAGTGTGATGGTATTTGAAGGTGAATACTTTGGGAAGTAATTAAGTAATGAGGGTAGAGTGGGGGTCTTAATAAATAAATGAGATTAGTGTCCTTATATTATGAGACCAAAGATTAATGAATTAATGTCAAATTGGTAAAACAGATAAATTAATAAAATCAAAAGATATAAAGAGACTGAATTCTTTAAAAAACACCCCAGTAAATGCTGCATAGAAGTGACTTATTTCAGCTTTCAGAACACACATAGACTGAAAGGGAAGGGACAGAAAAAAGAGATACTATGCGAGTGTTAAACAAAAGAGAGCAGAGGTAGCTGAATTATAACAGGCACAGTACTAATTTTATATCTTTTTCATCTTAATAGCCAACTTCTTCTCTTGGCACCACTTTCTCTCTATTTTATTTTATCTATTTTTTCCCTTAAGGCCTCTTTTCTCATTTCTCTCTTTTTTTCTCTTGCCTATTCTAAACTTTCTTTTGTTTTCCTATCCTATGTTCTTTCCTGTTAATGGAGCATATTTTTACCATATTTACAACTACTTAGTTGAAATAATTTCTGCCCCTACCATTCATGTTGTGGTTATTAGAACTGTAGATGTCCTAGATGACATTTGGTGCTTAATGATATATTGTTTATGACTGTTTATTGTTTCTGTTTTTAATCGATGACAAAATAATTTCAGTTTGGAGAGTTATTTATATAGCAGATGTCATAATAGGCACCTGGTATATATTTTGATGCTGTATTTTATTCATTGTTGTGGTTTACTACTTACTTTTTCATTTTCCATGAGATACTAGAATCTGGGATGACACTACAAATTCATGGGGCAGGAATTTTTTTAGAGAAAGAGTATAAGGAAAGTTTCTTAACTTGGAAAATGAGATGGTATTCATATATAGGACACAGTCATAACCCCAATTAGATAAGCTCAGAAACTTTCCACATTATATCATAATAAAAATGGCTAACATAGAGGTCAAGGAGAGAATATTAAATACATCAAGAGCAAATGGCCAGGTAAGATTCAGAAGTAATACAATCAGGATTATTCCAGATTTCTCAACCCAAATTAGAAAACCCAGGAGGTCTTTGAAGAAATAAAAACAAGTCTCAAAGCTAAAGAATAAAAGGATTCCATTTAAAAAGCAACTAACTAAATGAGAATTAAAATGGAATCAAACAGAAGATAAAATTGAAAATAATAGAAAATAACAAGCATCTCTCTATAACAACACTGAATGTAAATGGTCTCAACTCCAATTAAAAGACTGGCAAAGTGGATTAAAATAAAAATTCAACTATATGTTGTCTATAAAGGAACTCACATTATAGGTAAAGATATTCACAGGCCATAAAAGAAAGGATAAAAAGACATCTCATGTTTATTAACATTTAATCTTCTTGTTGGATTTTTCCCATTTTAAGTTGGAAGTGACCCTCTTTGTTGCTTTAGTTAAGTTTTAGCTTGAAATCTACTTTCTAAGATATGCCAGTAGCTATTTCTTGCTTGCTTTTGGTCTCCATTTAGATGAGATGTCTTTTTTATCCTTTTCTTTTTTGGCCTGTGGATATCTTTGCCTATAAGGTGAGTTCTTTTATAGACAACTACTTATAAATATTACTTGACATTAAGACTCAGACCATAATACAATAATGCTGGGAGAATTAACATATTTCTATCAGCATTAGATAGGTCATCCAGAAAACAGATCAGTAAAAACTCTTTAGTTTTTACTAAAGAGTATAAATCAAACTGACCTTACAGGCTATTTTTATCCAACAAAAGCTGAATTTACATTCTACTCAGCTGCTTATTTCATTTATGTGAACCATCCTTGCATCCCTGGAGTGAAATCCACTTACTCACAGTACACAGGCTATTTTTACCCAACAAAAACTGAATTTGCATTCTCCTCAGCTGCTTATGATACCTGCCCCTCAATAGACCATATTCTAGGCCTCAAAGCAAGTCTTAGAAAAATAATAAAAAGTCATAATTTTTTGTATCTTTTTAGACCATAAGGGGCTAAAATTAGAAGTCAATAACGTAAGATACAGAGGAACTACATTAATACATAGAGATTAAATAATACACTTTTGTACAAGGACTGGGTGATAGAAGAAATGACTGAAAAATGTAAGATTTCTAGAATCAAATTAAAATGGAAACACAACTTTCCAAAACTATTGGGACACTTTGAAGGTGATCTTAAGAGAAAAATTTAGTGCTCACATAAAAACAAAACAAAAATTCAGAAAAAATCCAAACAACCTAATGATAGCATCTCAGGGCCGTAGAAAACAGGAAAATTAATCCCAAAGCTAATAGAAGGCAGAAAATACTTACAACCAGAGCAGAAATTAATGAAATAGAGAATAAAACATAAACATCAAACAAAATATTGTTGTTGTTTTTTTTGAAAATAAATAAGATTGAAAACCCTTGGGCAAATGAGAGAGAGAGAGAGAGAGAGAGAGAGACCGACCCCAAATAAAATAAGGAATGGAAAGGGACATATCACATAGTGTGGAAATTCAGAGGATCATCAGGAACTATTTTGAAAACCTATATCCCATAACCTGGAAAAACAAGAAGAAATCAACATAAAATCTAACTTAATTGAACCAGGAAGACAGAAAACTTAAATAAGACTACAAGCAAGGAAATTAAAGCCACAATAAAAATCCTTCCAATAAATAAAAGCCCAGGACCAAATGAACTCACAGATAAATTCTACAAGACCTCAAAGAGGAATTAAGCCCACTGCTTCCCAAATTATTTTCTGAAGAGATGGAATAGTCCCAAACTCATTCTACAAAGCTAGTATGTAGAAATTTAATAAAGACACCTCAAAAAGAAAAAAATTACAGAATATTATCCTTAATAAATATAGATAAAAATTCTTATTTATAATTCTAGCAATTTGCATTTAGTCCACATCAAAAGATTGTGTACTCTGACTAAGTGGATTTCACTCCAGGGATGCAAGGATGGTTCAACATAAATGAAGTGAAATTCATTGCATAAATAGAAGTTAGGGCAAAATCACATGATCATCTCAATAGACACAAAAAATGCATTTAACCAAATTCAGTACCCATTCATGTTAAAAAACATTGAGGAAATTAGGAGATAGAATAAACTTACCTCAACATTATATAGGCAATATAGGATAGTTTCAAAACCAACATCATACCAAATAGTGTAAAACTAAAATTATTTTCTCTAAAATCAAGAACAATACTAGGATACCCACCATCACTACTCCTATTCAATATAGTACTTGAAATTCTAGCCAGAGTAATAAGGTAAGTGAAGAAAATTAATGGTATACAAAGAGGGGAAGAAGAAATGAAACTATCTCTGTTTTTAGATGACATGATCATATACAACAAAAAGCACTAAATAAATGAGATTATATAAAAATATTCCACACTGAAAAGAAAGCAATCAGTAGAATGAAGAGATATCCTAGAGATTAATAGAAAATATGTGCAAGCAATATATAAAATTAACAGTCATCCAAAATAAGAAACTACAACTCAATAGCAAGAAAAAAATTAAAATGGGCAAAGAACCTGAATGGGCATTTCTCAAGATGTACAGATGGCCAACAGGTACAAAAAATATTTGACCTCACTAATCATTAGGAAACAAGTTAAAGCTACAGTAAAATCACACCTGGTGTGAGAGCTGTCATCCTTTTTCATTAGAAAGATAAAAGTGCTGGTGATGATGTAGAGAAAAGGACACTTGGAACACTGTTGGTGGGAGTGCAGATTAGTGCAGATATTATGAAAAACAATATAGGGATTCACCAAAAAAATAGACTTGTGATATTCTAAATGCTCAATATCAAAATGCATGAGAGATATCTGCTCTCCTTGTTCTTTATAGCATTATTTATAATAGTCAAGAAATGGAATCAGCCTAAGTGTCTAGGAGATGAATGGATAAAGCAAATGTGTATACTCATACAATGCAATACTGTTTAGTCTTCAAAGAGAAAAATTCTGCTGTTTGAGAGAGCATGGCTGAACCTGGACAAAATTATATTAGGTGAAATAATCCAGGCACAGAAAGACAAAACCCACATGTTTTAGGTGTAGAATCTGAAACAATCAAACTCTTAGAAGCAGATTGTAGAATGGTGGTTATTACACTCTGAGGGATGTGAGAACTGGGAAGATGTTGGATAAAGGGTAGAAACTTGTAGTTAGACTGGAGAAACAAGTGATAATTGTTTAAGGTGATGGATATGTTAATTGGGTAATTCAATTATTCCACACTATATACATGTAGTACTACTGTGGTACCCAATAATTATATATAATTTGTCAAAAAAATTAAAAACAGCAAAAAAATGGATAGAACTAGAGATTACACCAAGTGAGATCAGCCAGTCTCAGAAAGTCAAGTGTTGAATGTTTTTGCTCATAGGTGGAAGCTAGAAAGAAAAGATTAAACAAAAGAGATTTTAGATAATTAAGGAGACTGACCAGTAGAATACTAGAAGGGAAAAGGGGGAGGAAAAAAATAAAGAATGGATGAAAAAAGTATTTAAATCATTCTGTGTCCATAATGAAGGTATCACTACCAATCTCATTGTTCTGTATAGGGAGGCATGGGTGCTGGGGTGGGACAGGAACAGAAACACACCAAGACCTGGGTTCATGTTTTTTTGTATTACTTTGAACCTCACGATGATGTACACTTGCAATGCACCAATAAAAGTGTTAAAGAAGCCTAACATGGTGGATCACACTTGTAATCCCAGTATTTGGGAAGCTGACACAGGAGAATCACAGATTTATGGCCAGCTTCCGGTACATAGTGAGGCCCTCTACAATTTAGTGAGAGCCTGTTTCAAAATTAAGAATAAAAAAATAGGGCTGGGGTTGTAACTCAGACGTAGAATGCCCCTGGGTTTGAAGAACTTTGTATTTTATTCTAAAAGCAAGGAAATGCCATTGAAGGGTTGAAATGGAGACTGAACTGATTCAGTTTGTCTGTGAAATATGTCATTGTGATATACACTTCCTTCTTGATACTAAATAAAGCTTTTTCATGGATACCAAACCATATACTACCCAACAGTGAAAAAAATACTGATGAAACCATTTTGGATGAGAAAGAGAGTTTTAGATGTGGCAAATCAAAGAAGTTATCATGTTCCCTTCATAGTCTCTCAAATATAAATGTTCAATTGGACATTTTTATAACTTTCCCCAAATAATATTTCAGCTAAATATAGAAGCATGTCTTTTAAGACTCTGAAAGAAAATCTGATGGAATTTCACGAGGCAAAAAGTATGCATTTTCTCAATGATAAATTTGATGAAAGTTCTGACAAAACTGAAGGGGTTATTTACACACTGTGTAGTCCCTAGTGCCTACAACAGGTTCCATTAGAGGAGGAGCTAAACAGAGAGATGGATGATGGTCTGACCCATTCTTTCCTTCCTCAGGAACATGAACCTCCATAATGTTTTCTCCTTCTTCTTCTTCTTCTTCTTCTTCTTCTTCTTCTTCTTCTTCTTCTTCTTCCTCTTCCTCTTCCTCTTCTTCCTCTTCTTCCTCTTCTTCCTCTTCTTCCTCTTCTTCCTCTTCTTCTTCGGTGGTACTGGGGTTCCTGGAAGCCCTTCTACCTCCGGGCTACACTCCCAGACCTATTTTTACATTTTTTTTAAAATTTGGAAACAGGGTCTCCTAAGCCAGTGCGTGTGGCTGGCTTTAAACCTGCGCGATCCTCCTGTCTCTGCCTCCCAAGCACGGGGATTACAAGCGTGTGCCACCACGCCCACCTCCATAATGTTTTCGAAGCCAGGTAGAACCTCTTGATCCTCCATGATGAAATTGACAAGCCGGGCGTGGTGGTGCATGCCAGTAATCCCAGTACTTGGGAGGCAGAGACAGAAGGATCCTAGGTTTAAGACCAGCCTCAGCAACTTAGCAAAAAATAATGAAATAGGGCTGGGGGTGTATTTTGGAGGCAAAATAATGCCTCTCGGTTCACCCTCTAATTCCAAAATAAACAAGCAAGTAACAAGCAAGCAAGCAAGCAAACAAACAAACCAACCTGTAAAATTGTCTTCACTTTTTGCCCATCTGAGTGGAAACATTTTTTTTTTTTTTTTTTTTTTTTTGCTGTACTGGGAATGGAACCCAGGGGTATTCTACCTCCAGGCTATACTCCAAGCCCTATTTTTTATTCTTTATTTTGAAACAGGGTCTCACTGAGTTGCAGAGGGCCTCACCAAGTAGCTGAAGCTGAGGCTGTCTGCGAACTGTGATCCTCCTGTCTCAGCCTCCCAAATGCTGGGATTACAAGCGTGTGCCACCACACCTGGCTGGAAACCTTCTTAAATGTTTGTTCAGTATCATTTATGTGGGCTTGAGGACAATGTGTGGAACAATTGGCATTGAGTAGGAGTTTAGATAAAAAAAATCCAAAGATAACTTAAACTTTAAATATATTTCACTATACTATTCATGTAAAAATGTTGGCCTAATTTTAGGTGCTCTGTTTTGGGGGGCACGCTTAAGACAGAAGCACAAGAGGATGAGGGGTCAGTATCTGCAAGGTATATGCTATTGGCCATGTGTAACTTTTGATTCCAGTTTTGTCATTTATGACATAGGGATAGTAATACCCCCATATAGAAAGGTTAGGAAGTTTAGAGATTGTGTCTTTACAGTGCTTGGCATATAACAAATGCAAAATGCATGGTACTTTTATTGGTATTTATTTGTCCATTCTGGCTTTCCATGAATTAATGTCATCTTTCTAATTATAAAGGAGTAGGTTAGAGTTGCAATCCCTTTTTCCTCTTTGGCATGTTATAGTGTGAATCTGAAATATCCCCCTAAAGCTCATGTGTTGAAGGCTTGATCCTCAATTCAGTAGTGTTCAGGCGGGGCCTTTGGGAGACAATAAGATCATGAAGGCTCATCAATGGATTAATCCATTGATAGATTCACAGTTTAATTGGGAATGTGAAAACTTTAGCAGGTGGCACCTAGTTGGAAGATGTAGGTTCCTGTGTATATTTTGGATCTAGGCCTTTTCTCTCTCTTTCATCACCAAGCTGTCACGAGGTAGGCAGCTTTATCTACCAGACATTCTCTGCTGTTATATTCTGCCTCACTACAGTCCCAGAAAGAACAAAGCCAAGCAAACATGGTCAAGAACTGCTAATACATGAGTCAAACAAACATCTCCTGCTTTTATATTTTTTTCTCTCAGGTATTTTGGCACAGGGATGGTAAGCTGACTAATGCAGTATATTTATTTTATAATCCATTTTGTTTTACTTCTTTCCTCTGCCTACAAAATAAGTCCTCTCTCTCCAAGGGGGATGGCAGGACTCAGGTTCCAGACTTCCCCTAGGGCCCAGGCACATTTGTGTGCAAAGCTATAACTATGGCTCCCAATTTTGCTGGCACAGGTGAGCTTAGCAGCAGGAGTGGTGTATTCCAGAGTTGAAGGAATTCCACACATGAAGCCTCCCATTCTTCTCTCCCAGTGGAGCCAGAGACTGTACTAAGTTTAACTGACAATGATGCGATGATGCACCTGTGATGTTGGGAGATGATGCACTAGGGAAACTCACCTGAGCCTGTGACCAGAGTTTTTGACTTGGGCCCCTCACATGGGCTTAGCCAGACATCAATCTACTACTACTCAGCAGGGCAAGCTGATGCTGTGTGAACCACAGACCCATCATATTAAGTCATATCCTTACATTATTTGGTGCTGATATGGTCCAGAAACCCAAGTCAAAAAAGAAAGTTTTATCAGGCAAGATATTCCAAGGCTTTGAAAGCTACCTCCTAAGGAGCTCAGGGCAAAGGTCAGATTTCCCTTCAGTCAAGGTTCAGTTCTTTTTTTTAAACATTTTTTAAAATTGGTGCATTGTATTCATTCATCTTAATGGGATGCAAGACGGTGGAGACATACATGCATACATCACCCAATTAGCCCTTACCCAGTTCCCACCCCATTCCCTTCCCCCTACCTCCTTCTCATGTTTGGCATACTGCTTGACATTGATATGTTCAAGGTTCTGTTCTTTACACAAATCTTAATGAAAGTTTAAGTATACTTCTCACATCAGCACTGACATTCGTTGTTGTAAGAGCAACTGTTTAATAATCTTACATATTCTTGGCCATTTGTGAGCATTATCACCAATTGTTACAGCAATATTTGAGGTAAATTTATAGAGGAGGAGAGTAGGGTCCAAAGGAGAAACAAAAACTTTCAAAGTCACCAAAATGGTAGGTCAGAGTCAGATTTCTGAGCCAGCCTGCCTCCAAAGCCCACCCTTTTTATTTTATTATTTTTTTGTGGTACTGGGAGTGGAATCCAGGAGCATTCTACCTTCAAGCTACACTCCCAACCCTATTTTGTATTCTTTATTTTGAAACAGGGTCTCACTGAGTGGCAAAGGCTCACTAAGAAGCCGAGGCTCCCCATTAACCGCAATCCTCCTGTCTCAGCCTCCCAAATGCTGGGATTACAACTGTGTGCCACCAGGCCCGGCTCAAGCCCACCCTTTTTAGTTTTATCATATGGACCCTACAAGGCACTGGTCTTTAAGCTAGAAACATTTTTTTTTTTTGGATTTTGCAGTTTAGATAAGACTGATTACTATTGCGTACTCCAACCAACAGTAATTATACATGAACACTTTTTAGATCCATCTGAACATTTGCATTAGCCATGCCTTGAACATTTTTAAAGAAACAATATTTGACATGTTAATGCAAACTGCACTCATATATTGCAAAGTTCTACCCTTGTGATTTTTGTTGTAATTTTTATCAGACTGACGTGAATGTCATTAGTTGCTTTCTTCACAAACTTCAGTTAAGTGCGTATTCCTGGCATTTAAAATATTTATGTAAAATATTTTATCTTGTCAATAATTAAATATGTTTTTTTCATCTCTTTAGGGAAAACCATCAACTTTCCAATATACTTGTTTGGAATTTGCATAAATTCAAAGTTAGTTTATTTTGGCACTGGGATTGAATCCATGTGCATTTTGTCTCTGAGCTACACCCCCAGCTTTATTTTATTTCTTATTTTGAAGCAGGATCTTGCTAAGTTGCTGTGGTTGGCTTTGAACCTGCGATCCTCCTGTCTCAGCCTCCCATGTACTGAGATTATAGGCATGCACCACTATGCCTGGCTCAGAGTGTATTTTAAATTTTCATTTTGTTTTATAGAAGACAAAAAATTAGGTATCTCAACTCCAACCCTTCTTGTGCCTCCAGAGCCAGAAACCTAATATAAGCCGTTTGCATAAAGGTGTCACCCACCATTGCTGGTGAGAAAGAAAGCAGAGCTCCAGCAGAGGTATGGGGTAGGTGGGTAACAGTAATTAGTAAGTGTTAGGCATCAGGCACCACAGGGAGCTGATAATGGGATGAAACTTGCACCACATCAGACAACAAAAACTATATGTTCTCAATGTTTAAAATAGATTTGAATAAACCTAAGCAAGGAAGACTGGCAGAGAAAATCTTCATGTGCACATTTCCAGAGAATTAGTAATTAAATTGATTCCCACCCACTGAATTTTAAGATGAGAAAACTGGAGCGTGATGATATTAAGTAGCAATATTAATAACAGCAGCAACAACAGCTACTACTTATTAAGGTTTTTCAGGTGGCAGGTACTATATTAAATACAAGTACATTATCTCATTTACACCTCACATTTACACTGAGGGGGGAATAATTACAGCCCTCCTCTGCAAATTGAGGACTGAAGTTTATAAGGATACATAATTGCTAAATGATGGAAACTGGATTTGAGTTAAGGAAGTCTATGTCTAAACTTGTGCCTTTAACCAGTAGGCATTATTGTTGATCAGGGACCCACAGCCAATGATGAAACCATAAGAAGAATCAATCTTTTCACTATCACAACTTGGAAAACCAACAAGCCTTTCAATGTTAATTATCCTAAGATTGCACTGGGAGCAGCTATGTTGTCAGGAAACAGAGGTGAGGTGGGACAACTAGTAATCTCTGCAGAAGTCTTATTATGAGCCAATGGAGAGAAAATATACTTTCCTAACCCTTCAGACAAATTTTCCATTCTTGGCCATTTATGACCTCAGGAATACTGACAGATTTCTGTACTAACAGATCTTGAGCTTTCTTGTGTAAATACATGTTCTCAGACTGACTTTACCTTTATCTCCCTTTCTTCTCTCTACTTCAAAACCTCAGACTTATTCTGGCTCAGATCCAGCAGGAGTTGGGAGTACAAGGTGAGGTTACCAAGGGAACAGTTTACTATGAACGTCATCTTCTTATATAACCATGTCTCCAACATACCAAAGTATAGACAAATAAAAATAAAGTTCCGTGGTGAGGGCCTGAGAAGCTTGCTCCAAAGGAAGCAAAATAAATGATCTGGGAACACTAAAGTTTTATAGTTAATGTGTTTATATGCCATAGGAGAGCTTTCTACATAAGTAAATCTATGTAATGGCATCCTGGAATTAGCAATGAGCTCCCCACATGAGTGGTTATACTAATAAAATGTGATATCACCACCTCTATTCAATAGAATGCTAGAAGTCCTCACCAGAGCAGCTTGGTCAAAAAAGAGAAAAAAAGGTATACAAACTAGAAAGGAGTTCAAATTTTCTCTGTTTGCAGATGACAAATTATATATAAAAACCCTAAAGATTCCACCAAAATCATTAAAATAAGGTAAAATTGCAGGATATAAAATCAGTATACAAAGCAGTAATATTTTGAATACTAGCAACAAACTATTCTATTTCTGGATCTGGGGGAAAACATTTTTTTTTTTCAGTGCTGGTGATCAACCAGGGCCTTCTGGCATGCTTGGCAAATATGTTTTAGCTCTGAGCTTTTGAAATCAATATCTTTTTATTTTATTACTTTTTGCTATTGGGAATTGAACCCAGGGGCATTCTACCTTTGAACTATACCCCTATTTTATTTTTAAATCTTGAAACAAGATCTCACTAGATTGCTAAGGCTGGCTGTGAACCCACGATCTTCCCTTTTCAGCTTCGCAAGTACTGGGATTACAAGCATATGCCGTTATGCCTGGCAAAAATCAATACCTTGAAGAGACATCTGCATACCCATATTCATTGTGACACTATTTTCACAATAGCCAAGAAATGGAAACAACTTAAGTATCCATCAGTGGATCAGTAAATAAAAAAATATGTTACAGGTTTTTATAACAATACCATTCAGCGTAAAAATGAAGAAAATCCTGACATTTATGATGACATCAAAGAATCTGGAGGATGTTGTAAGTAAAGCAAGCCAGGCACAGAGGGATAAATCCATCATGATTTCACTTAGGTGTAGAATCTAAAAAAACACTGAACTCACAGAAGTAAATCTTAGAATAGAGGTTACCAGAGCCTAGGCACAGGGTAAATGGAAGAGATGCTGGTCACAGTATGCAAAAGTCTCAGGAGGGATAAGTTCCAGGTCTCCGATATATCCTGGCGAGCATAGTGTTATATCCTTGAAAATTGCCAAGCATTTTAAGTGTCTTCAAAACAAAATAAAAAGGTATATGAAACAATGTTTATGTAAATTAGCTTACTTTATCCATTCTATTATGTATACATATTAAAAAAATGTTATATACCATAATATACACATTATTTGTCAATGAAAAATAAATAAAAAGAGAAGTGGCATCACAAGTATGGTTTATGAAGATGATTTAGCAGTGATAAGTCATGTGCATCTGATGACAAAGCAACTAATTGTTTAAACATGATTTACATTGTGATGTAAGACTAAAATGCAACAATAAAAGCATATAAAATAAAAAAATCAGTTCTGAAAAAAATAAGCAACTACTGTTAAGTATGCAAGAATAAGTTGAAGAAAGTACAATAGTGATTTTAACTTTTTTTTTTTTTTTTTTTTAGAAGAGAACAGATCTACTAGACAATAAGCAGGGTGCCATAGCTGGGATTTTCCTCATGTCTCCTGGACCTCATGCACTGGAGCAAGCCATGTTGGAGGTGGAACTGGAGGCTTGGCCAGTACAGTGTGTGTATCTTAGGCTCCACCCAGCTGCAGCATCTGGATCTGATCCTCTCTCTCTGCACCTTTTGATCTCTGCTCCCTATTTCCAGGCCCAGCTCCTGCTTGGAGCCTGCAAAAACGGATTATAGATTTATTGACGGACTGAAATTTCCAGATTGATGAGCAAATAAAATCTTTCTTTCTGCAAGTTTTGTATCTTTGGTGTTTGAGTCATAACACCAAAGACGGAGATAGAGGGATATAGAAGAATCTGCACATTTGGGAAAGAATTTTTAATCCTATGGAGCATAAAATTTCGTTATAGCAAGTGTTATATGCATGTATGTTCCTATCACTCTATACCTCAGCCTGATGTATAAGTACAATGTACCATTAAAAGTATACAAAAATTTATAGCAATACATTTGCATTTGATGAAACTATCATTTTTATACCCCCCCCCCCTTTTATGGTACTGGAGATGGAACCCAGGTGCATTCTACCTTCGAGCTATACCTACTTTTTATTCTTTATTTTGAAACAGGGTCTCACTAAGTTGCAGAGAGCTTCACTAAGTAGATGAGGCTGGCCACGAACTGTGATTGTCCAGTCTCAGCCTCCCAAATGCTGGGATTACAAGCATGTGCCAACAAGCCTGGCTTAAAACTATCATTTTTATAAAGCTGAGATTTCTATAAGCTATGTATGCCAATATTCATCTGATGAAATTAATCAAAAAGGATGAACAAAAACTTAATTGCTTGAAATTAAAGAACTCCTGAAATAATCCCTAAATCACAGAGAACCTTAACTGAAGTGGCAAGGCATTTGTACAGCAATAAAATGGATAACAGCTCATATTAAACCAGTGGGACTTAGCTAGAGTAGTTCAGTAGAACGGTTGGAGCTTTGAAAAATAGTATTAAAGACAACAGGCAAAATAAAAGAATATTGCATCAATCTTTAAAACATGAAAAAGGATAAACAAAATAGGTAATGTTGTCCAGAGTCTGTCAGAGAAAAAGTAACAGTAGAACCGGTCACACAAGGTTATGAATGAGAAAATAACGAAATAGAACAGAAATGAATGAACAGAAATAAAACAGACTATAACAATTATAATATCATACTATTTGCAATTCTATTATAACAGATTTGAAAACTTATATAAACTTATAGAGCCGGGAGTGGTGGCGCACGCTTGTAATTCCTGCGCTTGGGAGGCTGAGACAGGAGGATCACACAGGTTCGAAGCCAGCCTCAGCTACTTAGTGAGACCCTGTTTCGCCTTATCCTTGTGACCCAAACACCTCCCACTGGCTACCAACACTGCCATAGAGGGGACCAGGCCTCAAAACGAGTTTAGACAGGGGCATTATATATGTGATTTATGATGGATAGTCAAAAGAAGTGAAGACCAGCTTAGAAAACAGTTTACCATATATATTGTATAAATTTGTAGAATAGGCATAGTATGAATTTACTTTAGTTAAAATAGAAATATAAAACCCTATATGTGTATGTACACATGTATAAATACAGAGAAAAGAATTTAGGTCAAGAGAAGACTTAATTTTATCTCACAAACTTTCATATAGCTAAATTATTACGAGAACCAGATAACATGTTTACTATTAGAAAATACAATAGCTCATAGCCTTCTCTGGAAAACAAAGATGTGTTTGTGTATGTATATGGGTGAGTACTGGAAGATCTCAAAAATGTTCTTAGAGCTCTTTATGTTCTATGAAATAGAGGATTGGTACCAGTTTGGTGCTAATAAGATTAATTTGTGTCAAGAAATTATTGTTCATTTTAAGACTAAGTTCACTTTCAAGACTATGTTCCTTGCTTCTGTACTTATACTTGATAATTCACCTGTGTGTTAAACTCACCAAGCAATGCAAAGACATTTCCTGCTGGAACTATTAGTGCTCGTGCTGCCAACAAACTCAGTCAAAACATTCATCATCATTTGGAATGTTACTATAGGGACCTGGTAAGAACACTTTTGCCTGAATTTATGGAAAACTTCCCAGACTTCAAAGGCTTTTTATGATTGTATTTCCACAGCATCCCCAGAGCATCTGAGTTAGCTTTCAGGCAGTGTGAGATGATGTTCAAATGAAGGGCAAAGGAAGAGAATGGAAAAACACATCAAAAGAATCTTTAGTGAGCCCAGTCCAGAGGTGACACAGAGGGGCATCTCTGCAAGTAAAAGTGTCCTGGGTCCTGGTTGGGAATGGTGAGGGGAAGCACATCAAAATCCAATGGGACCACCACAGAGAAAGAAACTGTCCCTCCTTCCAGGCTGTGCTGACTTTTCCTGTGCCTAACGCAGAGCTGCTCCTCCTGCCAACAAGGATGCTGAGGGTGTGCTGAGTTGTGGGTGTGGCTGTTTTCAGAAGGTAGATAGGGGTGAAAAAGATATGAGAAGGGAGAACTCCCTGAAATAAATAGCTGGGGAAGATGCCCATCTTTCCAAGTTTGGGGAGTGGATAAACCTTTTAAAAGCTCCTAGATATGACATAGGATTTACCATTGTCATGACTCATTTTGATGTAATCATCTTATATATTTCCTTAACATATACTTAGAACCACATCATATAGCATTATACATTTTGTTTCTAGAATCAAACATTATTTAGAAAACCCCAGAGGAGAAGAGAAGCCTTTTGTATATAATTGTGGTTTTACTTACAGTTTTCTTTCATCCTTTCTGAGAATTCCAGTCCCAGTCCAAAGACCTGAGAACCTGGGAGAGCCAACAGTGTAATCAGCCTGGAAGCCATCATCCTGGGGACCCAGAAAGAACCCATATTACAGTTTGAGTCCTAAAGTAGGAGAAAGTGATCAAAAGGAAAAACCCACACTAACCCGTTCTGACACAGTCACTCAGGATAGATCTTGCTTAGGTCTTTAAGCAATTGAAAAAGGCATACCCATGCCAGGGAAGGCATCTGCTGCAGTCAGTCTACTGACCCAAATGCAAACCATTCAGTCTGAAATCTATTAGACAGAAAACCCAGAGAAGTCTCTGGGTCCCATATTTCCCAGTGGTCTGTGACCTTTTCTCCATTTTATGTTTTCTTATGTTTGTTTCATATCAAGTTTCCAGTCTTTAGTTGTACTTATGGGAGGAGTAGGGAAAAGTATGGCTATCTGATTTTCCTAGAAGTGAATATGATTTGTGTTTTGGAGTTAATCATTTCACCCCAGCCACTGAAGGAAAATAATGCAGTCACTCGATGGTCAGAAAGCAACATCATCTGAGGAAAAACTCAACCCAACCCTAGAAATAAAATTTCTCCATTGATAGCACTGCAAAGGCTCTTAGTCTAGAACTCCAAACCAATATCAGTTCACTTTTCCTATTTGCAAAACTGAGTCATGCTTTCCAGAAAACTTCAAATTTGTTCTCCAAACTGAAAGCTCCTTGAAGCCAAGGACTACATCTACTTCTGTGGTTGTTCCAGACATGCTTGGGACACTCTTTCTACAACCATATTAAAAGATATCCCAAAATTGGGGACTGTGACACTAAGTGAGCTTAGACACAAGAAAGGAAAGGTCAGATCTTTTCCTCATGTGTGGAGGCTAGAGAAAAAATGGGACACAGGAGGGATTCTAGACAAAGGAGGAGAAACCCTCACAGAGTGATGGAAAAGGTCTAAGGGATGGAGTGGGTGGGGGTTGGGAGACTGGAGGGAAACACAGAAGTAGACATGATGTACATACACAGATGTGTCACTGCCAATCACAGTGTCCTGGACAGGAAGGGTGGGAGAGGGGAGGGAGCTGGGGGAGGCTCACTGAGTGCTGTGTGCATGCATGCCTTATCACACTGAACTTCATCATGGTGCTTGATTACAATATGCCAATTGAAAAAATAAAAGAGAGCCAAGAACAAGGGAACCAGGGATTAGTTTAAAAACCGTAGCACCGTGGCTAAGACTAAACACCAAGTATGAGGCTAGGTTATTTTCACAGATCACACAGAATCTCTAATTTTCACAAAACCTTATAAACTAGGGAACAATCTCTTTTTATGGATGTGGAATTAACATTCCTGAGAGACTAAGTGATTTATCTAAGAAAACATAGCTTGCGAATGGCCAGACCATCAGTTGATTTTAGGATTCAAAGTTGATATTCTTTCCTTTTCATTTAAAAACCTGAACTATGAATAAAAAAATGACTAGGCACAAGGGAAATTAAAGTAGAAGAATTGACAGGACTTCTTTACTGCTTAGATTTGGGGTGTAATGAAAGAGGAGAGACTGAATCTGATTTGGGGATTAGAGTTTTCTGCAAGAAATAGCTCCTGCCCTTGATTATTAAGCAGTAAGTCATTTAATAGCAGGGATCAGTGCTTAGAAGATTATGGGAGAGCCCAAGGAGTAGCATCTAGCACAGGGCTCCAAAAATAATTCTCAGGTGCCAGATCTGACCTCCTGGAGGATTTAAACAGAGACATCACTGGAATTATTAAAGCTCAAAGAATTCTACGACACAGACTAAACTCCTACCAGTGCTAGTGCCTCAGCCATCACTGGGCCCCAGAGTCTGCTGCAAGACACTGGGATTCCTTCTCAGTACCTAAGAAGCTAGAAAATGATGTGTAAACATGACCATAAAAAATTCTGTTTTAATATCCTTTATTTGAAAACATAATATGAACAAAAAAGCAGCCTTCCCAAGTGGGGTGAGTTCCTCCACATTGGCAGAATCTAGTGGGTATTCAGAGCCATGGATACAAGAAAAACATAGTTTTAATTTTCTAACATTTACAGTTAAAGAGGATACTAGAGGAAGGTAGGAGGCAGGAAAGCAAGCCAAACCATAATCTCTAGAGATCCCTAGCATATAGAATGAGGTTAGGGATCCCTCTACTGAAATTGAAACAGGGTGGGGAATTTTGCAAAGACTGATAATGAATTCAGTATGTGAGTTTTCAGTGTGTTGTATGATGAAGATATCAATAAAGGATTAGGAATCCAGGGATAGGTGTTTAGGGCTGGGAGGCATCCATCTGTGGAGATAGGTTAAAGGCACCGGTAGTGGCTAGGCTGGAGATGCAATCTAGGGGGATACTAGCTCAGCCATACTGTTTTACTCTTTATAATAAATGTTAATTCTTGAGCGGATTGGATAATTATGCGTTGTTTCTGGCCAGAAGCCAAAGACAATTTTTTAAAAAAGGTAAGATGGCTTTTCTCAGGTTACTCCTAAAGCCTAAATACCACTAATATTGGAAAAAATAGGAGAACTTTAGAGCTAAGATTTTGTGAAGAAATTAGGGTGTGATAATCCTATTAAAGAACAATGCCACACCTGATAACTTCTATCTTAATATAAAAATCAAAATATATACATGGTATTATGTTAGATGATAAAAGAGCTAGAGATACAATGCCATTTTCAGTCTTGCCATACCCTTTACCCTAATCTCACTCTGCACCATGAATCCAAATGACAGTGGCTTAGGCAAGGAGTACACTTAATTATCATACATGCAAGTCTTTTGGAGAAAGTAGTGCAGGGTTTGCTCAAGGATCGAAGATCACTTTCCCCAAGTGGAAAGGAAAAATGCCCCCAATGAAGAATCTCACAACTTTGTGAGCTTGTGTATTTACTTATGATATATTTCACCAATTGCCTGTGGTCCCCTTCCCTAAGACCTTCCCTCTAGAGGAACCTCCTGTCTGAGGCAGGGCTGTTATCTGGGTGTTTCTCCTTCAAGGCTGTTTTGGGCTGGAGCTACTACATTTTCCTTGATCTAGCCTCCCCATCCCAAATTTTGATAGGAAAACATCCTTAAATGACTTGAGGAAAGACTAACTTTTCTGAGTCTTTAATTGATGCTTATTTTGTCCTTTCAGGTACCTTGCTCCATAGCTTCAGAGAGATGTCATGGAAATGTAGCCTGAAAACTAAACAACTGTAGGCTAATTTCTGACAAACTCATAGTCTGATGGATCTGCCATAAATGTGTTTATGGCTAGAGGTAGTGAGGAGTTATAAACATTTCTTATTACATTATATCTTATTAATAACAAGTTAGACTTAGGAACAGCAAAAGCTACTGTGAATGACTTACATAGTTATGGTTTCTTTTTTTTTGTGGTACTGAGGATGGAACTCAGGGGCATTCTACCTCCGAGCTATATTCCCAGCCCTATTTTTTATTCCTTATTTGGAAACAGGGTTTCACTGATTTGCAAAGGGCTTCACTAAGTAGCTGAGGATGTTCACTAACTGCTATCCTTCTGTCTCAGCCTCCCAAATGCTGGGATTACAAGCGTGTGCTTGAGAGAGGCCATAAACCAAACATGTTTCACTTTCTAGGAGAGCCCTGGTTGAGGAAAAGTGAGGCTCAGGGCTTTCAATCAGGGTATACCCAATGAGAAAGTAGGACCAAATCACACATAATAGAAAAAAACACACATCAACAACAAACAAACAAACAAACAAAACATATAACACTTACAGTCCCAAGGAGGTTCAGGAAGCTGCCCTTTTACCTGGAAGGCTACAGAGGGCTCAAACAGAAGGTGAAGAGATCGTCAAAGGAGGACATCCTGGAAGACCTGGGCTTTATAAAGTCTTGTGGCAGCACAGTACCCTCCACTTTCCCTAGGGGTTCAATGATTGCTTAAAGACAAAACATGGTTGAAGGCAATGCTGTGGAATGGAGGCCTTACTAACAAGATTCCAGTGTTGGCTATTAGGTTTATCATGGTCAACAGCTGTGGGTTTGGGTTTGATGAGATGAAGAATAAATGGGCTGTACTGCAAACAGCTGAGAGTCAGGCCTGTGGGCAGTTTAGCCCAAAGGTGACATGGTTACTACTAGGGTTCATATAATTTAAGGGAGACTGGAAAATGAGTGCCAAGGCAGAAATTAAATTGATGGCAATCATTCCTCGGTGCCTGGGTATCATCGTTTCCTTGTAAGACAGTTGTAATTTGAGCAGTGGAAATCTCAACTACAAGCAGAATAATATTATTAGCCAACACATGAGGCATTTCAGGAGGACAGTTATGTTGTTGGAGGTTATAAACTGGTAGTTCAGTACAGGATATGTAAAGATCGGTGGTATTATGTTTCACAGAAGGAGTGGTGGTCAGAGAAGCAGAGCAGGAGGTTGTGGAGGAAAGAAAGCTGGAGGCGGTAGGTAGTCGGAGACATTCCAGACCAGTGAAGGAACTGGCTGATACAATGCAGGTGCCTCCTGGGGCAAGAGATAGTTCTGAATTTTAGCAACTTCTATCAGATTTTCCTGTAGGTGTGGAAGTGTAGGTGTGTACATTTTAGAAGATAGCAAGGACTGTACAAAGATCTTGGCTGGGCTGACAGTGAGTTCAGGAAGAAATATTTTAAAATATGTCCCTTTTGTGCCTTAACAGAGGCAGCCTTCTGTATTATAGGGTTGATTTTTAGAGTAGGGATAAAGTGGCATGGGGGGGTTGCAATACCCCATCCAGCACAGGGGGCCAGGTTGCGTCCTGCAGTCTCTCTGGCACTGAGATGGGATGTGGGGCTGAAGTATACAATGTGGGACTGGGGAATCTTTTTGTTTTTTTGGTAATGGGGATTGAACCTAAGGGCATTCTACCTCTGAGCTACACACCCGATCCTATTTTATTTTTTTAGTTTGAAACTGGATCTAAATAAGTTGCTGAGGGTATCACTAAAATTGCTGAGGTTGGCGTTGAACCTGTGACCCTTCTGTCTCAGCCTCATAATTACTGGCATGCACCACAGCATTTGGCTTGGGGTGTCTTTTTAAGTGGGTATCCACTTGAACTGAGATTGGTCTCTGGATTGTAAGCTAGCACAAGTGCCCAAACTAGTAGTATACAATCAACATATCACATAAATTGTGCAGTTACATTTAATTGGGATTTTGTCTTTTTTTTCTTTCAGTACTGGGTATGGAACCCAGGAACATTCTACCTCTGAGCCATACCCCAGCCCTGTTTTTTATTCTTTCTTTTGAAACAGGGTCTCACTGAAATGCAAAGGGCCTCACTAAGGAGCTGAAGCTATCCGCAAACCTTGATCCTCCTGTCTCAGCCTCCCAAATGATATAATTTGATTGTCTTTTTGTTGGAAGTTTAGGTTTAAACAGGTCCTATAGTAAATGAGTAGCTGTGTAGCCTGTGGCAAAACTATTATTGAAGAGTTCCAGTGGAGTAGTTGACCTCTATCTGGACGTTGTGAGATGACAGCAAGATTGAAAATGTGTAAAGATAGGTGGAGTTTGGGTAAAAGAGAACCTTACTTAGAGTGTATTTATTGAGCTGGACTTGAAAAGGGAGTCATTTGAAGAGACCATTATGTTTCTCAATTAAACTAGTGATCTGGGACCTATTAGAAACATAAAATTTCTTCAAGAACCCATATTCTATATTTAAAGAAGTGAAATGTATGTTTTGCTTACTATTAGTAATGTTTTTACTCCAAAGGCTTTATATTGTAGCTTTAGAATATGTGTAATTTTGATTTGTATTTTGGGTGGTATGAGGAAAAAGATTCCTGGAGTTTATTATTTTGAAAAGGACAATTTATTTTGGTAATGACTCCTATATCTCATAATAAATGAGGAGAAGGGCAGAGAGTGGGACACACCCCTGTTATTCCAGTACTTGGAAGACTGAGAAAGGAGGATCACAGGTTTAAAGTCAGCCTCAGCCACTAAGCAGGGCCCTTAGCAACTCAGTGAGAACCTGTTTTCAAATAAAAAATAACAGGGCTGGGGATGTAGCTCAGAGTGAGAATGCTCCTGGGTTCTACCAGCTCAGAGATGTAGCTCGGATGTAGAATGCCCCTCACCCTCTACAAAAATAAATGAATGTGGAGAAAGGAGCAAGATACCTAGTACCCTGTCAACTGAAGCAGCCATATTGTTTTTGGGTCCCACCCTTTATTAGGGGAACTCTGGCTAGAGTTGGAAAAAAGCAAAATCCACGAAGCACAGTACCTCTGGTGGTTAAGAGTGCATTTGCATAGTCTTACTGTTCACTCAGTTAATTCCAAAGGAGGAATGGTATTTGGCCAGGGACTGAGGACAGGAGGAGTCACCCCTTCCTTCCTGCACATGACCCCAGGTTTGGCTCCATCCTGTATTATGGAGGCATCAGAAGCCAAGTCGAACTGGTAAGGTGCTGTTTTCAGTACTGAAAGCATAGTTAACATCTGGATATGGTGGGTCTCCCGATCAAGGTCTGTGAAAGCTCAAGTTCAGGAGAGGAAGAGGGCATCTGGTTATTTATTGTTTTAATAATGTGGAGCCCAAAGCTCCTCTTTTGCATCGGAAATCCAGGGGCAATTTATAGCCATAGCCATCATAAGTGGTTTAGAGGCTCCAGGAAAGCAGAGAAGAGGTTGTCAAAACATCTAGACTAGATTCCCAAAGTTACTGGCTTATTGCTCACTTTTCAGAGAAAAAACCACACAGGGGACCCCTGGGTGCTTCCAGGGCCCCCTTATTTTTATTGAGTGTCCCACAATTACACCTGAGATTACTATCACCTCCCTGGATCCTATAGTCTCCCATCCCCCTCAAGATGAGTTTGGGAATCTATGAAGTGAAGAAGTTTCTGAGGGCATTAATAGGTGCCTGCTGATTTTAATTTGCAAGTAAAATTTTAAATGAGGAATATGTTGATATCAGAGTGCCAAATATAAGACACTGGGCTTATATTTTCTTAATGAGTATATCAAATCCCTTAAAGGATGTCATTAATGCAATATATTGTGCTCTTAGATATAGAACATTGTAGCCGGGTGTGGTGGCGCACGCTTGTAATCCCTGTGCTTGGGGGCTGAGACAGGAGGATCGCACGGGTTCGAAGCCAGCCTCAGCTACTTAGTGAGGCTCTCAGCAACCTAGTGAGACCCTGTTTCCAAATAAAATATAGAAAAGGTCTGGGAGTATAGCCCGGAGGTAGAAAGCCTCTGGGTTCCACCCCCAGTACCACCAAAAAAAAAAAAAAAAAAAAGAAAAAGAAAAAAAAAAGAAATAGAACATTGTGTCGAGGTTATAAAAATCCATCATTATTACAATTTTTTTCTGTTTGTTTGTGTTTTGGTACTGGGGATAGAACCCAGGGGCATTCTACCTCTGAGCTATACCACCAGTGTTTATTTCTCTTCTCTTTTTCCTTCCTTCCTTCCTTCCTTCCTTCCTTTCTCTATGGTACTAAGATCGAACCCAGGGGATTCTACCTCTGAGCTACACCTCCACTCTTATTTATTTTTTATTTTGAAACAGGGTCTTGCTAAATTACCATGTGCTGCTGGCCTCTAACCTACAATACTCCTGTCTCAGCCTCGCAAATACTATGATTACAGACATGCGCCACTATGCTTGGCGTATTAGTGCTTTCTAAAGACACCAATGTCAACGTGGTTTTGTTGTTGATTTTTTTCATCTTTTTGGAAACTTTTACTATCTTTTCTTTGTTTTTGGAAGTCTGACACTTCATGAGATTGCATCTAAATCTTAAAAATACATATTGCTTTTTGAGTTTGGCACTCTGAGCCTTGTCTTTGGCCAGGAAATTTTCTTCTATTATTTTTATACTCAATTCTGTACTGACCTCTCCATTCATTCTTCTTGGAGTCATTATTAGTTAAGTAGTAGGCTTTTGATTTCATCTTTTGTGTATTTAAAAATTTTTGCCTATTCTAAGTTTTTATCTTTTTGCTTTGTATTTGGGAGCAATTCTTACTTCCCCTTCTCCAATTATTCTTACTGATTTTTTAAACTGGAGCAATTACTTAAATATTTATGCTACTTTTTCTGTAATTGCTTCTTTGTTTTAAAATCTCACTTTTGTTTGGATAAAATATCTTTTCAAGATATTCAAGAATCTTTTCAAGATTCTCCTAGTTCTTAAAGATTTTTTCCCTCCTTGCACTCTTTTCTGTTCCCATAATTATCTGTGACATACAGGGCAAACAACCTGAATACATTTTTTCTTTCATGCAGCATGCAGCTGTGCTTTCCCATATGTTTGGTGATCTTTCGTCGTTTACTAATATGTAAGAATAAAGAACTGAATAGTTAGGTCTGACTCTGTGTGTGTGTGTGTGTGTGTGTGTGTGTGTGTGTGTATTGTTGTGTGTACATTGTCAGGCTTTACTATAAGGCAAGATTCTAGAATAGAGCCAGAAGACTTCTCAGGTTAGAGTTAGGAGCTGATTATACTATTGGATTTTCTTTGCTTACAGGGTGGGTCCAGTGTGAATCCTGGCTCTGTTGTCTAGTAGCTTTGTGGCTTTGGTCAAAGAACTGACCTTTCCTATCAGACACGACTGTGTTATATAATGAGGACTTAGTATGAGTTTGCTTTCACATTACTGTAAAGTTAGAGAATCATCAGTGGCACCTCTGTGACTCAGGGCCCATCTGTATTCTAAAGCAGAGGCCTAGTGACTAAAGTTTATGCTTCAGTGTTTTTTAGTCAGGGGTTCCTAGAGTAACAGAACACACACAACATATAAATGGTAAAATGGGTCTTGTGAGATCGGCTTATGTCCAAAGTAGTGTAATCCCATTTGGCCACCTGCACACACAGAGCCAGAGGAATCACTGGTTCATGTGGTCCAAGAGCTGGAGTCTCAGAATAGGAATGAATGATAATGCAGTCTTAGTTGAAGATGTAAAGGTCAGGAAACTCTCAAGGAAATGATGGTGAAAATCCAGTTCAAAGAACAAAATGGTTGAAGGGCCAATATCACAGGCCAGAGCAGACGCACTTCTCTCAGGACGAACCACGCATGCATTCACACAGCTTTCTCCTTTTTACCCAGCTCCCCCACCTATGAGAACAGTGCTGCCTGCATTCAGGGCAGGGCTTCCTCTTCAGTCTGGCATTCCATAAGCCAATCATAGCAACAAAACACCTGAAGTCACATATACTCTTAGATGTTTCATAATCCAGTCAAGTAGATAATACAGATTAACTTGCACAGACTTCATCTCCATGTTCTTACAGGAGACCTGACTAGATCTGACTCAGGGTAGATATTCAGCAGAAGTCATTATTTTTTCCCTTGAATCCCCAGTGCGCTCTCTTGCAAATTTACATACACACTTCCATTGCCATCTTAGCTCATGAAGATCCTGAGAGCAGGAACCCGGTCTTAGAGTTCTTGCATCTCTTCTAAAAGTATAAGGCTTGCTTGTTAGGAGCTCAACAAATGTGTGTTGAATTAATGAACCTTGGTAAATTCTGATTTCAAACATCTGAAATTATGGAAATTGGGGAAACTCAATCTTAAAATCCTTTACCTTTTTTCTTAAAACTCTGCTCTCTAGATGTTCCCTTCCATGGAGGAAGGAAAGGTTCTGAATGATTGTGACAATGGAAAAATGAGGTTAAAAATTTGTTAGCTTTTCCAGGACTGGTGGTGCACATCTGTAATCTCAGTATGTGGCAAGAAGATCATAGTTTTGAGGCTAGTATGCCATAACTTGATGAGACTCTGTTAAAATAGAAAATAAATTAGGGCTGGGGGTATACTTTATTGGTAGAGTGCCCCTGGTTTCAATTCCAGTACCACAACACACACAAGTTGCTAATTTATCCTGAAATAGTCTCCAAAACTATCTCTAGGTTGGTCAAAATAGTGACTCTGATGAAATAGAGAAATATAATTTATTTTAATTACTTTTTCTGAGGTACACTGTGTTTATCTCATGAACAAAATATAGTTTTTCATCTCTTTTGCTTCTGCAAGTTTGATTTACTTTTATTCCAACTGCTTGCCATCAACCATTAGTAATTAAGCAGGCAAGAATTAATCAGTGAAAGATTATTTATGACATGCAACTAAATACGTGCAGAATTATTCATAAAAGTATTTCCTCAGGCTTCAACTATGGTTTGAATTGTTACACTTTTCGTGAAATGGTGTCAATTTTTTCTTTTCATTAAAAAATTTTTTTTGTGGTACCGAGGGTGGAACCCAGGGGGCTTTTCTATCTCTGGGCTATACACTTGATTTTTCACTCTAGCACTGTTCTGTCTCATGACACAGCTTCCTAGAATTCCGCTGCTAATACTGCTATTTCACCAGCTGAAGATGTTTTGCTCAAATCTTTCTTCCCATATTTTAATTCAGTTCCAACCAGATATTTCCCTTTCATTCATTCATGTTCAATTCAATATTTCCATAGAAAAAAGGAAATTTGGTCCAGTGTGAGTTTATTATGCTTATATGTGAAATGCATAAATTGAGATTAAGTTCATTTGATCACTAATAAACCGCAAATCTCAGATCATTTTCTTTACATTTTCATTTCCAACTCTGAATCAATTTCTTATACCTTGTTTGAATTATTATAATATTATCTTGACTAGTTGGTATACATGACTTAGTTTTACTTGACCCTAGTAATTTTTTCACACTGATAATAGTGGCACCAATTGGATTGTTATTATAAGTCTTTTTCTAAGATTTGACTCATTTTTCCACCTTTGTTTATTGCCACAGAAACAGAGTAAGGGAGCTGGGTGTGTTGGCGTACACTTGTAATCCCAACAGTAGGGAGGCTGAGACTGGAGGATGATGGTTCACGGCCAGCCTCAGCTCCTACTTAGCGAGGCCCTTCACAACTCAGTGAGACCCTGTTTCAAAATAAAGAATAAAAAATAGGGTTCTGGGGGTGTAGCTTTGTGGTAGAATGCCTTTGGGTAAAAAAAAAAAAGAAACAGAGAAAGAAGAATATGTGCTAAGTGTTAAAATTTTTGACTTCCTTGGAGGAAAGCTCAAGGACATCTATTGAGAAACTATATATGAACCTTAAATTTCAAACAAATATCAATTTGTCTATTCAATGGAAGGCAGGGAAAAAAATTTGAACCAAATATAAAAACAGAAAAACAGAAAACAAAAATAAAAGTTAATATGATATTAATATAATGGCTATTAATATATTAATATAATAGCCAAATATAATATATTAATATAATAGCCATATATATTAGTATAATATGCTTAAAACACTAATGAAGGCTGGTCATGGTGGTACACGCTTGTAATCCCAGCATTCAGGAGGTAGAGACCAGAGGATCATGGTTCGCGGACAGCCTCAGCTATTTAGTGAGGCCCTTCGTAACCCAGTGAGACCCTGTTTCAAAAAATAAAAAAGAATAAAAAATAGGACCAGAGGTGTAGCCCATAGGTAGAATGCCCCTGGGTTCCATCCCCAGTACTGCAAAAAAACCAAAAACCAAACAAACAACAACAACAACAAAAAAAAACCTAATAAAAAGATAGATATTCTGAAGTTAAAAGACTAAAAAATTATTACCATGTTTTTTACAAAAACATTCGATGTAAAGAATGCATAATAAATAAAAAATAAAAAAGTGCCACAAAAATGAACCAAATAATGCTTTGGTAACTATGCAGTATCAGGGAAAATTAATTTACGACCAAAATAAATTATATGACAACTACACACACACACGCACACACATATAGTTGTATATATTATATACAGACATGTTTATTTTTGCGGTACTGGGGATGGAACCAGGAGCCTTTACCTCTGATTTACACCCCAACCCTATTTTTTATTCTTTATTTTGAAACAGAGTCTCACTGAGTTGCAAAGGGCTTCACCAAGTAGCTGAGGCTGACCACAAAGTGCAATCTTTCTGTCTCAGTCTCCCAAATCCTGGGATTACAAATGTGTGCCACCATGCCTGGCTCGGCATTATATATTTAAAAATAGAATTGACCAAAAAATTTAATTATAAACTCATATGTATATAAAAATAGAGCTTAAACTATATAAAGCAACAGTGAATGGACCTGGGGGAGAAAAAGATATATCAAGATTTGTAGATGAGATTCTATACACCCTTTTCAGAAAAATGCTTGAAGAATGAGTCATATAAAAATGTTGGAAAGCTGGGTGTGGTGGCGCAAAGAGATCCTGTTTCCAAATTAAAAAAAAAAAAAATATATACACACACACACACACACACACACACACACACACATAGGTCTGGGAGTGTAGCCCGGAGGTAGAAGGGTTTCCAGGAACCCCAGTACCACCAAAAAAATAAAAATAAAATAAAATAAATAAAAATGTTGGAAAAAACTCTTAGGTTTCCTAATAACTTGACATAAAATACTTAACACTCACAAATATAATACAATATTCATTATATGCTACTATATGTCAGTGACAACTAGTTGAATATGACCAATTTAAAAAGTATTTTATGAGTTGTCAGCCACTGAAATATTCTGAAATCTTATATATAAGAAGATTTTAGCCGGGCGTGGTGGTGCATGCTTGTAATCCCTGCGCTTGGCGGAGACAGGAGGATCTTGCAGGTCAAACCAACCTTACTGGCTTAAGAGACCCTGTTTCCAAATAAAAAAAAGGATTATAAAAAAGTTCTGGGTGTGTATAGCCTGGAGGTAGAAGGGTTTCCAGGAACCCCAGTACCACCAAAAAAAAAAAAAAAAAAAAAAAAAAAAAAAGATTTTACAGAGTAACTTAAAATTGATAATAACCTTAAATATTTATGTCCTACCAAGAATAAGATAGGAAACTGAATAGATTTTTTAACTTATCAATAATAAAAAGTGAATTTTAATGCATTTTTTTAAAAAAGACTCAATTAGTTTTCTAATAATTCTATAAAAATATCACATAAGTCCCAAGGCAAGACAAGCCCAGGGCATTTTTCTTTCAACTGTCTCAGTTTATCGATATTTAGAAAGTGATCTAGGAAAAGTTGAGCAATTTTGGCTTCAAAATAGTAGGTAAACAGTAAAGAGGTTTCAATCCTCTTCCCCTCCCCACCCTGCTCTTCCTGTTTCAGTCAGCATTCTTACTGATATAATCCTAATCAACGTGACCACACAACATAGAAGAAGGAAGATTTATTTGCTCACAGTTATGGAGACTTCAGGAGTTCAGTCCATGTCAGGCAGCATCAGCAGAGCTCAGGGAATGGTGGTGGGAGGCAGAAAAAGAGTAAGAGAGCAAAGCCCTGTTTCTACATCATGGAAACTGAAAGCCAGAGAGAGCAAGCAAGAGGATTTAAGACACAGCACCATCTCTAAGGCCACACTCCCAGGAGCCTACTCCCTTCAGCTACACCCCCACCTTTCCAGGTTACCACCCAGTAAATCCATTGCAATAAATCGATCCACCCATGAGATTACAACTCTTGTGACTTAATTTATCAACTCTACACATTAATATATGAGTGCTTCAGGAGACATTCTATATCCAAACCATGACAATGACAAAATCATTTCTGTTATCCCGAGGTGGGGGTTAGGTGGAAATTAGGTACACAGCCAGTTCTGAGAGACCTCAGTCCTGCGTGGGGCCACATTTTAGGGTAGGGCAGAATACTTTCTGCCAATGGTCCCCTTTGACCCTCGCCTGGCTTACAGGACCTGGTCATCCCGGGTAGTATAGTATAGCCTTAAAACCCAAGGCCTGGGTGAAGAACTGTCAGTCCCACCTCATTCCAGGGCTTTTATACTTATTTCTTTGCCAGAGACACATAGGTACTCATGCACTGTAAGATGAAAAGGAAAAAATACTAAGTGTTCACTCCCAAATTGTATTTTGTGAAGTATTAATTAAAATGAAGAAAAGTATTGCAAAATTGTCATAGGAATATGTTACTAATAAATATCCTGTAAAAAAGTAAAGGAGTATTACAAAGGTAAGTTGTACTGTTAATAAAATAACAAGAATAATTATCTTTCTGGATTTTTTGATATATTTGATATTACAATCTTTAAAAAATTTGCAATTTATTTTTATTTTTTCTCATTCAAAACGAACTTACCTTTGTACTTAACTCTGTTTTTGTAATCTTAGATTTTTCCTACAAGACAGCTTCCTAAGTTAGTTTGAGGAAGCGGGTCACTGCGGGTGTGCTCTGGGAGGGTTTATCCCCCTCACCTTCCCAGCTGTCCTGAGCTAAGCAGCTTTGCTCAATCACACCCTCCAGCCACAATGTTTTACCACATCTCAGGCCAAGAGCGAAGGAGCTGGTCTACCAGGAACTGAAGCCTCTAAATTGGGAGGGAGTCAAAATAAGCCTTTCCTTCAACACCAAGATGTTTGTGTCAGGTGTTTTGGTCATGGTGATGAAAAGCTGACTCATACAGGTATCACAAATTAGGATGGTCAATTTAATAATGTTTCAAAATAAATTATCTCTAAATTATATATACAGGGTTTTGGGAATAAAAATATCACAGATTTAAGACAATTGGAATAAAAATATCATTTATTTTTTTCTTGTTAAATTTGACAGATTCTGTAACATATATATATTTCTCAGGATTTAGTTAGAATTTTTTTTCCCCCAAAAGTCTGGTCCACAGTTAATTTAATAGGGAATTTAAGATTTATAAAATTGTTAGCCAGGTAAATACCTGGCTAATGAAGAAGAAGCAGCAAATTGAGAGCAATAGGTTTTGGGCTACAGGAATGAGGGGGAAGGGTTAGAGGGTCTTGTGGAGCTGGAATTCAGTCTTCAAGGAGGGGGCACCTCTGGGCAGACACTGATGACTCTCTTGTGACTCCCTAGGAGATCCTGATGTGTTTGAGGCCGCATGATGAAGCAGATTTGGGGATAATGGGAAACATTACAAAATGAAGTTAACTGCTGCTGTCGGGGTGAAGAAGTTTGTCTGGGCAAAGCTAACAGGAATAATGACAGCCGGGGAGTTCCAGTCCCTTGGCTTCCTCCTTCCAGTCATCCTTTAGCGCCCCCTAATGGCAGAGCCGAACAGAAAGCTACTTTAGAAAGGAGAAATACTGATTTCTTACTTTTTGTGATTGACTAATCTCTACCTCACTTAGCATAATGCTCTCCAGTTCCATCCATTTCACTGTAAATGATGTAATTTTGTTCTTTTTTATGGCTGAGTAAAATTCCATTGTGTACATATCCCAAAGTTTTGTAATCCATTCATCTGTTGATGGACATCTTGGCTGGTTCCATAATTTGGCAATGGTGAACTGTGTAGCTATAAACATAGATATACATGCATTAGAAACATATCAAAGTCAGTCACTAAGCCAAACATGAGAAGGAGGGAGTGGAGAGTGATTGGGATGGGAGTTGGGAAGGGCTAAATGAGTGATGTGTGCATGTATGCCTCTACCATCTTGTACCCCATTAAGATGTAGGAATACAATGCAGCAATAAAAATTTCTAAAAAAGAAAAGAGAAATACAATTTGTAGAGTCCTGACCCTCACACCTCAGAGTACAGAGTTTGAGCTAGAAGTTGAACACTAGATCAGCGAAGCTTGGAAGAATGTAGCTGAGAAAATTTTGAAAATAAGGGTAAAGATAAGGGTCTTTCTTTCTTTCTTTCTTTCTTGTACTGGGGATTAAACTCAGGGACATTCTACCTCTGAGCAACACCCCTAGACCTATTTTTAACTCTTTATATTGAAACATGGTCTCACTAAATTACAGAGAACCTTACTAAGTAGCGGAGGCTAGCCTCAAACCTGTGATCACCCTGTTTCACCCTCCCAAGTATTGAGATTATGAGGATGCAAGGAAGGTGAAATGGGCTAGGAGTATAGCTCAGAGGTATAATGCCCCTGGGTTCAATCCCTAGTACCACAAAAAAGTAATTAATTAATTAAAATAAATGTGAAGGTGGGCGTGGTTGTGCATCCTTGTAATCTCAATACTGGTAAGAGTAAATTTAGCTTGAAACTAACATCAAAATAGAAAAGCATATCAAAGAGACAGAACAGAGCTGGATCCCAAGTAAAGTCCAGGTACATGAAAAGCCTAATTGTTAAAGGTTGTATTATAGGGGATATGAAAGAAGATGGAGGGGGTATTTCTGTGACGTTATCTATGGGGAAGAAATGTTTAGATCAGACCTCAAGGCCCCAAATATATGGCTGGAATTTGAATTTCTATTTAGTGAAAGTTGCAATAGACAGTTAAGAAATGAGAGGCCGCCAGGGGTGGTGGTGCAAACTTGTAATCCCAGCATTCAGGAGGCTGAGACAGGAAAATTGCTGTTCATGGGCAGTCTCAGCTACTTAGTGAGGCCCTTCGCAACTTAATGAGAACCTGTTTCAAAAATAAAGAATAAAAGCCGGGCGTGGTGGCGCACGCTTGTAATCCCCGCGCTTGGGAGGCAGAGACAGGAGGATCGCGCAGGTTCGAAGCCAGCCGCGCGCGCTGGCTTAGGAGACCCTGTTTCCAAATAAAAATGTAAAAATAGGTCTGGGAGTGTAGCCCGGAGGTAGAAGGGCTTCCAGGAACCCCAGTACCACCAAAAAAAAAAAAAAAAAAAAAAAAAAAAAAAAAAATAAAGAATAAAAAATAGGGCTAGGGGTGTAGCTCAGAGGTAGAATGCCTTTGGGTTCTATCTCCAGTACCGCAAAAAAAAAAAAAAAAAGCCATTGGAAAAAGATATTTGCAACATCTATAACTGACAAAGGATAAAATTATTCTGAAGTATAGAGGAAAGGAGAAAAATTAATTAAAATGGGCAAGGTGTATGAATGAGCCTTTTGTAGAACAGGGGACTGAAATGAAAAAATGTGTGAATGATACCATTTAGGCATGTGCACAGTGCCAGAATATATTTTATGAACTACTATATTTTTTTTGCAAAAAATAGAGAAACCCCCAAATTATGTCCCCTGGCTTTCAATAATTTTCAGGCTTACATTTTAAAATTACATTGTATTTAAACACAGAAAATATGATTTTTTATATTAAGTAAAGAAAAACATAGCTAAATTTAATCTTATCAGTACCCTGCCTCCGTTGTCTTAATCAGCCATTCAAAGATTTTTTGTTAAGTACTTTGTTAAAAACTCCTAGAGAGAGAAAGAGAGAAAGAGAGGAATGAAAGGATACATTACCCTCTTGCCCAAAATCTTTGGGTCCACAGTACAAACTAAATAAATTCTGCACTTTCTAGTCAGATATAAAGGCCATTTGCCATCTCTTCCAAATTCATTTTTTCTACCTTTTCTTGCTTTTCAGTTTTCTTCATCCAAGTAAACTTTGATGTCCCTTGCATGTTTCTTGGTTTTCCTTGCAGAATCCTGCTCATAGTAGCTGCCATGTGTTGAATACTTACTCTGTGTCTGGAACTGGGCCAGGAGCCTTCACATGCAGACACTGCTGACTGCCTGGCATTCCATGTTTGGGGGTGGGAGTTGTGATGCTAAATTTAAGTGGAAAGGGCTTTGGAATCTGGACTTACATAACAGAGACATTCAGTCTCAGCCTCTGTAAGCAGGGTATGAGACCCCCAGAGAAGAAGGCAGGTGTGAGCCAAAAGTTCCCATTCATTCTCTCAAAGCGACTAATCTCACATCTCACTTTTCTTTCCTAGGACACATGAAGTAGTGCAAAGAGGCAAGGGAATGAGGAAAAATTAAGATGTTTTCACCTGGCTGCATACCCCCAAAATAGTTATCAGTCAAATAGGACTTTGTAATTGTAATAGAAATAATATTGAAAAATATACCAAACAGTACATTTTTATAGAACCTTACTGAATAAGTGCGCTACTAACCAACTTACCACTTTTCAGTTCCAAATTTTCCCTCCAGTGTCTGCTCTGTGACAGTAGAACTGGGCCCTAAAGATATTTCTCCTTTGCCAGCTGGCATGATGTCAAGCTTTTTCAGAAGGGAGAACCAGAGGAATGCTGCAGGAGAAAGGAAATTCTCTCTTCTTGGCAGCAATGTGTTCTCCACAGGATCCTAGAATGGGGACTTTTTTTGAAGCACCAGGCTCCAGCAACCCCTGGAATTTTCCTGTGGGCAGCTTCCCCTATTTCTCATGAGAGGTCTTGCATCAGAATGTCACCAGCCTGCAAACTCTGTGAATGGCTTTTTAAAACATAGCCTCAGGAAGACTCTCTGCCATCAGTGACATGGTTGTACTCTCTCCCATGAGGTCTGGATCCTGGAGGGGGCCTCTGCCAGATCTATCACCACCTTTCATGCTGTGTACATCACCCCTAGGGGCAGGGGCTGCTCCTACCACCGCTCTATCTCCTTTTACATTTTGTACCCCCCACTAACTCATTTCCTGGTTCTTCAATCTTAGTTAATAATTCTGTATATTAGACCTTAAATTAAACCTGCTTGAATTACTCTGGTTTCTTTCTTCTAATTGGGCCCTGACTAATAGAGTCATGAAATAGTAATTGAACACTACATCACAGTGTATGATAATTACAAAGAAAAACATTACCTATAAATATTTGATGAGCTGGTTACTTTTTTATAATTATTTCTAAACTCTGAAAAAGAGAATCCAAGACAATTTTTATGTGTTGCACATTAAGCCATTTTGTTCTATAAAAGTAAAGCATTTTTCTAAACCCTCCAAAGGGTTTGAGTACAAGAAGAAAATATGACTTGATAGTATCACTAATTTTCAAATGCTTCAGTAAAGGAGCCTCTGAAAGGTACAGTACTGAACACCTCTCTATGTCATTAAAAGCAGTGACAAAGATTACATTTCAATCTACCTGAAAAATTGCATGAACAGCTAAAAATAGCTTATTTCAAACTTTTCCCATTATTTTGGAATTTCTGCCTACTCATGGCTAAAATCTTTAGCAGAAGCAGGGTTGGACACTGGTAGAAACTGAGACCCTCTAAAACAACCATTGGTACTGGGATACATACTTTGAGGGGTGTCTGAGTAACCCGATGGCTGGCAGTCTCTAAAATTAAGTTTTATGGTCAGCAAATTTGGTTCTAAAAAATCTGAAGGATCATCTGTGGTTTTCTGGATTTCATGGACATGCACTAATTGTTGTAAATGGTAACAAGTCCAGACATTTGGATTCTAGCCTTACTTTGCTGGTGATATGACATTTGTCTGGTTATTTTTAACCTCTTCAGGCCTCATTAATGTAAAGAGGAGGATTGATTGATCAGATTTCTGCCACTCTTTAAGTTTGGTGACTCTATGCAGAGTTTTTGCTAAGTTTGTCATATGCCTCTAGTTTACACTCTATTCTCTGCACTCATAATCTACTCTTCCATAGAAAATTTCTATATACATTGTTGATACTACACACTCAAAAGTCACCAACTGATTTAGGACCCAGCATGTAATCTGATGTAATCTGACCATCAGTATGGGATCTGAGCATCTTTCCTCAAGTCATGCTGATCTCTGTCTCTCTCTCTCTCTGTCTCTCTCTCTCTGTCTCTCTCTCTCTCTCTCTCTCTCTCTCTCTCTCTCTCTCTTGCTCGCTCTCTCTCTCTCGCTCTCTCTCTCGCTCTCTCTCTCGCTCTCTCTCTAGCTCTCTCTCTCTCTCTTGCTCTCTCTGTCTTTCTTCCTCCATCCCTCTCTCTCGTTATATAACTTCCAGAATGGGAATGAACTTACCATATGATCTAGTAATACCACTTCATGGTATCTACCCAAAAGAATGGAAACCAAACTATCAAACTAAAGCATGTGTATCTATGTTCATAGCTGCACAATTCACCATTGCCAAAGTATGGAACCAGTCAAGATGTCCATCAACAAATGAATGGATTACAAAACTATGGGATATTTACACAATAGAATTTTGCTCAGCCTTAAAGAAGAACAAAATTATGCCATTTACAGGAGACAATGGATGGATGGGCCTGAAGAACATTATGCTAAGTGAGATTAGTCAGTCACAAAAAATGAAAATCAGATGTACTCCCTAATATGTGGAAATTAGGAAGAAAAGAGGTCATAGAAGGAACTCTAGATAAAGAAGGAGAAACTCTAGCTATAGCTAGAGGGTGAAGGGAGGGGGGAAGAGGGAAATTCCCTAATGTGCATGATGTACCTCACAAACATATCAAAGTCAATGACTAAACCAAACCTGAGAATGAGGGAGGGGGAAGAATGGTGTGGAAAATGAGGAAGGGCTAAATGAGGGGTGTGTGCATGTATGTATGCCTCTATCATCTTGTACCACAACTATCATCTTGTACCACATTAAGAGGTTTGAACAATAAAAAAAGAAAAAAGCTATTTGCACAATATCACATTTAATCAACATCCTAGTTATGTATGCTTAGCTTGTTTTGCACACTTTCTTTTACATATAATGCTGCAAGTCATTTTTGAAATATATATTACTGATCATTAGATATTTGTAATATCAAAATTCTTAGGATAAATATCTAGAAGTAGAATTGTTGGGCTGTATAATCTGCACACTAAGACTTTCAGTTGATTCTGCACACTTGCTTTGCAAACATGATTGTACCAATTCATTTTCTTATTGAGGGCATATGGAAACACCCCCCTCATCACTCTAACCAAGTCAAACTATTTTCAACATTTTATAAAATGTTTACCAATATGAACAACGATCAGTATTTGGTGATTGGTAAAATATTTACCAATATGGATAACTTTATATGTTTATTAACCATTTGCATTTCTAAATTATTGAACTGCCTAATAGTGTTTTTTGTCAGTTTTTCCTATTATCCAGCTCATCTCATAGTGAAACCATTTTTACATTGAGGAAAATCTTTTTTTCAAACATATTGATTCGCCAGGTGTGGTGGCGCACGCTTGTAATCCCCGCACTTGGGAGGTGGAGACAGGAGGCTTGTGCTGGTTCGAAGCCAGCCATGCTGGCTTAGGAGACCCTGTTTCCAAATAAAAAATATAAAAATAGGTCTGGGAGTATAGTCCGGAGGTAGAGGGCTTCCAAAAACCCCAGTACCACAAAAAAAATGATTCAAACACATCAATTTATAACTTTTGACTTTATTTATAATCATTATTTTAAATTATTTTTTATTTTTAAAAACTTAGGGAGTAGTTTAATCAATTATATATTCTTTTTGGGTTTGAAGTGGTGTATTATGGTAAGAAAGACCTTATTTTTTCTCTTATATAACCATGTTCATTCATGTTTTCTTCCTTTTAGTCCTGTGATATATTTGATGTACCTGGAAATTATTTTGCAGAAAGGTGTGAGAAATAAAATTTTCTCATTTTTCTTCCAATTGGCAAGTTAGATTTTACCATTAAAAATTTTCTTCTCTTCCTTTGCACCTCAGTGAGACCCTATTTCAAAAAAATAAAGACTAAAAAATAGGGCTGGGGGTGTAGCTTGGAGGTACAATGCCTCTGGGTTCCATCCCCAGTACCACACACGCAAAAATATTTTTCCTACCAAAACAAAATGGCTACTTTCTGATGAATATTCTCTCTCTCTCTCTCTCTCTCTCTCTCTCTCTCTCTCTCTCTCTCTCATACTGGGATACTGGGTATGGAACATAGGGGCTTACTACCTCCAGGCAACACTCCCAGACCTATTTTATATTTTATTTGGAAACAAGATTGCACAAAGTTGCTGAGAGTCTCATGAAGTAGCTGAGGCTGGCTTTGAACCTACATGATCCTCCTGTCTCAGCCTCTCAAGTACTGAGATTACAAGCTTGTGCCACCGCATATGGCTTTCATTGATGAATAAGCCAAGCATGGGAAGGAGGGATGGGAGGGAATGGGGTGGGAATTGGGTAGAGGCTAAATGGGTGATGTGTACAGGTATGTCCATACAAGTTTTTTACCCCAATATGATGTATAAATATAATGCACCAATAAAAAACAAAACAAAACAAAAACAAAAACAAAAGAAAAGAAAATGCATTGTTTGCTACTGCAAATTCACATATGCTCTTTTCTCCACTGCCTTCTGCATAATCTATGGTCTCGTGTCCTGAGTTTAAGGACAGGCAATTGACTATTATTTTCTATAAATTTGAATGGCTTTGTTTTTTTCCTTTATTTTAACACTGGTCTCTAGGAAAGTAATAAAGATATTGGATATCACAGGCTTTGACAGGCCAAAGTGCTTATACAAACTGAGGCCAGCAATTTTATCAAAATAATTTATTTTGCACATTTGGCAGGTTTGAAATATATATATTTTCTTTAATGCTATGAGAAAAATCCCTGTGTAATATTACTCAACATTCCACATCTTCTCATTGTGCCAAAGAGCTATTTTCTTCAACTTGAAATATTTGGGTGCCAAGTAAAATAATCATTTATTAAACTAGCAGCTCATAGTATCATGATGTTTTTAATAGCTTATCCATGAAAGCCCAAATAATTCTTAAAATTGTTCTTATTTATTAACTATAAATAGGGGAATAGTATAAGTTATATGGCTCAATTAATCACTGTATAACTTATTTTAAATTGGCATTGGTATTCTCACAGATTTTAATGCAAATCACATAATTATCATAAAAGGACAAAACTCAGACTGGGAGTAATTATTTGTAATACACACAAATTTAGTACCCAGGATATATGAAAAAATTTACAAATTATAAAGCGTATGCAATCTAAGAGAAAAATAGCTAAAATATCAGTAATATTTGACAGAAAAGGATGTAGGGGAAACTGTGAGGAGGGAAACAAGAGGGTGCTATTTTTATTTATATTATTTTTATCTTTCTAACACTTTGTACCCCAATATGATATCAATTTAATGCACTCAATAAGAAAAATATAAAAAAGGAACCAGTAGAGGAAACACACACATGCTCTTATTAGTAGCCACTAATTTTAATGAAATTAAAATATTTATCATATTAGCAAAATTTAAAGTGTAAAGGAGGATGTGAAGCAATTGTAATTTTATACTCTCCTTGTAGGAATACAAATTGATTCAATCACTATAAAAGCAATTTGGTAATAAATTATATATTGAGGATGGCTAGAATCCACAAAAGTCTGAAAAATCTACTCATAGGCACACAACTTAAAGATCAATTACTCATAAAACTAAGAGCATGTGAACAAAATCTTTAGGGTAGCACTATCTTTAACAGAAAAAAAAGGAGGAAACTAAATATACATCCATCAGTAAGTCTCAGGAAACTAAATATACATCCATCAGTAAGTCTCAGCATCAGACACCCCCCAACCAATCAGTACCATCAGTAGAGCAAAATATGTATGTTAACATTATGTTGAGCAAAAATTAATAAAGAATATTATAGGATGTTTCTATTAACCTTAAATTAAAAATGCAAAGGAAGCCGGGCGTGGTGGTGCAAGCTTGAAATCCCAGTGTTTGGGAGGCAAAGACAGGAGGATCGCGCAGGTTTGAAGCCAGGCTTGCTGGCAAAAGAGACTCTGTTTCCAAATAAAAATATAAAAAATAGGTGTCTGGGAGTGTAACCCGGAGGTAGAAGGATTTCCAGGAACCCTAGTACCACCACCAAAAAAAAAAAAAAAAAAAAAGCAAAGGAATAATAAACATCTAATTCAGAACTACAGTTGCCTATTGGAGAAGGAGAAACAGAAATATGGTGAAGAAGCTTAAATAATCCTAACATTTTAATTCTTAAATTCTATAGAGGGCATACAGATGTTCATCGTTACACTCTACTTTTCACCTGTCATAAATATTTGATAATAATTTTTTTTAAAAAAAAGCAATAGGGCAGGGTAAATTTTTTTTTTTTTACCAAAGGCAGAAGTAGACATTCATCTGGAATTTATACTCAGAAAGGGGCTTGCATTTTTCTGAGTTAAAATATTGTGATTTGAATTTGAGGAAATCCACAGCCTTTTCCACTCAATCTTTGTCCCCCATCTCAAATGTGCAAAATACGAATATATTGTACAATCTTTAAAAAGACTGAAGGATTCAGAAACCTGTAGTGTAGACATGTGTCCCATAATCCAGTTTTGCAGACTTTACTGTCTTTTAATTTCCTTTTTTACTTGTTAAGAAGTCAGAGGCCATTCTCATTCCTGATTCTTTGTGAATACTGAGGTAATGAGGATGTTTTAAAGCAACTGACACAGATTCTGAAGGGAAACCACAGAGAACAGTTTTAAGCACGTACTGGATAATGGTAGCATTATTGAGCTAAGGGCATTTCAAAGTGATTCATTTGAGAAAAAGCAACACTCATTGGATGGGTCAACCATGATTCCTCTTGGACCTACTATGAAATGACCTTAGTTCTGTTGGTCATATCCTGAATTACAGTGACAGGAAAATGTGGAGAGGGATATTTTGAACCACACTGTGCCCTTTATAACCAGCTGGAAAAGAAGTGAATTAGTGAAATGAGAACAGTTCTAACTTATATTTTTACAAATATCCTTTTTTAAAGCATCTCTTGAGTATATCATTCTATCTCTTAAGTTCCGGTCAACTGCCACCATTTTGCTCATTCTTTAGAGAATACCTATTAAATGTCAGGGCATCTTCCTGGTGCAGAAGATCCAACAGAAAGTAGAATATAAGTGGTCTCTATCTCTACAGACCTCATTTCACTTTAATTGTGCTTCCTTGATGGCACTCACTATATTTTCATCATTTATAACTACTTCTCCTGCTAGACAGGGAGTTGTTTGATGCCAGTCTCATGTTACATTTATCAAGGTTTTCCTTTGGGACTTATCTTAGAGTCTAACAGGTAAAGATGGCCAATCAATGTATGTTTAATCATTGAATGAATGACTGTTCCTACCATGGTTTGTTAGAATAATCCAACAGTTTCTCTTCTACTGAATTTACTGAAGCAAACTTGATTATTATGTCTTAAAGTCATGGTAAGAAATTTGCACCAAAGCAAACATTAAAATGAAATAATAATTCAAAAATCAGCTTAAAAATTTTTCCTTGGAATTATAGAAAACATTCTATAGTCTAATATTAGTGAATCATACTTGTATGAAAAGGTTATAAATGAAGAATAATGTATTTATTAAAAAGTCTTAAAATCTATTTAGAATAAGCCATTAGCAGGTACTAAGAAAGAATATAACATTATAATATTGCTGTTGAGAAAGTTCTCTAAATGTAGAGAAATTCTCTAAATGTATCTTTATGATTTATAATGTCTAGATGAGAAAAAGTTTTAAATGACCTTTTGGAATTCTGTATAAAGTGTTTTTCATTTTTATACAAAGCCAAATCCCAAACATAAATATTTTGAAGGTTTCAAAGTTGTAATCTCCAACTTAAGACATTAAGGAAAAGTACAGAAAATTAATTATGACTTTTTCTTCTTCCTTTGTACATTATTTTGTGACGAGTTATCCATTTGATGAGGTTTACTACTCTCTTTAGTTTTTGCCATATATATTATATGTATAAAATATAGATATTGGAATAATATATATTATTATTGGAATAATAGTATATTGGAGTAATTATTCCAATAGCTGTATTTTTGTTCTGTCTTTGATCTCAAACTATTTATTTTATGTAAACTATTTTGGTTAATGTATCATGAGTGAATGAATGAGGTCTTTAAAATGAATCATCTAACAATCCTATTTAATTAGATTCCTAGAATGGATATTTCATTAAATCTTAGTTTTTTCAAATGTTATCCCATTTCTAGAAAGTGGGAGCAGATGAGGTATTATTAAATTTTTGTAATTTTATAGAATTTATGGGAACTCGTTACCTACAGGACAGACATTTCCTCATAGACTCAAGTCCCTCACTACTCCTCTTGGAATTGGAGTATTTAGGTAAGAATAAGACGATTATCAGGTTATGGACACCACGTAGCTGTCAATGTGCCAAACTATTACCCAAAGGGCAAGCTGAGGTGGATGGAGCTACAACAGTAATTTTCTTGAATTAGTTACTTTAAAATAACTTTTCGACTTGAAATATATATGAAATATAGAATGACATATAAAATCCCCTTATAGTTTTGGGCTGATGTCAGGATCTCTTTTACTATGCAACCAGAGGGCCTACTGGTGCCAGTTTTCAAGATTCCATTCCCACAAGGGAGTGCACAGAGGACCAGATGGTATGTGCAGTAGGCTGCACTATGGGAGAAGAACCTTGAGTTAGGAAACTCATTTGCTAATACCTAGGAAGCATGATTGCCTTTTGCTCCCGAAAGATGCTGCTTCTGTTTTTCAAGGCAGTTTCCTATAGAAACATCCCGAAGTAGATATCCTGGGACAAAGAATAGTTAAGTACCTCACTGGTAATACCTGAAGAAACCTGAATGCTCATGGAGAACTGCTCTTCCACATTCCTTCAGTTGATTCAGGCTGGTCTAAATGCTTTATATTTAAAAATTTATATAAGGCTCTTGCTTCATGGACTCAAAATCTCCTCTTACCAGTCTGGAGATAAGAGATTTTCTTCTCCCTGAATATCTTTTGTTTTCTCCTTGTTGGTTTTGTTTTCTTATTCATTATTTGTGGTCTCTGTCTTCCAAGTTGGGAAATTTCCTCAGATGCTCAATAATCTTAGCTGTATGTTCATTCCCAAGAACAGGAGACTACAAGGCTTAATGGAAGCTCTGAACACTTAGCTAGGGCTTGCTGACTCCCATTTTAACCCCTGGGTGATCTCACTGAACCATTTGTAAAGACACTTGATGTTGTTATGTTTAGGTCTTTCCTCTTGGCTGATCAGTTTCTCCACATAAATCTCTTCCAGTCTTCTACTTGGATGGGAAATAATTGGCTTCAGGGTTCTGGGAATACAGTGATGTAAGCATTATGGGATTCTAGGCATTGATGCATACATTTTTGTAGTCTTTTTGTTCAAATAAAGAAATCACACTTGTCTATTTACCAATAAGGTTATTCCCTATATTTATTGGCAGTGTTTTCTCTTCCATGAACTATCATGTCTTTTGGCCAGTTTTATATTGAATGATTTGTATTTTTTAAGGAATTATGTTTATATAATTGTATGAGCATAATTCTATGTTAATCATATGTATGGTGAGTTATTGTACTCTAAATTGTAGGTTTTCCTATCCTTGCTGTCTGCTTCTTCTGAGAATTTCCCTCAATAGGTGGCTCTTCTTGATTCCCAATTTTTTGTCCTGTGGTCTTTGGTCCAATGCTCTACTGCAATGGGGTCTAGGTCTATTCTTACCCATGCTGTCTGCTCCTGGAAGTCCACATTGCTAGTGATGCTTTTAAAACTTGTTGTTCTTTCTGTTTGGTTCCTATGTCCATGGGAGGTTTTCCCTCTGTCTTTTCTCACCTTTTTGGATGTTTTTTTTTTTTTTATCCAGAGTATATAGTAATCTCTCGTTATTTAGTTGCCAGAAACTGAAGTCTAAACTGAATCTATTTTTGTTTGTTTTTCTAAGTATTCTATCCATTCTGGCTAGAATTTGCTAGACTATATATCTTTTATCCAGGAGTTTAAAATGCAAACTCAAATTTATGCACTGGGTTGCAGTCTTTCATTTGGAGGAAAAGGAATGCACTAGCTATGTGCCTAATTTTAAGGGAATGTATCCTTCATTTTAGTATTGTTGAGTCAGTGAGAACTTTGTTGTCTTATTTAATGGATAATTTTGACTAATTTGGTGAGTAAATTTAATTTTAAGTGAACACATTTTTTACAATAATATTTAGCTAATATTTTTGATAAATATTCTTAGCCTCAAGGGTATAAGCTGGTAATCTTTGGTAATATTATGATAAAACTTCTATTACTGCAGAAAAGTATATTGTGTTTTAGAGCAATCTAAGAAACTCAAATTTTTTAATGCTGGTGTCAATTGGTATGTACATATTTCAAATCTTTTTCTTATCTAACAAGACACAGTGACAGCTAGATGCTTCTTTTAAAAACTTTATGTGTAAAACTTCCCATTCCTTCAAGACTTTCTTCCATCAAATTCCTGAAATAGTAATTATATTTTCTACCCAAGGTTGAGTTAAAGAATATTAGGCTTACCACCAAATGCTGTGTCTCTATTAATATGTGTAACTATTAACTATGAACTACATCATGATGTGAGACTGTAATGCACCAATAAAAGTATTAAAAAGAATATTAAGCTTACACTTTTCTGATCATATCAGAAAAATAGATACACTAAAATTATCTAAATAAGCTTATTCCTGGAGAAAAAAATCTTCACCAGAGGTCAAAACTGCAATGTAGTCATGGGCCTAGCTGGTAGAGGCTCTGAGAAATTTGTTTAATCAAATCTTGCCTCCATTTTATTCAGAATTTTATCTCTGTGAATTATTAGAATCAAAGGAGAATGCTATCATAATTAAAATTCTATTTATTTGAATTATATTTGGTTGACATTTTCATCCCATAAGTCTATCATCTTTAAAACTAGAACAATTTTGCCCTCAACAATGGTTTTCAATTTTAACAATGGTTGCCTACTGGCAACCCAATTCATGAAAGCACCCAAGTATTAGTGTGTGTGTGTCTTCTCTTTCTATACACTTTTATAGCACTTATAGACTGTTTCAGGGCTGAAAGCTATAAAACTTTGCATCCCCGGAGACCCAGAAATCTGCATCCTTATTGAGGAACAAAATAAACATTAATATGTTAAATGATCTACCATGCATGTAAAATACATATTCCTAAGCCTTCTACAAAGATTCAGTAGATTTGATTTTAGGCCAGGGAATATACAGTTTTGCAAATGCTCCATATATTCATCCCGAGGATCACTATAATGGAAGATTCTACTCACGTGCATGGTAGTGGCTCTTATAGGTCAAAGATCTGTCAGAGAAGACTTCAAGGAAAAGGTGAGTGGGATCTTGAATTATGGATTATATTTTTATGTTTAGAAAGGAGAGAGAGTCTTTGAAATTAAAAATACCATGAGCCAGAGCCAGAGCTGGAAGTGGGAATGAGTCCTATGAGAAAGGGCAATGAAAAACTATCCTAAGGCATATGTCATGGTAGGATGCACGGAGATAATTAAACAGTTCTGGAAGCTTTTCATATGTAGATTTGGAGCACTAAGTAACATTTTTTCTTTTCATTTCATTTTCTATTAAATACCATAATTTCTCTCTTTGTTAGCTTTTTCATCGCCATGACCAAAATACCTGGCAAAAATAATATAGAGGGAGAAAGGCTTAATTTGGCATATGGTTTCAGAGGTGCAGTTCATGGTTATTTGTCTCAAAGGCAGAAAGTTCATGATGGTAGGGTGTGGCGTAGGACTGGTAGCACTTGTCCAGAGCTCAACTCATGGCAGCTAGGATGCAGAGGTAGAAGCAAGGAGCAGGGACAAATATAGGTACTAAGGCCATGGCCCCAGTGACCTACGTCTAGCTTTCCCTCACCTGCCTACACTAACTCCATTCAAATTACTAATCAAATTGCCCAGCTGGGTGTGGTGGCGCACATGTGTAATCCTCGCACTTAGGAGGCGGAGACAGGAGGATCGTGCAGGTTTTTTTTTTTTGTCATTAAAAGGGTCTTTATTTTTTTTTTAAGTAGATTTAATTTTTTCTTTTTTCTTTTCTTTTCTTTTTTTTTTTTTTACAAATTTTTTATTGAACATATTTGGTTTACATTTAAGCTATGCTTGGTGCTTTCTTCCCCCTGCCCCCATTTTCCCTTCACCCCTCCCTCCAGTTATTTTCCAGGGTAACCATGCCACATTCATAATTTTACACATATTCGGATGTAGACCCTCATTAAACAAATTCAGCATTCCTCCTCTCCTATCCTTCCATTCAAACTTTGCTGGTATTTCCCCTCCATTATCTGGAGTCCCACTAGTATCCTCTATGTTCTCTAGTTTGGGCATATTAAAGGAAACACATGTATGTTCTCCTTCTGTGCTTGGCTGATCTCACTTAACATAATGCTCTCTAGGACTTTCCATCTTCTCACAAATGATATGATTTGGTTCTTTATGGCTTAATAGAATTCCATCGTGTGTAGCCAGCCTCACTGGCTTAAGAGACCCTGTTTCCAAATAAAAAATATAAAATAGGTCTGGGAGTATAGCCCGGAAGTAGAAGGGCTTCCAGGAACCCCAGTACCACCAAAAAACCCCAAAACAAAACAAAAAACAAAACAAAACAAAAAACAAATTACTAATCCATCACTGTATCAAAACTGATGAAGCTAGAACCTTCATGATTCAACTATTTCATCTCTGATTTTGCTATATTTCCTGAGGCTTTGGGGGACATTTTATATCTAAAACATAACACTTCTCCTTTATACCTCTTTAATGGAATTATTACCTATCATGTAGTAACCTATGAATTCATTGTGTTATTCTTATATTTAGGGCAAGACTTTACATTCTTTATTTTTCTGTTTTTTTTTTTAAAGCTTATCACCACAAAGAAGGAGCTCGAGACATTTGTTTAAATTATTAATCTATGGCATTATCACTTCATCCCTGGATCATGCCAGATATTATGCCAGGTGCCAGATATTATGCTAGGTATTTTGTATGTAGCATCACATTTCTATTTTATAAATCTACAAGTCAAGCGTTATTATTCACATATTGCAGGAAATAAAACTGAAGTCTGGAAATGTCCAGTGCTTGTTGACTGTCATACAGCTACTAAAAGACTGAGTCAGAAGCAGACATAGGAGTGAGGATTATATCTAAATTGAAAGATAGGCTCTTTCAAGTGCAGAACAGAATGAAGAAATAAATGAATGAGAGTCAATGTGGAGTTTGAAAGTAAGCAATACATCTTGAGTGAGAATGAGATTTTAGTTATGTATAAATTGCAATCTGCTTATTCTAGAGGTCAAAGGAAGGTAGGCTCAACTCTACTGAGTCTGAACTCTTGGAAGGAGGTGTAGTCTGCTGGCAGAGGGTGCTAGATCACAGAATGTGTAGTTAGAAGGTGTCTGGAACACAGGGCAAAGCTTGCTGTATATTCAGTGTTTGAGTTAATGGGTAGAGAGACCTCCCCAATGAACTATTGTTTCAAGAGCACGTGTGACAACGTGGAAGAGGACAAAAGCAAGAACTTTAATGGTAGTAGTCTTCAGCAAGTGATTGATTAAAAAACACCAGTGCTCAAGCCCTATTCCCAAAGATTCTGATTACATGAATTTGGGGGTAAGCCTGAGATTTTTTTTAATGATATGCAAAGTTAAGAACTTACTGAACTTACTGTTCTAGGATATCACTTTAGTTCTTTTTTTTTTTTCAGTACTGCGAATGGAACCCAGGGGCATTGTACCTCTGAGCTACATCCCCAGCCCTATTTTTTAGTCTTTTTATTTTTAAAACAAAGTCTCAATGTGTTGCGAAGGGCCTCCCTACGTAGCCAAGGCTGTCCCTGAACAGCGATCCTCTGGTCTCTGCCTCCCGAATGCTGGGATTACAAGCGTGTGCCACCATGCCTGGACTATAACTTTAGTTCTTGAACTTTGAGATTCGTTAGCATTGATATCACAGCCCTGTCTTTCACAGGTGTTCTTCAGGGGAATAAGTTACCACTCCAAGTTCCTGGCCTATTGATGTTGAATAGAACAGAATGATTACTGCTAGGGAGCTGCTTTGTTTGCACCAGATGAGAGCCATCTTTTTCTAAGTAAGGCCTGCATCTCAACTGATTCTGCTTTTGGGACTACAGTACACAGCGATTGGCATCATATTGGCTTGCATAAATTAATGAAAACATAATTAAGCAAGTTTTCCTCAGCTGTATCATTGGAAGGGCTCTTAGAAATTTTTTTAAATAACAAAACAGTAACAACAAATTAAGAAAATAATTATTTAAATTGCAAATTAGGCTTTTCAATTAATCCCAAATTATATCCTATACCTTAAAAATGAATAAATTATACATTAATAAAGTGGATTACTAATGATATTCTAATTGTAGAGCAAGATATACGGGATAGAGCATGGACTTTGAATCTGGATATCTATCTAGTTCAAACACTTGATTTTTCTGTGGTAGATGAGTAACTTCAGAGGGCACATAGCTTATCTGAGCTTGACTTTTCTCATTCATAAGATGAAACCAATGGTACTTATATGCATCGGTGTGCTGATAAATACCTAAATTTTAGCTCTCTGGAGGGGCAAGAGGCTGACTTGTAAACTTATGGAATTTTTGAGGCATAAATATTTTTTATCATGAAAAATTTCAGGTTATCAGTAGAACTGGCTTATAAAATCTGTGACATTTAACAATGAATTATTATGAGTGTCACTGCCTGTTGAGATATAATAGAGATAAAATGAGGTACTATTTGTATCTAACTTGGTGCTTGATGCGTCTGTATTCAATACAGAGTGTTTCCTAAATGGATGGTCTTCAAAAAATTTAAATTTTAAAATATATTTGAGCTGGGTGTGGTGGTACACACTTGTAATCCCAGCACTTGGGAGGCCGAGACAGGAGGATCGCACAGGTTCGAAGCCAGCCTCAGCTACTTGGTGAGGGTCTCAGCAACTTAGTGAGACCCTGTTTCCAAATAAAATATAAAATAGGTCTGGGAGTATAGCCTGGAGGTAGAAAAGACCCTGGGTTCCACCCTCAGTACCACTAAATAAATAAATAAATAAATATATAATTGTATTAAAGTATAATTGCTAAACACTTGAAAAATATTTTTATGTGTACATGGAGAAAAGCAATATTATTTTGTTAGTTTGAATCCAAAATAGGTTTATACTTTTCAAATCTGGATTAGTTTTAACTTCACTGAGTTTCCCAGTATTAATTCTTCAAAATCTACATTTATATACTTGAGAATTATTTGTGTGAAGATTTTATTTACAAATATGTATTAAGCATATTTGAGTTTTTAGAAGTATGACATACACTGTGGACTATGCCGGTAACTTCTAGAAAGAAAAAAATTGTCAGTGTGAAAGTCTTATCTTATCTTTGATACTTTCCTACTTTCTTCTCAATGATCTTGTTTGCAACTATTGGCAATCTATACTTATTTCCCGAGTCCTAAATTCTAGAGAAGGTGGAGTTCATGGTCTTTATATCTGATTTCTTTCTTGTGCAGGCTCTTTCCCTGGGCGTACTCCCACAGTTCTTGCCATTTATGCTAAGTAATATCCAGACTCTTACCCAGGCACAGCCTTGCATGATCCAATTTTTTTCCACTGCCCTGATAATAATACTAATTTGCATTTACTGGGTGCTCACTGTGAGCCAGAGGTTGCTTTAGGTGATGACCTGAATTAAGTCACATAATTCTCAAAACAAACTTGTAGTTTTAATCCTGCCTTAAAGATAAAGAAAATGAGTTTGTAGTTTAAATCTATTATCTGAGGTCACATTAGTCCAAAGTGAGATTTAAATAGCATCAGGCTAAGCTGGGTATGGTGGCACACTCTTGTAATCCCAACATTTGGGAGGCTGAGACCGGAGGATGGTGGTTCACATGCAGCCTCAGTAACTTAGCGAGGCCCTTCACAACTCAGTGAGACCCTGTTTTAAAAAAATAAAAAGACTAAAAAAAAAAAATTGGGCTGGAGGTATAGCTTGGAGGTACAATGCCCCTGGGTTCCATTCCCAGTACCTCAAAAATAAAGTAAGTAAATAAATAAAATAAATAACATCAAGCTGATGGAAGAGAATTGGGGTTCTGAGCCTGGCCCAATCTGCTGTCAGTAGGGGAAAGAGTGTAGATCTCTCAGAAGTGATTTACCAAACAAGGGACTGGGAAGATGAAAAAAACATTGCAAATAAATAACCCAGGGAATGGCAACAAACAAACAATAATAACCCACTGAAAAAGAGAAGATAAAGCTAAACTTTGTCCACATCACAGTGATGGAAAATATGTCTCAACAGTGAACCAAACTGTATGCAACTGTGCGTCTCACCAGTGTTGTCCGTCTTTAAATTGACTTTTGTAAGAGATCAAAATACGTACCCCCCCCCCATAAAATGAGAAGAATCGTTGAGATGAAGGTAATTAAGAAAAAAACAGAAGCAGGAAGGCTCTATGCCCTTCCTGTAAGTGTTTAACAGTAGGGCATGGATTTACAAAGAAAAAAGGTATCCTGTACTATGCTGTGCCATGGAGAGAAGAGGCTGACACTGCACACAACTTCAGGTCCTCACATGCCTGGCGACAATACCAGAGGAATCTACATTGACCAGCTTTAAGCTTTACCAACTGCAGTTATTTGCCTTCTTCAAGGTTGTCACCCCTAGATACTTTGTCTTCCCACTTCTCTAAAAATGTGCTGTTCTCTCTTGAAGATGGAATATAGACTGGAACTTAGAGCCACATCATCCCACCAAGTGCTGGCTGTATGTATGTTACTATCACTATAAAGAACACTATGATGTGAGACAATAATGCACCAATAAAAATATAAAGATAAAAAGTAGACCAAGCAAGGCAAAAAGGAAAAAGATAACCTTATTAAAAGCTATTGGTAACTACTCATTCTCTGGGTATCTCTACGTATATACAAAATATACAGGAAAATAAAATTCTTTTCTCTTATCAACCTGTCTTTTGTTATAGAAGCCTATTCCAACTAAGAATAATTTGTGAAGTTTGAAGAAAAGTTTGTTTCTTTCCCAATTCATTTATATTCTCTCTCTCTCTCTCTCTCTCTCTCTCTCTCTCTCTCTCTCTCTCTCCCCCTCTCTCCCTCCCTCCCTCCCTCCCTCCCTTTCTCACACTCCACCCCTTCTCCTCATGTACTGAACCCAGGGAAATTCACCTGTGAGCTACACCCCTACCTTTTTATTTTGAAGTAGATCCTCACTAAGTTGTTGAGGCTCTCACTTTGTGAGAAACTACAAATTAAAACTGCTATGAAATACCAAAGCATGCCCACCAAAATGAAAAAGAATGAGAAAAGAATCTGTGAAATTTAACAATGAATTATCATGAGTGTCACTGCCAGTTGAGATATAATAGAGATAAAATGAGGTACTATTTGCATCTAACTTGGTGCTTGATGCATGTGTATTCAATACAGAGTGTTTCCTAAATGCATGGTCTTCAAAAATTTTAAACTTTAAAATATAATTGAGCCAAGCGTGGTGGTGCACACTTGTAATCCCAGTGCTTGGGAGGCTGAGGATTGCAGGCTTGAGCGCTTGGGAGGCGGAGGCACCTTCCTGCCTTCTCTCGCTATAGGTTTTCTTGTTTTTTAATCTTCATATAAACCGAATCACACATATTTATTTATTTTGTGCCTGGCTTCTGCTCAGCCTCTTATTTCTGTGGTTTATCCATGTTATTGCACTTAGCAATTATTTATTTGTTTACATTGCTTAAACACACCATGGTTTATTTGTTCTATGGCTGACAGACATTTGGGGTTGTTTCTAGTTTTGGCGATGATGAATGAATGTTCCTGTACATGTCTTCTGGTGCCTGAAAATATGAATTTGTGGGGATTATAAAGGGAGTGGACTTGTTGGGCTCTAAGAATATCCATATGTTCTTCAGTAGATAATGACATTTTTCAGAAGTGGTCCCGCTAAGTCACACACTTACCAGCGGTATAGGAGGGTTCCAGTTGATATATAAAGGATTCTCATTCTTTTTCATTTTGGTGGGCATGCTTTGGTATTTCATAGCAGTTTTAACTTGTACTTCCTCACAAAGATTGATACTGGTTACCACTGTTTATTGGCCATTTGTATATCTATTTTTATAAACTTGCTGGTTAAAATTTTTCCCATTTTTAATTGTTTTTTTCCTATTAAACTGTATGCATTTTGAAAATGCATCTGAGTCTATTTTGTAAGGGTTATATATATGTATATACATATTTATATATAATATATTTATTTGACTTTAGCAAGGTTTTAGTGCTAACTCCCTTATATGTATGTATGTGTGTACATGTATAGTATACGTACTTTTTAAAGTCAAGTAAATTTTTATATCCAAGGCTAAAATAATATTTAATACCTTGTTAAATGAGAGGTGAGATACTTATTTTTTAAATGGTTGTGTTTTCAGCAGTTTAGTTCCAGACTTGCTTCTATTACACATTTGGTGTTTCTCTACTCAGTACTGGCCAGGCACTTAGTCTAGGAAAGAGCTCGCTTGCTTCTCTCCCTCTCTTCCTTTCTTTTTTTCTCCCCCTTCCCCATTTTTCTTCCTTTCTTCCCATAATAGTTAGCATTTGTGTAAAAACTTTATACTGAGTTTGTTTTAGGAAATTTGTTCTCAGTTTATAGTCTCCAGTCTCTTCTGCATAAACAGTATATACTGAGTATAGAATTATTATATATTGTACATTACATACTGAGTATGTATACTATATACTGAGTATATTATATACTGAGTTTATACTGCATAAAAAGTGGGACTCAAGTTTATGTAAATAACCATAAAAGAACTACCCTATGCAAATTACTTTCTAAGCACTATCTTTTATAAGATCTATTTAAAACTGCTTTTAAAATTTATTCAGGAGAAAGGAGACAGGAAGAGACTCCCAAGTATATTCTCCTTATAGAGTTGCAAATAAACCAAATAATATGCAAAGAACATTAATAAAATATAGAATAACAAACAATGCTTTCCTTCCTACGCAAGTATGCTGCTAAGCACACCTGATACTTGAACATTTAGAATTATACAAAAGATAAATGCTTTTCATTACAAAAGCATTCTCTGGATTAAAAGGGAACCACATGATTCACAGAACGCTCTTGTGCTCCAGTGCTTATTTTGCTTGTTTTATTTCATCTGTCTTTATATAGCAAACTCTCCATCTATACTTAAAACATAATTTTATTTACAGAAAATGATTTATATATAAACTTTGCAGCAGAACACTGCATGCAATATAACCTATCTAGAGAAAAAAAGAACAATTGAAATATTACAAGGAGGCAACTTCCTTTAAGTGCCTTCTCTCAGTGTAGTCATGGATTTCCATTGATGGCTCTGTCCTCTCAATTCTGGTGTCTTGCAATGTTGGCAAAATGGCAAAAGGTCAGCCAGCTATGGTGGTGCACACCTATAATCTCAGTACTTGGGAGGCTAAGACAGGAGGATTGCAGGCTTGAGGCGAGCCTTAGGAATTTAGCAAGATCCTGTTTTTTTTTTTTTTTTTTGTGGTACCTTTCTACCTTCGGGCTAACTCCCAGACCTATTTTATACTTTTTTATTTTTTGGAAACAGGGTCTCTTAAGCCAGCAGGGCTGGCTTCGAACCAGCACGATCCTCCTGTCTCTGCCTCCCAAGTACGGGGATTACAAGTGTGCGCCACCATGCCCGGCAACAAGATCCTGGTTTAAAATAAAAAAATAAAAAAGGGTTGGAGGTGTAGCTCAGAGGTAGTGTGTCCCTGGATTCAATCCCTATTTAAAAAATTATTGAAACCAGAGAACTAATTAGAGGAGGACATAGGCTCAACACTCTAACATATAGGTACAGGCAATAACTTTCTCAACAAGACCTCCAAAGTACAGGAAATTAAAGCAAGAATTAACAAGTGGAATGGCATCAAACTAAAACATTTCTGTTCATCAAAAGAAACCATCAAGAACTTAAAGAGGAAGCCTACAGAGTGGGAGAAGATCTTTACCAGCCACCACTCTGACAGAAGGCTAATATTCAGAATATACAAAGAGCTCAAAAGGCTCTACACTAGCAAAACAAATAACCCAATCAAGAAATGAGCAACTGAATTGAATAGAAACTTCACAGAAGAAGAGATACAAATGGCCAATAGATATAAGAAAAGATGTTCAACATCATTAGCCATCAAGGAGATGCAAATCAAAACTACACTGAGATTCCATCTAACCCGAATCAGAGTGGCAAGCATAAAGAAACCAAATAGCAACAAATGCTGGCGAGGATGTGGGGAAAGAGGAACTCTTTTACATTGTTGGTGGTAGTTCAAACTAGTGCAGCTGCTATGGATATCAGTGTGGAGATTCTTTAGAAAACTGGGAATGGACCAACCATATGGTTCAGCTATACCACTCCTGGGTATCTTTCCAAAGGGATTGAAATCAGAGAACTACATAACATATGCATACCCATGTTTATAGCAGCACAATTCATAATAGCCAAAATATGGAACCAATCTAGGTCTCTATCAACAGATGAACGGATTGAAAAATTATAGGAAATATACACAATAAAATTCTACTCAGCAATAAAGAAGAACAAAATCATGTTATTCTCAAGAAGATGGAAAGACCTGGAGAACATTATGTTAAGTGAGATCAGCCAAGCACAGAAAGAGAAGGGACATATGTTTTCTCTAATATGCCCAAACTAGGGAGCACTGGGGATACCAGAGGGACTCCAGATAATGGAGGGGAAACCTCAGGAAAGCTAGAATGGAAGGGTAGGAGAGGAAAAAAGCTGAGGTTGATTAATGGAGGAGCTACATCTGATTATGTGTAAAAGTATGAATGTAGCATGGTCAATCTGGACACTCATTGTTGGGAGGGGGTAAGAAAAAGCAGGGGGAAGGGCACCAATCCCTGTCTGACTGTATGTCATTTTCAATTATGATCCACAGAAAAATAGAAAAAGAAACCAGAGGACTACAGTAATATATGCATACCCATGTTCATAGCAGCACAATTCACAACAGCAAAATACCAAAATTAGCCAATCACAGAAAGTGAAGGGTCATGTTTTTTCTAATATGCACACATTAGGGAATAATTGGGATACAAGAGGGACTCCAGATAAGAAACCTCAGTGGAGCCAGGGAGGAAGAGCAGGGGAGGAGGAAGACTGAGATTCATTAATAGAAATACAGCCATCCACTATGGGTAAACATGTGAATATACCAATGTCAATATGGGTATTAGGTATTGGAAGGGAGGGAAAAGGGGAGGTTGTGGGCACCAAGTGCTGTTTGTGTGTGTGCATGCATTTCATTTACATTATGATTTATATTATGATCTGAGACTATAATGCACCAATAAAGACATTAAAAATTTTAAAAAGTGACAAAGGGCCAAGAGAATTCTTCCAAGGTTGAATTCATACCTTCTTATTGCTAAGTTCTAACTTAATGGGAAAAAACTCCAGCCATATTTGAGATTAAAGTACTCAATAAAAGTCCAAATCTGTTACAAAAATGGCCTGAGGTAAAAGGTACTGAAGAAGTCTGCATAGTTTTAAAACTCAGATTTACATAGAGAATACAGAAGGATTAGCAATCATAGAGATGCAAATCAAAGCTACTCTGAGATTTCAGCTAACTCCAGGTGGAATGGATATCATTAAACACACACACACACACAAAAAAAAAAAAAACAAAAAACAAAAAACAAATGTTGGTAAGGATGTGGAGAAGTGGAACTCTAATACACTCACTGTTGGTGGGATTAAAAATTAGTGCAACCACTTTGGAAAACAGTATGTAGGGTCCTCAGAAGAATGGGAATGAACCTATCATATGATCCAGCAATACCACTTCTGAGTATCTACCCAAAATAATAGATACCAAACTACCAAACTAATGCATGCATATCTATGTTCATAGCCACACAATTCACAGTTGCCAAACTATGGAATCAGCCAAGATGTCTGTTAATAGATGAGTGGATTACAAAACTATTAGATATGTACACATTGGAATTTTACTCAGCCATAAAAGAGAACAAAATTATGTCATTTACAGGGAAATGGATGGAACTGGAGAACCTTATGCTACAGGAGATTAATCAGTCACAAACTGTAAGAAATTGGATGCTCTTCCTAATATGTGGAAGTTAAAAAATGGGTCATAAGGGGAACTCTAAATGAAGGAGAATTATAGGTGAGCAAATACAGTGACCTAGCTGAGGGGTATGAGGGAGGGGAAAGAGGGAAAATCCCTAATGTATATGATGTACATTCACAAACATATCAAAGTCAATCAGTAAGCTAAACATGAGAAGGAGGGAAGGGGGAGGGAATGGAGAGGGAATTGAAGAAGGGCCAAATGAGTGATGTGTGCATGTATCCCTCTACCATCTTGTACTCTATTAAAGATGTATGGCTACAATGCACCAATAAAAAAATTAAAAAAGAGAAAATAAAGAAGGAACACAAGAACACTTGAATTATCAAATGCCAGTGAGAATACACAATTCATCTATTTTACAAATTTTTCTATAAAGGAGAATAGAGAAAGGGAGCGAGAGGTGGAGTGGAGGGGATATAGACAAGAAATGATTGCTATAAAAAGACATAGAGCATACCTCTGTGTAGGCAGCATGATCTAGTACAGAGGGAAAGGCTGAAGACACAGAAGAGAAAAGAGAGTTGCTGAAGGGATGGGCTGAAGTGGTGTTGAGACTTGATATCCAGAGTTCAAGAAAGGGGCTGGCCTTACAAAGGGGCACAGAGCACATGCTTAAACCACACCAAGAGAATGAATGATCTTTACTGTGGGGATTTATTTTCAATTCTCTTTTTAGCATTACTTGGGGTCTCAATATAGTATAGTGATTAAAAACAGAGACTTCAGAGTCTAAAAGTTATAGATTTGAATACTATTTCTGTCATGCCTTGGGAAAATTACCTAGATTATCTATGCTGCAGTTAATGTATCTGTAAAAGAGATATAATAATATTAATATTAGTAATAATAATTTCATGGGAGTATTATTTAATAGGTATTATTTAATTAATTATTTAAATGTTACAAAGTATGTGAATTGCCTAGCAAAGTGTTGGCACAACGCAAGTACCCTTAGGTGGTAAATTCTCTTATTAGTACTGCCTTTCCCTTGGAGGATGGCACTGGGTCCTCAGAGCTAGAGCCCAGGGTGAACGCCATGTGAAGCCCATATGTACCCTATACTTTCTGTGGCAACTCATGCTGCAATAGTGCAGAACACAGCATTTTTTGTTCCTCTGTTCCAGCCCCATGCTACTCAAGTAATTCTATATAGGTATAGGATCCTGATTCATTTTACAGTGAGAGTATTTCATAGACTTGAGCAGATTATAAGACTAAGGTGACTTTCAGAGAGCAGGAATGGTCAACTGGAGAGGAAAAAGAGGCACTGATGTAGCCAAGACTGCACTGATCATGTGCTCAATAAATAATTGGATAAATTGATGCACTATTGTCCCTTCCCAGCGGAACTGAAAGTGCAAGCTGAGGATGATGCAAAAGAAAAGTAATTAACACTATTAACAGAGATAGGTCATCTTTGATTCTCTTAGTATACTTGGATAAATGTTTTCAATTTTCCAAAGTACATCTACTAGTACACCTACTAATCAAGATTCTTTGTTAATAGTTGTTAGACTTTGACAGATTAATCAGTTTAGCATCCAAAACACTGATTAGCTGTGACTACTATTTCATGGCTGATCATTTTGATTGAAATATTATGGAAAAACAAGTTATGGTGATTTTTAATCCATTCCGAACAACTTTGAATATGAAGTTAAGATTCCTGGGAAGTGGGGATGAAAAATGGGGAGGGGGGAACCCAGGAATAGGGTAACTAGAGAAAGGAAAAATAGTGACCCATCTTTCTTGATTAGAAAATTGGCATATGCAGGAGTCCTTGACAATAAAATTTCCATGACAACATCCCCAAGGCTACCATCCAGTGGTATAATTACTTAGGAGTATGTAACACTAACACTGTCAGCTATAATTATAACAGATTAATCGTTCCTGGGTTTTGTTCTGACTATGGTGCTTGTCAGTCAATGATAATGTCCCTCAGTTCAGAACGATCATGCCTGGCACATTATGTATGCTAAGCAATATTGTATTTGTTAAATTTTCTATCTTAAATGTACCAGAGAGAGCTCATTTTCGAACAGTATCTTCACACAGTTACTATCATAATCCAATCAGAGGATCTGTCTTGAACAAATTACAATTCTCTGTAATTGATCCATGAGCATCATTAATTCTTTTGACTTTTAGCCATCTTAAATTATAGTTGTCTTGATTCTTCTCTATATGATATCATAATGACACTAAAAGATAATATACAAAGATAATTTTCAAGGCTGAGGCTCTTTTACTCAATACATAGTTTTACACATTTTGATACTTGTCAAAGAAAAATAGCTTGGCTAGTTATGGAAGGGTCACAGAAAGAGCCACAAACTGGGAGTGGGGCATTACTGATGGGCCTTTTGTGCTCCCCTCAACCTAGTTCCAGAACTGTCTTTCATATTGTACCAAAAGGTAGAGTCAGTGTCTGACATAACATGTATCAGCTTTCCCTATAGAGTTACTGGACAGACATATATTAACTACACAGAGTTAGGGGCTTTTATTATATTGCTTAATCATCTAACCATTGCATAACTGGTATGATTATCTCCATCTTAATGAGCTGATGAATATGGAAATGGGATCCTAGAACTTGGAGGCTTGTTCACAAAATTAGGATTCAAATCACTATTTTTTCATTCCAGATCCAGTGTCCTGTGTTATGTCACTTTACTATCTGATTACACAAGTAAGAAAGGGCCCAGGATCTGCTCTCCCCTTTAGAAGATATGTGTGTGAATTGTATGTAGTCATGGATGTATTTTTCAAACTTTATACATTTTTTCATAATTTTATCTCTTATATCTGTTAGAGCAGAGTCGGAGGTATTAGCTAGGATAGGAGTGAAGAGAGGAGTATTCTAGCTGAGGGAAAAGAGGTGTCAAGGCCCTGAGCTCAGAATGGGCAGAAACTTGAAAAGTGTTGAATGCTATCTGGTGTGGCCCGGGGAGAAGAGTCAGTAAAGTAAGCAAAAGCAGATTGTGAAAAGCCTTATAAGGCTTAGAGACAATTTTATCCCTTGTGTTTTTTGCCATTGGCATGGAGAATCCAGCTAAGAGGCTATCACGAGGCAGTAGCAGAAATTGATCCCCAAGTGACTGATAGTAATTTGAACCTAGTACTATCAATATATTCAACTATTACAAGGTATAGCTAGGAGGACTTGTGATTAATTAGATGTAGATTACATGAGAGGAGAAATTAAGAATGACTTCTCAATATTTATGACTTAAAAATCTAGGTAAGTCAGGTGTGGTGGCACACATCTATAATCCCTGTACTTGGGAGGATGAGACAGGAGGATTGTAGTATTTCAAAACCAGGCTCAGCAATTTAGCAAGATCCTCGGAAACTTAGCAAAAGCCTGTTTCAAAATAAAATAGGAATAAGAGTGTAGCTTAGAGGTAGAATGCCTATGGGTTTGATCCCCAGTGTCTGTCTGTCTGTCTGTCTGTCTGTCTGTCTCTCTCTCTCTCTCTCTCTCTCTCTCTCTCTCACACACACACACACACACACACACACACACACACACACATCTTGGTAGAATATGGGGCCATTCAATGAGATTTGGAAAAACAGAAAGAGAAATATATATTTTGGGAGAACTGTATGTTTTTGTTATATCATTTCAGCTAGGCCAAACCTACATTTTTCAGAATCCCTTTCCCTGAAATTAACAGAGGTCACAGAGGCATTTTGCATGAGATTTGGAAAGGGAAAGTTGAAAGAGCTGCCATATTTTCTTTCCGCCTACAGCTTGGTGGGGAGGTGACAGTAGGTCTTTGAGAATGCTCTTTATTTACATGTTTCTTTGTTGGGAGGTTGGGAGGGGGGAAGCAGCCAAGTTTGCAGTCCCTCAGCTCCTGTTTTTCTAGCTCCTGGGGGAGATACCTGTGAAACTCCATGTAGCTCTTTTGGCAGGTCCCTTGTGTCATGCAAGTTAGAAGTTACAAGCAGTAAGTGGCCAATGTAGGCTCCGCCCATCTTCCTGGGTTCTGGCTCATCTTCCTGTTTTAGTTTTCCTGGCTTTTCATATCATCCCTTCATGACCTTCTTTCCTTCTCAGAGGATTTCAGGCTCCAGCGCCAGATTGAAAGACAACAGCCTCACACAGACCTAGGACTGCACTCAGTGAAGTCCTTATTACAAAACTCTTACTATCTGTCACATTTAATTGCTTTGTTTCTTTGAGTAAGCTTGCTAAAAACTGTATTAGAGAGATATTAGTTTAAAGCCAGGCATGGTGGCATACACTTGTAATTCCAGTACTTGGGAGGTTGAAACGGAAGGATCTCTGTTCTTGGCCAGCATCAGCTTCTTAGTGAGGCCCTCTGCAACTTCGTGAGACACTGTTTAAAATTAAAGAATAAAGGCCGGGCGTGGTGGCACACGCTTGTAATCCCCGCTCTTGGGAGGCTGAGACAGGAGGATCACATGGGTTCGAAGCCAGCCTCAGCTACTTAGTGAGGCTCTCAGCAACTTATTGAGACCCTGTTTCCAAATAAAATAGAAAATAGGTCTGGGAGTATAGCCCGGAGGTAGGAGGCCTCTGGGTTCCACCCCAGTACCACCAAAAAAATAAAAAATAAAAAACAAATTAAAGAATAAAAAATTGAGCTGGAGGTATAGCTTGGAGGTAGAAGGCTCCTGGGTTCAATATCCAGCACCACAGAGAGCGAGAGAAAGAGAGAGAGAGTTCGTTTAGTTTTATCCATATAGAATTGGAAGGGCCTGTGAAATAGCTAGATAGGCCAAGTAGGGAGATGGATATTCATAGGTGGCTCTTTCAAAGACTGAATAAAAGTAAGAGTCATTATAATATAGATAATACAATGTGGTATGGTCAAGAATTTATCTGTCCTTTGACCCTGTTTTTGGGACAGAGTTTCAATAAAAAAAAAAACTTGAAAATTTCTGACTGATAGAATATCTTTAATATACTAAGTGAGGTGGCTCTTGGGGGCCAAGGGGAGCTAATGATGGGGCCTGATGCTCCAAACAGCATCAGGATGGAGGTTTGTCACTACAAAGACCAACAACAAAACAGACCTGAAGTTGGTACTTGGCTCTATATGGTCGTGGTGCCCTTATGTATGATCTTGGAGCTCCTCTTGCTATAAGCTCCTCTCCTTATAACAATAGGGAGGGGTAGGGGCATGGAGGTTGAGTCCAGTTACATGACAAATTATTTAATCAAGCTTGCCTACATGATGAAACACCAATAAAAATTCTGGGCACCAGAGGAGGTTGGTTAGAGTTTTCTAATTGGTGAATACACCGGTACGTTCAGGAGTGATGCCACAACTCAAGCGAAGAGGGCATGAAAGTGGTGCACCCAGGAAATTCCCAGAATTTGTCCTATGTATATCTATATCCTTTGTAACAAAATTCTAAGTGTTATGCTTCCCTGAGTTCTGAGAGATGTTCCAGGGGATTATCAAATCGAATGAAGAGGGTAATGAGAGCTCTTGCAAGGAACCAGGTTGGCCAGATATTTACATGGCCTGAAGACATTTGGAAATTTCAGTTGGCATGCAAAGTAGAGGCCGCCTTATAACAAGAACGTAGAGACTGCTTCTGCTAGAACATTGACCTTTCCCTAGGACCTGCAAATATGCAATGGATAACTAAAACCCGGCTAGAACACCTCGGTATCTCTGCCTCCATTGCTTCTGTCTCCTTTGCTCTGGGTTACCTGGGTTTTGGGAGCAACAGGTCTGATGGGGTAAACATCCTGTGATAAGTCAAAACTGTATCTGAGGCAACAGCAACTTTGTTACAGAACAGCAGCTTTTCTTACAAAGTCCTGCCTGATCAATCTTAAGACGATGATCAACTAGAGCCGTTTGACCAAGGCTGCTTGGCTCCACATGGTTGTGGCGCCCTTATCTAGGATCTTGGAGCTACTGCTAGTATCCCTAAGATAGAATTGGTTTTTGCTTTCAGCATTCATTTGGTTCCTGACTGAGATAGACTTCCCAGTGTATCTGGGGTAGAGGAATGATCGTGGGAGGGTAGCAGATGAGAGCAATTAGTAGAGGCCAGGAATTATATTATTTGTTGAATTTCTGTCCCACAAAATAATTTTTAAGAGCAAATGTAGAATGCATTTGCTCAGATAGTTAATTAAGTCAAATGCACAGAGAACAACTTGTGGACTTCCCTGGAGTCATCTGGGGTTTGTACTCAGCCTTTAAATCTGGGCAAGTTATCTATGAATAATTTAGTACCTTGGAATGTTACCTGAGAACTAAGACTCTGGGCTACTAATGAGCTACTCAGAGACAAAAGGTTTTTTGTGTCATTCTGTGTCTTGCTGTTTTCATAAGAGCATTATCATGCAAGAGAAATTTGAAGAATAAACAACTTTAGCATCATTTTCTGATATTCCATATAGGCTTTGCATGCAGGAAGCTGAGAGGCAAAATTCATTTAGATGTGGAATTGATGACAAAATGAAAAGTTTAATAAAGCAAAGTCTGTGTGGGCTCTTCTGCATTAGGAAAGATTTTGCAGTCAGAAGAGAAATTAATCCTTAGGTTAATGAAAGTCCCATGGGGACATGCAAACTACTGGGAGATCTTGAGAGTATGACTGTGTCCTCCAGGCTTAACCAAGTGATTCCCCTCTGTCTCTGTCTTCCTACTTTGCCTGTTCATCATGAGGCATCACTGAGGCATAAAAATTTTGAGACTTGCCGGGCGTGGTGGCACATGCTTGTAATCCCCGCGCGTGGGAGGCAGAGACAGGAGGATTGCGCAGGTTCGAAGCCAGCCGTGCTGGCTTAAGAGACCCTGTTTCCAAATAAAAATATAAAAAATAGGTCTGGGAGTGTAGCCTGGAGGTAGAAAGGTTTCCAGGAACCCCTGTACCACCTAAAAAAATTTTTTTGAGACTAAATTGGGAATTGAAATTAGATTGAGCATTGAGACTAAATATTAACTGTCAGCAGGCAGAGGCGGTGTCCTTGCTTCTCCATAGCTCTGTACCTGTAAGAAAGTCACCAGTTCAAAAATTACTCACTCAGGTTTCTTGAGTGTTTGCCCTCTCATGCAACCACTTTCAAAATTCCTCCAGCTTTGTGGTGATGGAATTGGGAAAAAAGGAAGTGGTCCACAGACATGGTCAGATTGAAACTCTGACTGTTTCTCACTAGCTGTGTGACTGTTGGCTTATGACCTGTTTTCTATAAGAGCAGGTTTGCTGAGAAGATTAATTTCAATAATGTACGCAAATGTCTTGGCACACAGTGCTAGTAAAATAGTGGCTAACCATCTTATTATTTTATATTCTGCTCATGAATGGGCCATTAATAATTTTATTTGGAAGGCCATGTGGTTCAACAAAGAGATGATTTAGAGAGTGCAGTTCAATCACCTTTAGTGCTTACAAAAATGATAAAGATAGGCTTGCTTTTTCTGTGACACAATGTCTGTAGAATTCTTTTCTCTCCAGGCCTTAGAACAGGCACTGTGAAGATATAGACTGATGTGTGAGAGTAAGCCCATCTCATTATCAGCAATATTGTTTCTAATACACAATTCATTTATTGGAGAAAATAAACCACTTTTTGTTTTATTTAGAAATTTTTTATGGTGCATTGTATTCATACACAATCATGGGATAAAAAACTAGTGTAGACATACATGCACACATTGCCTAGTCAGCTCCTACCCCATCCCCACCTCATTCCCTCCCCAACTTTCCTTTCCATGCTTGGCTTAGTGGTTGACATCAATATGTTTGTTTAAGTACATCATGTGCTTTAGAGAGTTTCCTTCTTCCCCCCTCCCATTCCTTCAATTAGATTGCCTGATTTGCTCCTCTATAGGGTCTCCTTTTTCACCTGGAGTTTCTCCTATGACCCATTTCACCTTAGCTTTCACATATTAGGGAAAACATCTGGTTTCTTACTTTTTGCAATTGACTTATCTCGCTTAGCATAATGTCTTCCAGTTCCATCCATTTCCCTGAAAATGATGTAATTGTGTTTTTTTTTTAATGGCTGAGTAAAATTCCATTCTGTACATATCCCAGAGTTTTGTAATCCATTAATCCGTTGATGGACATCTTGGCTGGTTCCATAGTTTGGCAATGGTGAATTGTACAGCTATGAACATAGATACATATGCATTAGTTTGGTAGTTTGGTTTGCTTTCTTTTTGATAGATACCCAGAAGTGGTATTGCTGGGTCAAATGGTAAATATGGTCCCATTCTTCTGAGGATCCTTCATAGTGTTTTCCAAAGTGGTTGCACTAATTTGCAATTCTGCCAACAATGTTTTAGAGTTCCCACTTCTCCACATTCTCACCAGCATTTGTTGTTGTTTGTGTTTTGAATGATTGCCATTCTAGTTGGAGTTAGGTGAAATCTCAGGGTAGTTTTGATTAGCATCTCTCTGATTGCCAATGATGTTGAACATTTTTTCATGCATTTATTGGCCATTTGAATTTCTTCTTTCGTGAAGTGTCTATTTAGTTCACTTGCCCAGTTTTTGATTGGATTATTTGATAAGCCACTTTTTAAAAGGATTTTGCCATCATAGATTGAAAATAGGACTCAGTGCTTTTTTTCTCAGTGCCTATAGAGGCAATCTCAGTTGCAAGAAGCCAACATTTTTAGCTTTGCTCAAGCCAATATTCTAAGAATAAAAGGAAGAAGAGTCTAAAAGCAAGAACTGACTCATGGCTCCTGTCCTAGAGACTGGCCCTGAGGCTGGTCAGGACCCACATCTCCTGCCTCTTCACCTATTAATGTAACTTTGCTGCTCTTCCTTTATTCCACTTCTGCACCTGCCAATTGTTCTAATCATTAAGATTTTCCCAATTTGAATTCCCATAGAAAAAGTACTATTCTTTCATTGATCATCATCCCTGTTTGAGGAGGGTCTATTGTATGTTTAATGGCTGAACATAGAATAGACATAAACCTAAAAACTATAGGCCCCTGATTCTTTAATTCAGCCTTGGGTAGAGTTAGAATTGATGATAGAGATGATGAGTTTCAATCTATTCAATGAAGAACCTTGGAAGAACAAAGAGGCTCTTCAACCTAGTGTTCTCTATTTTTTAAGAGCTAGCTTTGCACCTCCTTTAAAGTCAGGGAATGAGTGTGGAATCCATTGTAAATTTGCTACATTAAAGATAGTCCAGCCAGGCGTAGTGGTGCACGCTTGTAATCCCAGCATTTGGGAGACTAAGACAGGAGGATTGCAGTTCAAGGCAGCCTCAGCAACTTAGTGAGGCCCTTTGCAACCAAGTGAGACCATGTTTAAAAACAAAGAATAAAAAATAGGGCTGGGGGTTTAGCTCGGAGGTAGAATGCCCCTGGATTCCAAACCCAGTACCTCAAAAAAAAAAAAAAGAGTCCAAATAGAAACATTTGTTTGATGAAAATGATGATTCTTTCTTTTAAGATTTTTAGCGTTTTGTATATCTTGTCATCATAAAATGAATGCTGGCTAGTTTATTTGCAATAAATTTCCTGAAAGACTGTTTTAATTACCATGATTTATTGTTATATAGCTCTTAACACTGAGTTTATGATGCTTGTTTACTTACTGGTTGTGGGAAAGTTATTCCTTGTGTTTGTTATGGAAAATTATATTTGGATTTACTCAACAATAACCTTTTGACTATTGCTTTGCTGATCATGTTATATTTCATTTACTCAGAATAAAAACCTATTCAGATTCTCTTAGAATTGGGGCTAGGACTGATTTTTAATCTATATAATTATAATTAAAATAAATGGTAAGTTTACTTTAAGGTCACCTGCTCAGTGTGAATTTTCCTGGTCATACTGTCTACCACTCCATGAACCTTTCTATCCTCTTTCTTTGCTTTGTTTTTCTTTATAGCAATTATCTCCAGTTAATGTATACATGCTTTGCTGATTTATTTTGCTATCATCTGCTTCCCATCGTTAGCTAGAGATTTTATCAGAGCAGGGATATTTTTCTCATCTGTCTCTGCTGTGTACTGCTGGATTCCTAACCTCTGTAACAATTCTTGATATATAATATGTATTCAGTCTATATTTGGTTAAGAAACTAATAAATAACTAAAAATATATAAATCTCATTTTTTTTCTCCTTAATGTAAGCTACCTAGCATCCTATTGATGGATGGTCTTATACCAATTAGGTGTTTTGTGTGGTCTGTGACAGAATAGTTCATCTTACAATCATGATGTTGCATTAGGATTGATCTACATGGCCCAGATACATTGGCTAAAGATCCAGTTTACATCGAGTAAGTCAAAGTTAGGGGAAAATCGTACTTATATAGATAATGTTGGAGTTGCCTTGGAAAATACAGAGCATCCCAGGGTCCCTCAAGGAGAGAAAATGAAGTATGATTCCTGGTTCCTGCCCTTGTTTTCAAGGGCTATGTTCCATAACCTGCAGTGGAAGCTTGAAATATTGGATAGTACTGAATCCTATATATGCTGTTCTTTCCTATGTATACATGTGTACCTATAAGAAAGTTCATAAGTAAGTACAGTAAGATATATAACAATAATAAAATAGAACAATTATAACATCACACTATAATAAAAGTTATGATTGTGGTCTCAAAAGAATCAAGATAAATGATAATATTTTCAGGCCATGATTGATGGCAAGTAACCAAAATCACAATAAAGAAAAACCACAGGTAAAGGAGAGAATCTGTACACACTTCGGGTCTTGAAAATGACCAACTGATCACAAGCCAGATGGCCAAGACAAGTAGCTCAGTTCACACACATTCCAATCCCTGGAAAAGCAGCTCATAGCATTTCTGATTCCAAATCTGGGACAAAGCTCTGGATTGCTAATAGGTTGGGAGGTCTCCAGAGAGGAATATTTTGTGGGAGTACAGGAGAAAATTTGTTTAAAATACACTCCTCCCACCTCATCTTTTATGACAGCTGGAATTCCACTATTAGGAATCAGTACCTATTAGATAGACTTGGGGAATTTTTTGTTATTCTAAGAGTTATCTAGTTGATTATATGTACACTTTACTGTATGAAAATGTCCATCCTTCACAGCTAGTTCTTAGAAAGGCTGCAGAAACTGATCATTGACTAAGTGCTTAGGAAGCAAAAGGAAGAGGTACCTGGAGGGTAAAATCAAGGAAAAATAATCCTGAAAGAATATGATAAGAAAGATTCTGAAGATAGAGACATAAAGAGAAACAGCTGTTTTCAGGTGCTCTGAAACTCAGAACTTAATCACTGGATAGATTGTTTCTTGACAAGAGAAGAAAGTCAGAAAAAAACCTCAACAAACAATGAAAGTTGAAAAGAAGCACAAGCTGGGCGTGGTCTCACACGCTGGTTGTCCCAGCATTCGGGAGGATGAGACCAGAGGATTGTGGTTCGCGGACAGCCTCAGCTACTTAGTGAGGACCTCTGCCAACTCAGTGAGACCCAGTTTCAAAACAAAGAATAAAATACAGGGCAGGGGGTATAGCTTGGAGGTCGAATGCCCCTGGGTTCCATCCCAAGACCCGCCAAAAAAAAAAAAATCAGAACTAGCAGAAAGAGCAGAGGACTGTGAAGGGTTCCACACATCTCACCTGGTGAACGCAGAGCAGTGGTGGCAACATCTTATCCAGGATGTGTCAGAGCTGGCAGCTGCTGGCACTGTTGCTCCCAGGAACTTCCAGCCAAGAAATAATGGATTGTCATGAGGCTGGTGACTAGAGACCATCATTGAAAGCAGTAGGGATTTTACTCCATGCTCAACAGGGACCCAGCTGTTACTCCATGCTCAACAGGGACCCAGCTGCCCAGGCAACCCAGCTGGACCCTGTGGCTATGGCTGAATACATCGCCTCCAGATCACTGGTGTGGTGCTCACCAAGACCCCAAGTTAACAAGCCATCTCAGTGGGAGACTGCCCTGATTGGCCACAGAAACTTGTATGGTGAGGAAATAGATTCAAGGGGCCTGTGATTTTGCATACCACTCCTGAAGAGGTGGGAGAGGGGCTACTGTCAGACACAGTGAAAATATGAATGAGCAGACAGCCCCTAGGGACATTCTGGAGGGAGGGACCTACAGTCTGCAGTTCATCAAGCCATGCCGGGTCTCTAGGGAATAGTGCAGGACACCCACTCTTGGTGTATGGAGGGAAACAGCTCAGGCTATCAAGTTTCAGGCTTGGAAAGCAGTGAACTTGCACCTGGCTATATTTTGATGCTGCAAGTACCAGCACCGGATGCCAGCAAGGACTCCTGTGGTTATGGCTACCTAGGGTAGTGGTGGTATCCCTGGGGCTAAGGAATTGAGCCATCCAAGCCCCTGGCTTGGAACCCTGTAATCTCTCCCTGCCAAATCTAGGGCCTTGGGTGGAGAGTGACAGTAGTGCCATCTTGGCTAGCCTACACTGAGAGGCCAGGGGCTCAACAAGGTTTCACTTGATCATAGCTACAGGCTGGGAAGTCAACATTCTCTCCACCAGCGCAGCTTATGCTTGGCATGCATGTATGCCAGTGACTCACAGTATCTTACATGATTGTAACAAGCATATGGGGATTGGTGCCCCACAGGCAGTGAGAAAATGCAGAGGATCATCAGAAACTATTATGAAAACTTATATTACAATAAACTGGAAAACATGGAAGAAATTGATAGACTTCTAAATACATATAACTTACCTAATTTGAATCAAGAGGTTATAGAAAACTTAAATCACCCAATAGCATGCAAAGAGATAGAAACAAAAATAAAAAGTATTCCATAAAAAAACCAGTTCTAGATGGATTTCTAGCTAAATTCTATAAAACTCTTACAGAAGAACTAAACTCAATGCTTCAAAAGTTATTCTGTGAAATTAAAATAGATGGAATTATTCCAATCTTCTTCTATGAGGCCAGTATCATATTAATACCAAAACCAAATAAAGATATCTCAGGAAAAGAAAATTATAAACCAATATCATTGATGACCATAGATGCAAATATTCTAAACAAAATACTAGCTATGCATATTTAAAACAGCATTAGGAAAATTGTACACTATGACTAAGTTGGTTTCATCCCAGAAAATCAAGGCTAGTTCAACATACAGAAATAAATACATTTTATTCACTACATAAATGGAACTAAGGACATACTAAAATCACATAAGCATGGCAATAGATGCTGAAAAAGCATTTGACAAAATACAACATCTATTTATGCTAAAAACACTGAAGAAAATAAAAATAGAAGGAATGTACCTCAACATCATTAAAGCAATATATAATAAACCCAAAGCCAACATCATATTGAATGGGAAAACCTATGGGAATTCTCTTTAAAATCAGGAACAAGACAAAGATGCCAACTATTATCACTCCTTTTCAATACTCAAGACTCTTGCTAGAGAAATAAAACATCAAAAGAATTCAAATAGGAAAAGAAGAATTAAAATTATTTTTATTCACAGATAACATGATACTTATCTAGAAGACCCAAAAATCCTAACCAAAAGATACTAGGGCTTATTAATAGATTGAGCAAAGTAGTTGGAAACAAAATCAATCTAAAAATGTAGTAACTTTTCTACTTACCAACCATGAATCCACTGAGAAGAAAATAATTCCATTCTCAGTAACCCCAAAACCAATAAAATGCCTAAGAGTAAAACTAATCAAGGAGGTAAAAGACCTCTATAATAAAAATTATTAAACACGAAAGAAAAAAATTTAGAATATCTTGGAAAATGGACAAATCTCTCTTGCTCTTATATAGGCAGAATAAATATCATCAAATAATCATTTTACCAAAAATTATCTACAGAGTCAATACAATCTCTATCAAAATACCAATGCAATTCTTCACAGACCTAGAAAAATCAGTCATAAATTTCTTATTAAGAAACAAAAGACCCAGAATAGCCATAGAAATTCTCAGAAATAAGAACCATGCAGAAAGCATAAGAAGTATGTCTTCAAAATATACTACAGAGGTATAGTAGCCAAAACAGCACGGTATTGGCACAAAAACAGGGAGAAAGACCAATGGAACAGAATAGAAAATACAGAAGCAAATCCATACACTTATAGCCAATTGATTTTTGGCAAAAGTGCCAGACACATACACTGGAGAAAAGACAGACTTTTTAAACAAATGGTATTGGGAAAATGGGCTATATAGTTGTAGAAAAGTGGAACTAAATCCTTACCTCTTACCCTGCACAAGAGTCAACTTGAGATGGATCAAAGACCCAGAAGTCAGACCAGCAACTATGAAACTACCAGAGTAGGGCTTAGTTTCAACACTTCAATATATAGACACAGATAGAAACTTCCTCAACAAAACCTCCAAAGGTTAGGAAGTTAAAACAAGAATTAATAAGTGAGTTGGCATTAAACTTAAAAGCACATCAAAGGAAACTATCAAGCGTCTAAAGACAAAGTACATAGATTAGGAGAAAATATTTGCTAGCTATCCCTTGGAAAGAGGACTAATATCTAGAAGATACAAAAAACTTAAAAGACTTAATACTAAAATAACCTAACACATTGGCAACTGAATTGAATAGACACCTTGCAAAAGAAGAGATACAGATGGCCAATAGATACATGAAAAAATGTTCAACATCATTAGCAATTAAGGAGATACAAATAAAAACTACACTAAGATGACATCTAACCCCAATTAGAATGGCAATCATCAAGAAATCAAATAACTATAAATGTTGGCAATGATATGGGGAAATAGGAACTGTTGTATACTTTTGGTGGGATTGCAAACAAGTTGAGCCACTGTAGAAGTCAATGTAAAGTTTCCTTAAAAAACTAGGAATGGATCCACCATACAATCCAGCTATATTACTCCTGGGTATCTTTCCAAAGGGCCTAAACCCAGAGAACTATAGTAATATATGTATACCCTTCTTCATAGCAGCATATTCACAATAGCAAAACTATGGAACTACCTAGGTGTTCATCAAGAGATGAATGGATTACAAAATTATGGGAAATACACACAGTAGAATTATACTTGTAAATAACAAAATTATGTCCTTTTCCAGAAAATAGAAGAACCTAGAGAACATTATTTAAATGAGATTAGCCATTCCAGAAGGTGAAGGGTCATATGTTTTCTCTAATATGCACAAAGTAGGGAATAATTGAGATACAAGAGGGACTTCAGATAATGAAGGAGAAACCCCACTAGAAACAGTGAGGTGGTATAGGAAAAAGAAAGGAGGAAGATTGAGGCTTTTTAATGGGAATACTGCTATCGACTATGGTAGTTATATGAAAATACCTATTTATTAGGAAGGGGGAAAATGGGGAGGCGAGGGGAAGAACAACTAAATACTTTGTGCATGTATGTGACTGTCAACATGATTTACATTATGATGTGAGATTATAATATACAATAAAAGCACAGTATAAAAAAGAATATGAAGTATCAGGGTTTGCAGCTGGATCTTAATAGTTATCAGTTACTTAGTGAGACCCTCTGCAACTTAGTGAGATCCTGCTTCAAAATAAAGACTAGCCAGATGTGGTGGTATATACTTGTAATCCCAGCATTTGGGAGGTGGAGACCGGAGGATTGCAGTTTGCAGACAGCCTCAGCTACTTAGGCCCTTAGCAAAAAATAGGCCTTAGAAAAAATAGCAAAAACGTAGGCCCTGTTTCAAAAAATAAAAATATTAAACAACAGGACTGGATGTGTAGCTCGGAGGTACAATACCCTTGGGTTCCATCCCCAGTACCGCAAAAAAAAAAAAAAAAAAAAAATTGGGCAGAGATGTAGCTTGTAAGTTGGATGTCCCTGGGTTCAATACCCAGCAATACTCACGAGCATGTGTGCGCGCACACACACACACGCACACACACGAATATCATAAGATCATAAGAAAACTTAACCCAAAAAGAAGTATTTCTGCACTTTCTGTTCAGAAGCGCATAGGCATATATTCAGTCCAAGCTGGTGTATGAGGAAGATGGGCCATTTTGCTGGAATTATTTTGACAGAATTGCTTTTTCATGAATTTTGCTTTTAGACACACAGTTGAGCCTTAAGTCCTAGACCAGAACAAGTGAAAAAGGCACGTGTGCACTTCACCATTCATGGGTTGAGTCTTTGGTGGAATAAAGCAGTTTCTGGTACATGGAAACTTTCCATCATACATAACAATCATTTATGTGTAAAAGGCACATAGAACTCTCAGAGGTTCGTGTGTGTGTGTGTGTGTGTGTGTGTGTGTGTGTGTGTGTGTATGTTTAGATTTCCCCCTTGAACACATATAAATTGTCTCTGAACTGAAAGAAGGTATTCCCTGTGGGATCTAAGACTAAGGAGACATAGTTGGAAAATTGGCTCTCAAGGAAAGATGGGGCCAGCTATACTAATAATATTTTTGGAGTGAGGATGAGGGTAAACATAGAGAAGGGCAGAGAAAGGGGACACACAGGGAGAAAAATGAGAATTCTGTGGATGCTGGGTTTTGCCTAAAGAAGGAAGGATTATTTTGTAACTCAACTTCCCCTACTCCCACCAAAAGCCACTATTTCTGAGCAAAATGTGAGAATCAAAAAGAATTTTTAAATTACATGTATTTGAATAGGCTAGATAGAGAAAAACTGTTCTGCTTTTGTTTTTAAAAACAACTTTGACCTTTATAATTACTTTAAAAGACACACATATTCATGCTTGAAAATTTGGAGAATACAGCAAAGTGTAAAAGACAAAGCCTGACAATTTCCTCATGTTATGTTTTGATGTTTATCTGCCTAATATCTTCTTTTACTATGCATACTTTAAAAATAATATAATTATGCATATATTCTGTTTTGTGATTGTTTTTTTCACTTAATTTATCATGTAGTACATAATGCCCACATCATTTTTTCTATACCATTTTTAACAGCTACATAATATTTAAACATATGAATGTGCCAATATTTATTTAGCTCTTCTCCTACTGTAAAATGTTCTTTCCATTGCAATGTGAACATTAGCTTTAATTTTAAATTTTAATAAAAATCATATACTATCTTAAGTAAAGTTTTTGTTTGTTCTTCAGAAGAATCGAAAACATTGAAAATGTCTCTTGGCTGGTGTCTGAAGGCAGAAACATTTTCTGGCTGTTTTGCATGGGTATACCATTTCTAGGGGGAGAGGTGAGGGGTGAGATTTTATTCTTGGGGTAGGGAGTAAGTATGATTCTTATTATCAGGTTGTCAAGGAATTAAATTTTAATGCTTGAAATATTTACAAGTCAAAATTACAAATACATGGATTCCAACGTGCATGTGTGGTAAGTGGGATTAGGTTAGTTTAGTTGGTGGTGAATAAGAAATTTTCAGGACAAAATTAACATGCTGAGGTTGAATATGGATTATATATATCCTATTCATAATTAAAGAATATTCCTGAGGCAGAAGTAATACTTGACTTATATTGGTATTACGATCTGATTAACCCACCACAAATAGAAAATTTCTCATATTGAAAATGCAGTAAGTACACCTAGTTATTGAAGGTCACAGGGTAACCACACAGCTCACTGTAGTACAGGGGTTGTTTGCCCTTGAGTGGCTGAAAGGGAGCTGCAGCTCAGAGCTGCTGACCACTATCACAAGAAAGTCTTTTACAGCACTCCATAGACTTAGCCCCAGAAAAGACCCAAATTCAAAGTTGGAAGTATAGTTGCTACTTAATGTCTATGGCTTTCACACCATCCTGAAGTAGAACAATAGCAATAAACTCATTGTGAGTCAGGGATGGTCGATCTCTTGATTTTCCTTAGGAGTCCCTTTTTTTCCCCCTCTTCTTTGGTCCTCACCCTCACCTGGCATTTAACATTATGCCTTCCATGTAGAAGAAGGATTGCAGTCAATCCTTCTTTGTCAAGGGCACGTAACCCGTCACACTAAGCCAGAGATTTCTTGTCTCTCAACCAAGGCTTTAATTACAATCTTGTAACATTTTTTTTTTTTTTGGCAAGGACATGTTCTAAGAAATGCATTTTAGGTGATTTTAGTCTTGTTTATAATGAAGAGTAATCATACAAAAATGATTATAATGTCACTAGGTGATAACATCTTATAAGACCACTGTGTATGTGCTACCTGTCATTGACTGGTGTTTTATCATGTCCCACATAACTGCATTTACAGTTCATTTTGGTTTTGCCTTGTGTTATAAAAGGTGATTTGTTTGTGTTCCTCAGTGATCTTATTCATTTCTGTGCTTCCTATGCCTGGCACACAGCATGACTTAGGTGCTGAGCAAATATTGGCTGTAACAGAATAAACAAAAGCCCAGGAGATAAGATAGAGCCCTTGGACTACGGTATACTTCCTTCACTTTTAATTTCCTTCTGTTTTCTCTTGCCCACCTGTTTATTATTTGCATTGTTTTTATCAGTTACTCAGGGGTAGGATATTTAATTTAAAGTTTATTTATGCAGTCTTTGCACTCTTAAAAAAGGAGCTACAAGAACAAAAGCCAATTAAATGTGTAACAGTAGATAGATGTATCATGTTAAATATTAACTACAAGTAATAATAAAATGATAGAACATAAAAAATCCCCTGATTTTAACCTCAAATTACCAATGACTGGCCATTTTCTGTGGGTTATTCTTTTTCTGGGCATGTACATGTGTCTAGGTTTGCAAAAGAACTGAAGTGAGATCTAGCATGCATTAGGTTAATTCCTATGTTAGGTAAAAAAAAAAAGAAATTACCTAGTGGGTATGAATGTGCTTTTTTGTCTACAAAGATCTTGTATTTTGTATTTTGTCATTTTGCATAGTACTTGAAGTCCAAATTACATTTGGTTTGTATAATAAATCAGAGAAAGAGAATTTTATATAAATCCCAAGGGACTTGATAAGCATACTATATAAAACCTGTGTAATTCTGTGCTTAATTCAATTAAATGCATCATTATGGGACATATATTATATGTGAACTGCTTTATAAGAGAATAAGAGACAGGATCTGTTCTTGTCCTCAGAAAGCCAACAGTTCAGGACACTCCTATGTCCTGAATTGCAAATTGCAATCTGAGATATAAGTGTTGTTGAAAAATAGAGTAGGTAGTGTTTTTATGTCTGGATTAAACACTTCACCCATAGGACATGTGAAGTATTGAGTTGAGAAATGTCACTGAGTGAACTGAGGATGAGAAATGAGGGTACCCCCTACCCCACTCCACCCCACATGTGGGTCCATGAACTTCTCTGACCACCATACTCCTCTGTGTTCATAGCCAACAATCCTGTCTTGGCTTCTCCTAGGCTCCATCATACTTCCCACAGGTGAAGGAGAGAAACACATGATGATACTACTTCCTTTAAAGTATAGCAATTCCTTCTGCAATTTGGAAAAGAAATAGTACTACAGTTTTAAGCCACTGAGAGCTTGTAGATAGATACCTTTGAGATTATAATCTAAGTTTTTGGAGCCTCCCTTTGGAGAAATATAATATGTTCATCCAGATAATATCATGAGCAATGTCTAGATTCCCTGAGTCTCACCCAGGGTAATAGCTACTTTTTTTTTTTTTACCAGCACTGACAAGTTCTGTTTTTTCTGGGATAGCCACACAAATGAACTAGACAGCTCCTGAAAGCAAGTAAAGGCACCTGGGACACAAATCTCAATGCCCATGCTCAACCAGTCAAAAAAGGAAACTAAGTAAGGCATAAATATTAATGAGCCTCTGTCTCTAGCTTGATGGAAAAATAACTGGTCCCCTTTTTAAAAATAGAGTTGAACATTATTATAAAATTTCCAATTCTAGAATTGTAGCAACATCTTTGAGAATAATGTAATATAGAGCACCTATTCCAATGCCAGCAGGAAGTTTTTGTTTGAAATATAATGACTTTTCAAATGGTAGATGGATTCGGGAATTTGTAGGGATAATGGAAAGCAGTGTGAATCATGTAATCTTAAAAACAGACTTATTTGTGAAAAGGAGCAGAAACTAAGTTGTTCTATTATCCGTACACGTATGTTATTCTTTCTTGCCCTTCTCAATCATCATTGCTTTGCTTTTCCATATTTGAGCTCAGGTTATTGGTAGAGGAAAGATTAGAGATTTATTAAGCTACCAAAAAGAAACAACTTTTTCAAATGCCAAGCAGAATAGATGGGGAAAAAAAATCCCCTGAGCAAAACAATAGTTTGGAAATGTGATCTTTAGAAAATATCAAAGACCTTTAAGAAAATAAGCTGATTGCTTTGGTTCAAACTTGATTTGTTGTTAAATGTATATAGCATAAACCATACTGATCCATCATCTATATAAACTTCCCTTTTATAGAGCAAGTCAAGGAGGCAAAAATAACCTTCATCAAAGTACTTTAATGAAGACATTTTTTTAAGGGATGAATTCTGACCTTGTATTGATTTGTTAATTTCATCTCCTTGGATCTCTTAAACCAAAATCCAGGCCCTATTTAGAGACAGCTCTGAAGATAACCACCAAGGACAGAGTCCATTACACAAAGTTTTACCTGGCAGGACTAAATTCCTTTGTGGTATTCTTTAAACTTTAATCTCTATATAACAATAAAAATGTAACGAGAAAAATGCAATCACTTAGAAAATGAAACTTTTACTAAGTTAGGAAACTTGTACTGAGCCTAGGACCATTTCCTGAGTATATAAATTCTATATCTATGCTTGAATCTTTCAAAGTAATCACTAAGGAGGTACTGGATCACAGGGGCTGCTAGAAAGAAAATAATGTTGAGAATGGTCAGCTCTCAGCCTAACTCATTAGAAGCAACACGAGTGTGACTATGCCTGTGTACATCTGTGCTTGAATCTCTCGTAGTAATCACCAAGTGGGTACTAGACCACAGGGGTTTCTAGGAAAAAATAAGTTTGAGAAGAATCAGCTCTCAGCCTAGCTCATCAGAAGCAACATTAGTGTGTCAGAGACTGGTAATTGCTTCTTAAAGACAGGTCTTCTCTTTTTACCTTTTTTTTTTTTTTTTTTTTGGTGGTACTGGGGTTCCTGGAAGCCCTTCTATCTCCGAGCTACACTCCCAGACCTATTTTTACATTTTTATTTGGAAACAGGGTCTCCTAAGCCAGCGTGCGCAGCTAGCTTCGAACCTGCGCGATCCTCCTGTCTCTGCCTCCCAAGCGCGGGGATTACAAGCGTGCACCACCACGCCCGGCTCTTTTTACCTTTTTATAAATAGGATCTATTTATGCTTCAGCTGGACACAATGATTGTATTTCCCAAGTTTCCCTATACTGGATGTGGACAAAAGAATATGAATTGAAGTAAGATGTATATGATACTCAAACCTGTTAAATTTATAAATTCAGGTCAAAATATCTGAAGAATCTGATTAGTTTTTATTGGGGACCAATCATTAATCAAAACCTTTAAAAATTCTTTTTAAACATTGCCATGACGGTCATATAATATGGCTTGTCAGGAACCTCATGTGGTTAAAAATCAACTGAATATTTAAGTTTTGATTTTGTTTATTATGGAAGAATAAATTTAGAATTAAGTTACTGACTGAAAAAGTAATTTGTGTTAAAGATTGCAAGGCTGTTTTGGGTTTCCTACAGTATTAACATTTCAGATTTTCAAACTAGGCATGAAAAATGAGATGTGACCTTCCAATAGGTCTGAATCACTGGCTAATTCACTGATGCCCACACTTTCATGTACTCTATTCATCAAATCCCCAGGCAGATGACAGCTACCGGAGACAAGTGATAATAACAAATTGTTCTCAACAAAAACAATTCAAGCTGTATACAGTGTCAATTGACTCATATTCTCTTTGTTTCTGAAGAACAAGTGGGGGATTTTTAGATCAGAGATTGCAGCCACCCATCTCTGAGGCCTTTAGTAATTTCAGAATGATCATGTACATGACATTCTTTGATTAACTCTGACCTTTACTGAAGAGAGAACAAATGAATGAAAGTGCATGTGCTCTGCAGTTAAATGAACTGCCTCAGACATTGCTTTTCTCATCTATGAGAGACAAAATATTGATCAAAAGGCACCAATTAAATCAAGAAGGAATGGAAGAATTTCTTAGTTCCTATGCTCTCTTTTGGGGTGCAAACCAGTAGCTTAGCCTGCCCTTAGTATTTGACTAGATCTGAGGGAGCTTCCATCTTTCCTAATCCTTTAACATGTAGACATTAGCCTTTCAAAATATTGAAGCAGTCAGAATCCATGAAGCTTGATTCTGGGGTGCTGATATGGGTGTGAAGGGTGGGAATGGCTTCACCTGACTGAGAGAATTGTTACCAAGCCTTTCTGTGGATGTTCACAATCAAGTTGGACTTCGCTATATTAAGTGATTAGCTCTTAGAGAGATGTAGTTCATTCTCTAAAGAGAAGGGATGCAATACAAAGTAGATAAGAGCTAGAACAGGCCTGGGAGGATTTTAGTAAATAAAATAGGGGGCAACATCCAAGATAATTTTTGATATCATTGTAGCTACTGGCCCAGTTCAGTATTGATTCTAGAACAGTCAGAAAGGTTAAACGTGGTGCACATTGTGGTCTTTGTCCTCTTACACTCGGGTTAGAACTAAGAAGTTTAGAGACTGCTTCAGCAGCCTGTAAGGCACAATGAACCAGGTCTCTGACTACAGAATTCTGGGGTTCTTTAGGATAAAATCACAAGGCCATGTTTCTGTCTCCAGGAGACATACATGCTTTCTTAGTTATTCTGGCAAAATGTGTACTGTTTTTATGAATCGATTCTATGCCCCATCAAAGTTATAACTGGAAAGAGATTTCTGTGACGTGTGTCATATTTCCAGTTAATAGAATTGGGTGCACCACCACACTTTCCTGTAAATGTTTAATAAATATTGGTTGACTGATTTTCACTGTAAATTTAATTTAAGCTGACTATTAAGTAGAAGTCAGACCGGAATTATTATTTACCACATCAATATTACTGCAAACTTCCTCTCAAGGTGTAGAGCTGGATTTCCTCTTGGAGCTAGCTTGCACAGTACAAAAGGCTGCTGTTTACATCATAATGCACCTCTTCTCTGGAACTGTCAGGTGCTTCACAAGGACTCTTCAGTATTTTAATTCTTGTCTTTGACAATTGATAGAATTTGTGTGTAGTGAATAGTGAAGAACAAAAGAAAGTGTTCTAATGATTTTATTTTGTTTGAGAATGAAACAATTGCTAATGTACAACAGAAGTAAATATCAAAGAAGACCCCTCTTTCCCCCCCTGCCTCCCTCACTCTTTCTCTCTCTACACACACACTCATACACACACACACACAAACACACACACACACACACACACACTCTACCTATACCTTTATTCTATAAATTACTTATGTGGAACATGATTGCTCTTGGGCAATAATATGATAAAAATTATATTCAGAAAAGTTAATTTTTTTATTCAGTTAATGAGAGTAGCTGCTAAGCCACACTAGTGAATAAATGGTTATTGTAAAAGGATTTATGGAGAGTTTTAGTTAATTTTTTAAATAAGCATAACTGAATGAGAGTTTTCCTGACACAAACTCACCTCAGCATTGTGAATGGACATGGGTGAGTGAACAGAAATGGGGTGCTGACTTACAGTTATGTGCAATAGGGGCTTTTGGAGATCCCAAGAAAAAAGCCTGGACTTTCTTTGTACTTTCTTAACATTCGCAGTGTTAATAGTTCCATTGTTTGGAAAAAAATATAGAGTGCCTGAAGAATGTTACTGAGCTATGGCAGATAAAGAAATAGAAGAATTTTTTTCCTTTTTTCTCAAAGAGTAGACATCTTTTCAATTTGAAGGTAATCATAAAAAAGAAAAAAAATCCCAAACACCCACACTTAGGAAGAAAGAACTGAAAGTGGGTGCAAGTTCAGGCAGCTCAGTCCTGTGCTCGGATTTGAAGAGCCACAGTACTCTGTTTCCTTAAAGCAATGGCAAAGGCAGCTTGATTGTGCTTGCCAGCTGGAACTTGGCTAAGAAAGAATCTGAGGTTTGTGGACTCCATGGTGAAATTACCCCAAACACGGCTTAACAAGGTTTGGAGTAAAGCGAAACTCTCTTCCAAGCCATAAGGGGCCGGAGGGATCTGTGAGATAAATTCCAAAACAGTTCACAGCATGGATTTGGAACCCTGACAATTTGCTAGCTTGCATAAGGCTTTTCTCTCACTGAAGAAATTTTTATTTTGTCTCACTTTACCTTTCAAAAATGTTTTTTTATTTGCTGAAAAAAACATGCCACAATTTACTTCTTAGACTTTGTTTCCTTTATTTCAATGGACTATTCCTTTGGAGTAACAGGACAGTGCTGGTCACTGTTACCCGGGTTGGAAGCCACTCTTCCTTTAATTATATTACTCATAATGTCAATATTAGGGATGAATATCCATCTCCCTTAAATAAATACTTCTATTGTTTTTCTCCTGAATAAATTATGAGATTCAGGTTTCCAATACTTTCTGTCTCAAAAAGGTTGCAGTCTAGAAATTTATATTAAAAATGAGATAGACATGGTGACACATGCCTATAATTCTAGAACTTGAGAGGATAAGGCAGGAGAATCACAGGTTCAAGGCCAGCTTCAACAATTTAGTGAGACTTTCAGTAATTAACCAAGATGTTTTAAAATTAAAAAAAAAAGGGCTGAGAATGTAGCTTGGTGATAGAATGTTCCTGGGCTCAACCCCCAGTATCACAAAAAATAAAAATAATAAAATAAAAAATAAGTGTCTCACATGACCTGCCAATGTGTTACACAGTGAAAGGGAGCCATCCTAAAATGGCTGCAAAAGATCTCAAAGGACACCACCTTCTTGAGATAAACTCCAGCCCATGATAGGAGCATCTGATAATTGGGGTAACTGGCAAGCATTCTTGCTCTTCCTATAAGGCTATTTCCTAGCCCTACAAAGATCTGGAAAGTATGCTGGGTCTCTTTTAGTTTTAAAGGTCAGAAAACTAACTAGAACTTTCCTAGATATTAAAGGGAATTACCTGAGATCTTTGATAAACCGTAGTGAAGATACAAGTGAGACAGTTTTAGGAATAAAGAAACTAAAAGGCTTGAAAGCAAATATGGCTTGTCTACTGTGCAGAAATGGCATTTAGCAACTTTCAAACTTACTCCTTCACAGCTTCTTCAAGAAACAGCTCTTCATTCCTTCTTCCTTCTTCTTTTCACCATTCCTTCTTCCTTCTTCTTTTCACTTCCTTTTCTCCAGTCCCATCCTTCCATCCTATTATTTCCTCTCCTCGATTCCCACCCTATCTAACAACTGCAATTGCATTAAAAAATTTAAGTAATAATTAGGCTGGCTATGCAATTCTAGATTGATAGTTTTTTTGTGGGGTACTGGAGGTTTAACCTGGGGGTGTTCTATACCCCTAACCATATTTTATTTTTTATTTTTTTGTTTTAAAACAGGGTCTCCCTAGGTTGCTGAAAGTCTTCCTAAGTTACTAAGGGTGGCTGAGAACCTGTGATCTTCCTGTCTCAGCCACCCAAGTACTAGGATTATAGGCAAATACCACCAATCTCAGTTCTCTCTCATCTTTCTGAAGACTTTCTCCCCATAGTCTTTTGGTTTTTGCTGTGGCTGTGGAGAAGTAAGCTGTAAATCTGTCATTTCTTTGTAAGCATATTTTAACTAATTTTTTTTTAAAAAAAATCTCTATCTTTGGGACTTGGCAGTCTTGCTGCAACACATCTAGGTATGAATTTGGTTTTATTTATTATACTTAGGGTTCCTACTTCATTCTGTTAGTTTGTATCTTCTGTGATTCTAGAAATTCATAACTAGTGTCCCTTTAAAAAACACTTCTTCTACATTCTCTTTGTTTTCTGATCTATTCCTTTTAGATTTAAGTTGTACATTCATACTTTATCTTTATAAGCTGTGTCTCATATTGTCCATTTTTATTTTACTACATTGCTCTAGATTGGTTTTTCAGATCTGCTTTCTATTTCACTGTTTTCTCTTCAGCTCTCTCTAACCAACAATCTAATCCATGCATAAGCTCATTGTTGTAATTTTCATTTCTTGAAAAAAGTTAGTTATGTTTAAAATATCTTACTTGAAGAAGACTTTTGGGAAGATGGCGACCAAGGGAAGCAGCACATACCAGTCCTGCTGATACCTGATCTCCATTGCCTTAAAAACAGCATTCTACAAAAGCCAGAAAATACCATAACTAGAAAAATAACAGTAAGTACAAGGTGGAAGGAAAAAAGGCTAGAAGATCAATCAGAGAGCAGTAAAGAAACCCGCCTACCTTGTGGCCGTGGGCGTCATGGTGGCACCATCTTGCCTCACTGCACCCAACCAGAGACAAACAAGAAAATAACCAAAAAGCTGAAGTAAGCAGCTGCAGATCATCAGAATTGTAAGCTATCAGTTCCTCCTGTGGAAACACTAGCTAAAACTTCCAGCAGTGGTGGCCAAGCTCACCATGCCCTTCAGAGATCCAGAGTAAGTGATCAACAACAACTGTAAGTGAAGCCCCGTGGAAGAATGCCCAGTACAGTGTCCCCATACAGCTGCATTAAACTTCCTGGGTCGGAGACTTTGTGGTTCAACCTGGTGAAGGTGGGGGTGAAGTCTTCTGTTGTACATAGCAGAGTCTCAGAAAGTGCAGGTGGAGACTTATGTTTAACACTAGATTCAACTAGTAGGATCTCCGAGATCAGAACAGACCACTCAATAATGGTGAATGGGGAGAAGTCAGACCAGCCCAGCCCTACCTGTGAAGAGAAGATGCTTACTTTGAGTTTGTCCTTAGAGGCATCTGCCACTTATGGAGGCAGGGAAAGACCAAGACTTCACATCTGTAGAAAGCATGGAGTGTGACCTGTGCTTAAGACTAGATCTAGCTCCATTGATACTGTCCATCTGCATAGACTGAGAAAGACTCAGAGAATAAGGCTTGCAGCAAGAAAGGTGCCAGTGGTACTCGGTGTCTGTGCAGAGAGAGACTCCAAAGGCCCAGTCTGCTAGATATTTGTATTCTTGTAGGGTTGCATTAATTTGTTGCTGTTGTTGTTTTTGTTTTTCCTCTTTGTGTGTGTGTGTGTGTGTGTGTGTGTGTGTATTCTTTCTTTACTCTTTTTCCAATCCCTCTCTCAAGCTTCTTCCCTTGTACATAACTATTCTTTCCTCTCTATTCCTTTTCTTTTTTCTTTTATCTTTTTTTCTCTTCCTTGTCTTGTGTTAAATCCAAATGACAACATTATACTAAAAACTCTACACTGGTTACTAGAATACTACTACATATTCACTATCTCTAATCTCTACTATATATTACCTTAACAAACTCATACTATCATTCTATTCGATCCTATCTGTGGCTTTACCTTATTCTTGAATTTATGATTTCACTTCCCTCCTCACTCAACCTTCACTGTTAAGTACAACACTACTTGCCCTTGGATATACTAGTTGACACCTAGAAACGGAGAGAAATCTATCAAAAGCAACAGATACAAACTTATGAAATCATGAGAAAGACTTCCGGGAAGATGGCGACCGAGAAAAGCGGGGCTTAAGAGCCCCGCTAACAACCAATCTCCATTACCACAAAATCAGCGCCTTTCATAGCCAGAAAACACCATCACCAGAGAAACAAAAAAATCACCAGGCTCCAGAGAGAAAGCTGACTGAGAACAGAGCTCAGAGCCACAGAGGAGATACACCGGCCTCATGCCTGAGGACGCGGCAGCAGCGCCATACTGCCGGCAGCAGCGGGGAGTTCATCAGACAGCTACAGCAAGCCGAGGTGAGCTGCTGCGGAACAGCCAGGCGGGATCTTTCGGCGCAGGAAGCATCTAAAGCTCCCAGTGGCTGAGCTCAGCACACGCTGCAGAGACTCAGAGTGGAATTCAAAATCAGAGAAGAAAAAATACGCCAGCCTCATGGCCGAGGGCATAGCAGCGGCGCCATATTGCCACCGATGGCAGCAGCAGTGAATTCACCAAGTCCAGTACAGCTACATCTGTGAACTCAAGAACAGTGAGTCAAATTGCAGGCCCCAGAGGAGAAATCCCAGAACTGTACTCCCTGGGACTTGACCCAGTGGAGGAGTGGCGGTGGCAGAGATATCACACCATAGGAGAACGTGCAACCTGGCACCCCCCATAGTTTAAAGCAGCCTCTATCGACTCCCTGGGTCGGAGACTCTGTGATACAACCCAGTAAAGGAGTAGTGGGGTCTGAGATACTACAGACTCGAGATCCAGAGCACCTTAAGCGAAGTCATAGTGACCCAAGGGAAGAACCCAGAGAAGGCACAAACTTCCGAAATCATGGGAAGAGGAATAACAATGAAGCAATAAATGCCCACAACCCCACAACATCAGAACCCGATAAAACAGAAAATCAGAGATTTCTAAAAGATCAAATCAGGAAAATAACTGTAGAAATAATAGAGGTGCTTCGAAAAGAACTCAGAGCCAAAAAGAGATAAAGGATGCAATTAATGAAGTAAAGGCCTCAATTCAAAGTATGAACAACCGATTAGACCACATGGAGAACAGAATCTCGCTCTTAGAAGATGAGCAATCCAAAAATGAATGCATAGTTTCTAATCTAGAAAAAAATATCCAACAGCAGGAATCTGACATTGAAGAAATATGGGCCCATTTTAAGAGAGCTAACCTAAGAATAATTGGAATAGAGGAGGGAAAAGAAAGTGAAACCAAAGGGATCAACAATCTCTTCAAGGAAGTAATAGCAGAAAAATTTCCAAACATAGAGCAAGAGGTTGATACACAGGCCCAGGAAACTTATAGAACTCCCTTTAGACAGGATCGGAGAAGAGGATCCCCACGCCACATAATTGTCAAAATGACCAATGTGGAAGCCAAGCAGAGAATCTTAAAGGCAACAAAAACAAAGGGCCAAGTGACATTCAGAGGCAAACCAATTAGAATCACTCCAGGCTTCCCAAACCAAGTCATGAGAGCCAGAAGGGCTTGGAGTAACATATTCCAAACTCTGAAAGAAAACAACTTCCAGCCAAAAATTTTCTACCCAGCAAAACTTTCTATCAAATTAGATGGAGAAATAAGAAGCTTCCATGACAAACAGAAACTGAAGGAATTTATGTCTTCAAAACCAGCGCTAGAGAAAATACTCAAAGAGATTAACTACAAAGAAGAAATAGGTAACACACACCAGAACCAGAGAAACAAGATTTTCCATCCAACAGACAACTAAGATTGGTTATCTGTGGAGATTCATTATTTATGTTAGTCTTTTACCTATCTCTAAATGGTATTGTTTGCCTTTATTGTTGTTAATTTTTAGGATTTCTAGTTGGAATATTAATATACCTTCAGATATAGCATTTGGAAATATTTTATCCCATTCTATTAGTAACTTTTAACTCTGTTTACATTGTCTTTGGATATACATTTATTTTTTTATTTTTTCGGGAGTTTGTATACTCTTCTGTTGCCTGTGCCATTGAAATCATATCCAAGAAATCACTGCCAATTTCAATGTTGTGAGGTTTTATGACCCAGATTTTCTTCTAAAAGTTTATAGTCTTAAGATTTATATTTAGGTCTTTTATCTATTTTGAGTTAATACTTGTATATGGGATTAGGTAAGGGTCCAATTTTATTCTTTTCCATGTAATTATTATTTTTCAACAATATTTAGTTAAAAGATTATTATTTCCACCACCAAATGTTCGTGGAAACCTTGTCAAAAATAACTTGACAATATAGGGAAGAATTTAGCTCTAGGCTTGTATTTAACTCCAATGGTTTATATATCTGCCTTTAGAACAGTACTACACTGTTTCAATTATTGTAGCTTTATATGGTTTGAAATCAGAAAATATATATCTTCTAGCTTTGTTCTTTTTCAAGATTGTTTTGGGTATCTAAAACCCATATTCCATATTAGGATAGATTTTTTCTGAAAAATAAATATATAATTATATGATAGTTTCACCTAAAAATAGAAAAAAAAATATTCTCTGGTAAGAAAGAAAGCAAAAAGAAATATTGAAATGTTATCTTTAAGTCATCAAAAGCTTGGTATCAGACAAATGAAACAGTTCTGTGAGATTATCATTGTTAATTATGGATAAATTGCTATAATACTAGATGTCAACCACTAAGCCAAGCATGGGAAGGAGGGGTGGGGAGAGAATGGGGTGTGGATCGGGTGGGGGCTGACTGGGTGATGTGTGCATGTATGTCTACAAAAGTTTGTATCCCACTATGATGTATGAATACAGTGCACCAATAAAAAATTAAAAAACAAACAAACAAATTTTAAAGAGAAAAAAAAAATCATGAGAAAGAGGAATAACAAGGAGGCAATGAGCTCCCACAATACCACAATAGCAGAACCTGACCACACTGGAATGTAGAGATCTCCAAAAGGTCAAATCTGGAATGTTACTAACTGTAGAAATAATGCAGGACTTTAAAAAATAATTTATAAAAAGTCTGAAAGAAGTAAAGGATGCAATCATTGAAGTGAAGGCATCAATTCAAACTATAAACAATTGATTAGAATACATGGAGAATAGAATGTCACTCTTAGAAAATAATCAATCCAAAAAACAAATGCATAGTATATAACTTAGAAAAAACAATTCAACAGCATGAGTTGGACATTGAAAAAATATGGGCCCATTTTATTTTATTTTTGGTGGTACTGAGGGTAGAACCCAGGGCTTTCTACCTCCGGGCTACATTCTCTGACCTATTTTACATTTTATTTGGAAACAGAGTCTCACAAAGTTACTGAGAGCCTCACCAAGTAGCTGAGGCTGGCTTTGAACCTGTGCGATACTCCTGTCTCAGCCTCCCAAGTGCTGGGATTACAAGCGTGCACCACCATGCCCAGCATATGGGCCCATTTAAAAAGACCTAACCTAAGAATAATTGGCATAGAAGAGGTAATAGAAGGTGAAACCAAAGAAATAAACAATCTTTTCAAAGAAGTAATATCAGAAACATTTTCAAACATTGAGCAAGAGGTTGATACACAGGTGCAGGAAACTTAAAGAACCCCATTTAGACAATATCAGAGAAAAGATTTACCATGCTACAAACTGACCAATGTAGAAGCCAAGGAGAGAATATTAAAGGCAACAAAAACAAAAGACCAAGTGACATTCAGAGGCAAACCAATTAGAATCACTTCAAACTTCCAAAACCATGTCATGAAAGCCAGAAGGGCCTGGAGTATCATATTCCAAACTTGAAAACAATTTGCAGCCCCAAAGTTTCTACCTAGGATAACTATCTCTCAAATTCGATGGGGAAATAAAAATCTTCCATGACAAACAGAAGCTGAAGGAATTTATGTCTTCCAAATCAGCACTAGAGAAAGTATTCAAAGATATTAACTGCAAAGAAGAAATAAGCAATACATGCCAGAGCCAGAGACAAGAATTTCCATTAAGCAAACAACTAAGCAAAGAAGAACAAACACTACTTCAAACAGAAGTTAAATCTCAATATGTTAAGAATTAAAAGCCATCTCTCAATAATCACACTGAACATAAATGGCCTCAACTCCCAGTAAAAAGACAAAAGGTGAGAAAGTGGATTAAGATCCAGAATCCATCCATTTGCTGCCTGTAAGAAACACACCTCACAAGTAAATATAGTAGCAAATTTAAGGTAAAAAAAAAAAAAGAGCTGGAGCAAGGTAATCCGTGCCAATAGAACTTAAAGACAAGCAGGAGTAGCAATTATGATATGAGACAAGTTAGACTTCAAACACAAGCTTATTAGAAGAGACATAAAGGTGATTTTTTTTACTGGTAAAAGGAACAATCCTGCAAGAGGAAATAATGACAGTCAACATTTATGCCCCAAACATAGGTGCAACTACTTTCATATAACAAATTCTTTGTGACATTAAGTCACATATAAATTTCAATACAATAATACTGGGAGACTTCAACACCCCTCTCACATCATTAGACCAATCTTTTAGACAAAAGGTCAGTAAAGATGCTTCAGACCTAAAAAAAAAATATCAACCAAAAGGACCTTTTAGATACATATAGAATATTCTACCCAACTACAGCAGGCTTTTTATTTTTCTCAGCTGCTCATGAAACCTTCTCCAAAACAGACCACATCCTGGGCCACAGTGTGAGCACTAGAAAATTCAAAAAATGAGCCATACTTCCCTGTTTCTTTTCAGGCCATAATGGAATGAAACTAGAAATCAACTCTAAGAAGACATGGAGAAACCACATAAACATGTGGAGACTGAACACCACACTGCTGAATAAAGAATTGGTCATAGAAGAAGTAAGGGGCAAAATAAAAAAAAAATTGCTAGAAGCAAACAAAATAGAGATACAACATATGAAAACCTCTGGGACACTTTGGAAAAATATTAAGAGGAAAATTCATAGCACTGAGTGCTCACAATAAATCACCAAATAAATAATCTAATGAAAAACCTCAAAGCCCTTGAAAAACAGGAACAATCTAATCCCAAAGCCAGTAGAAGACAGGAAATTATTAAAATCAGAGCAGAAATCAACAAAATAGAGACTAAAAAACAATACAAAAAATCAACGAAACCAAAAGCTGGTTTCTTGAAAAAATTTAACATGATAGATAAACCACTATTCAGTTTAACCAAAAACAAGAGAATCAACCCAAATTATGAAGTTATGAAATGAAAAAGGAGATATTGCCACTGAAAGTGTAGAGATCCAGAGGATTATCAGAAACTACTTTGAAAAACAATACTCCAACAAAATGGAAAATCTGGAAGAAATTGACATCTTTCTACATAACTACAACCTTCTTAAACTGAGTCAAGAAAATATAGAAAATATAAAGCAACCAATAGCAATCAAAGTGATTGAAAAAGCAATAAAGAACCTACCATCAATTAAAGGCCCAGGACCAGATGGTTTCCCAAATGAATTTTATAAATCCTCTACAGAAGAGCTACACACAATATTCTTCAATTCTTTTTTTTTATGAAATAGAAAAAAACTGGACTCTCCCAAATATATTCTATAAAGCCATCATCACATTAATACCAAAACCAAATAAAGACAGCTCAAGGAAGGAAACCTACAGGTCTATATCTTTTTTTTTTCAGAGAGAATATATAGTTCTTTTTTTATTTTTTAAATTTTTTTATTGGTGCATTATATTCATACATCATATTGGGGTAAAAAACTTGTGTGTAGAGACATGCACACATCACTGATTTAACACCTACCCAATTCCCACCCCATTTCCTCCCCATCCATCCTCCCCTTGCTTGACTTAGTGGTTGACTTTGATATGTTTAAGTACATTGTGTGTTTTAGAGATTTGATGAACCTGAATGCAAAACTGCTAAACAAAATACTAGCAATGTGCATTCAAAACCACATCAAGAAAATCAGACACCATGACTGGATAGGGTTCATCCCAGGGATGGAAGGTTGGTTCAACATATGAAAATCAATCTCTGTAATTCATCACATAAACAGAACCAAAGACAAAAATCATATGATCATTTTAATAGATGCTAACAAAGCATTTGACAAAATTCAACATCCATTTATGCTAAAAGCACTGCAGATAATTGGAATAGAAGAAACATACCTCAATATCATAAAGGCAATCTACAATAGTACCACAGCCAACATCATATTAAATGGGGAAAAACTTCGAGAATTCCCCCTAAATTGACTGCACAAGAGTCAATTCAAGATGGATCAAAGACTTGAAAATTAGACCAGAGACCTTGAGACTCTTTGAAGAGGGCATATGTCCAACATTGCAACACAATATGTGAGACTGCATTAAACTGAAGAGCTTCTGTACAGCAAAGTAAACTATCAAGAACCTCAACTGAGAGCCAACAGAAAACAAGACAAGGATGTCCATTATCACTTCTTTTTAATATAGTACTTGAGACTCTAGCCAGATCAATAAGGCAAGAAAAGGAAATAAAAGAAGTACAAATAAGAAAAGAAGAACTAAAACTTTCACTATTTGCAGATGACATGATACTGTACTTAGAACACCCACCAAACTGAACCAAAAGGCTTATAGAACTGATCAACAAATTCAGCAAAGTGTCTGGATACAAAATCAACCTTAGAAAATAGGAAGCTTTTCTGTATATGAACCATAAATGCACAGAAAAAGAAATCCAGAAAATACTTCAATTCAGGATATCTCACAAAAAATAAAATACTTAGGAATAAACTTAACCAAGAAGGTTTTTAAAATACCTCCACAAAGAAAATTATAAAATATTAAAAAAAGAAACCAAAAAAGACCTTAGAAGTTGGAAAGATCTTCCATGTTTCTGGATAGGCAGAATAAATATCATCAAAATGGCCATACTTTCAAAAGTGATCTACAGATTCAATGCAAGACCCATTAAATTGCCAGGAACTTTCCTCAAAGACATAGAAAAATAAGGCTTTAAATTCATTTGGAACAACAAAAAAACCAAAATAGCCAAAGTAGTTCTCAGCAACAAAAAACATGCAGGAGGAATTATAATACCTGACTTTAAGCTATACTACAAAGCCATAGTAATAAAAAGAGCATGATTATGGCACAAAAACAGATACATAGATGAATGGAGCAGAATAGAAGACTCAGAAACAAATCCACACACTTAGAGCCAATTGATTTTTGAAAAAGGGGTGAAAAATGTACTTTAGAAGAAAAATATCTTGTTTTTGGTCTGTGTGGGTATATTCATTTTATATTTAGCATTGCATCTTTTTTCCTTGAGCTTGGGGGTCTTTTGAGGGCAAGTTTAGACAGTCAAAGCCCCCTGGAGACTCTGCCTTGCAACATAGCACATCCATTTCACAGGTACAGCCCTCCTGCTACCAGGCTCTTTCCCACCAGCCATGGGAGTGGCATGCCATACTCCAGGCAAGGGTGAGAAGCTGTGCTAGGTGTCTCCCCATTCTGTGAGTCCAATGAGCCAACACATGACAGTTAGACAACCCCCAGTGTTATTGCTACCTTTGTGTTGGAATATGCTAGGTGCCTGGTTTGTGAGTGAATAAGAGGCTTGTCCATGCTGAATTTCTCTCTGAACATGCCATCATGCTGCTATCCTGGGTTGGGGACAGGCATCCTGAGAGGCCACAGGGTAGCTTTGCTTGACCTGAAGTATCCCAGCTCTCAAGCCCAGGTCCCTGCTGCAGTTGGGGGAGTGGCAGTGTGTGCTGAACAGGTTCTGTGGAGGGAGGCAGGGCAAAGCCTTGGGCACCAGGTCATAGTAGTGTAGAGAGCTGACAGTCCCTCCCAGGACGACAGCAGGAAGTGGGACTGCATATGAGCTCAGACTCCAAGCCCCTGCTCGGTTCTCTAAAGTCCCCTTGGTCTACAGTTCAAATTCAGAGATAAAATTAATAAGAATTTAAAGATGCTAAATACCATGTGCTGGGCCTTTCTGGGCTAGGAAGTATTGGGTAGTGTGGGTGAGGGGCAGTGCTTTGGCCTGAGAAGTTCAGAACTCAGCAGTCTGCCTCATTCTCATGCTTCTTACCACAGTGATTGTTGGGGAAGCTTCTTTTATTTCTATTGCTTTTTTTTATCCAGGAAAGTAAGCATTTGGGTCAGATCAACTTTTGTCATCATACAATAAGAGATTCCTCAAAAATAACAGGAGTTTGATCCTTAGGAGGCAAAATACTTCCTGCAGCTTAAAAATGACAGTTCCTAACCTACTCAGTAAATGGGATACTTAAAATCCTCAGTATTTGGACTCACTCATCATGTTAAACTTATACAGTAAAGTAATTGTAAAGTTTTAAATTCTAAAGAAGTCCAACTAAAACATCTCACATTCAGGCAATTAATTCATCACTGACTCTGAAGCTCACTTGGGTATTTCCAAATTCAATACAGCAATTAGCCGCTTATATACCAGATTTGGGACCTGAAGTGTTTTTTTTTTTTTTTTTGTGGTACTGGGGTTCCTGGAAGCCCTTCTACCTCTGGGCTACACTCCCAGACCTATTTTTACATTTTTATTTGGAAACAGGGTCTCCTAAGCCAGAGCGCGCAGCTGTCTTCAAACCTGTGCGATCCTCCTGTCTCTGCCTCCCAAGCGCGGGGATTACAAGCGTGCGCCACCATGCCCAGCCAAGGACCTGAAGTTTTGATGAATCATCTGCAATGTTTGACCTTCCTTTCTCAGAAACTTAAACATGTCGAAAGAGTGGATAACAAATACAAACTTAGAAATAACATAATGTTAAATATGAAATAAATTTTATGCAATGTTATCTTTGTAGTTCTTTGTTAGGTTTTAATTGCTTATAGCAGGGCTCAGACAACTAAGTATTAGATAAAATGAAACTTGTACTCTGTCTTTAACCCTTCCGTATGGCAGGACCTTCTGACCTTCACAGCTCCATCTGGTGCAGTAGCCTGGAAAGAGAGCCTGGAAGGAGCTGTAGTGGCAAATTCAGGTCAATTAAACTTTTTGCAAGTATCTTCTGTAGAGACTCTAGGTTTTACCAATCCAGCACTATATTGTATATTTTAATCTTTTAAAATTGCCTTATGGATCCCCCCCATATTCTGTTGTGACAGATAAGTGACCAATGTGCTCATAATATAGAGTCGGTGATGAAAGAAAGGAAGGACAGCGATGATCAAAATAAAGGAAACTTTATGTCCAACTCTTTACATAAAAATATAAGCAGTAAGAAAAATGAGTGTGGAATAAGAAAGGTGTACAGGAAAGAGTATTAGAAACTTTAAAGAAAATATGATAAAAAAGCATCTTCAACATTATATCTCTCACTAGGTGTATTTCATGTAAACCCTTTATATTCATGATCTTCTATCAGTGTTGGTTTGCCATAAAGAATAATATACAACTTTATCAGACTTCATAACAGTGAAATAAAAGAAAAAACATCTCCAAAGTAAATATATATACACATGGAAAAATAGAGGAGTGTGTAATGTGACATAGTTAAGAGCATAGATTCTGCCCGTTTCTATCTCTTCCTATTTTCTGAACATGGTATTTACATTCCCTAAGCATATTTCCTCATCTATAAAATTGAGCTTCTATTAACACCTGTCTTATAAATTAGTTCTTAAGATATTTAATTGAAAGTGCTTAGTAGCTGTATACCAAGCACAAGTACACATTTAATAATCATTATTATTATTATTTCCATGTGATCAGTCATTGTAACAAAAACTATATATATACATACATATATATATATATATATATATATATATATATATATTGCTCTATTCTGTTGTCTTTTATTTTAAGTGAGCTCAGGTTTTATAGAGGGTTTGCTCTTCTTGGAGGGTGATCCTTTTCCTAGCTCAGGGATAACTGCTGAGAAACCTAAGCTATGTCCAGTCATTTCACTTTCTGCTGCCAGTGATTGTGTGATACATGGGTAGGTGACATCATTCTGATGATTCTGGTAGATAAGACATGAAGGAAGCCAGCCAAAGGGTGTTTTTACTGTAGAAGCTTCTATGGTCATTAAGAGAGAGAAATGGGACAAGAACGAAGCCATCAAGCATGTTTGGAACAGTGGTGGCTTTTTGTGACTACAACAGGAGCTCTGAGGGGAAAAGTCAACATGCACAGGATGTTGGGAGAAGAAATATTGTTGGAATTCAATTTACTGAAGAGGCCTCTGAATCCCTAAATTGGCCAATCATGGAAGAATCATAATAAAAATAAATTAAATTCCTTGTTGCACCTCTGACTCTTAATGATTTTTGATCCTCTTTTCTTCCTGAAGCACAGGGAAAGGCTTTCTCTGCAGTTTTCCTATCTAAGAGAGTGCCCATTTGAAAAGGTATACAACTTTTATGAATTCTTACCAACTAGCAAACATTAGCCATCAGGGAAGAATCTAAAAATCAAACTTACCTAAGAGTCCAAAGAACTTTGCTGTAGGCCATTGTATTTTTTTTTTTACATATTATATATATCACAAACAAGCACTTACTACTCCTCTAAAATTTCCTTATATATCCACCCATTTTCTCTCTCTTTTTTGAAGAGGGAATTTAAGTTTCAACCACCTGGCCTTTCTTTGAGTTTCATATTTTATATGGCTTCTGTGCACATGTTCATTAAATTCCTGTTAGTCCATCTGTTGTCAATTTATTTCAGCCAACTTAAAAGATTTTAGCCTTCAAAAGTGGGAAGAGAGGAATTCCTTCTCCCTGTACACATTCTAATGGACAGTACAAAATAAAAAACATATGGGAAACAGAAGAACATGAATTTCCTCCTCTCAAAGTTTCTTCAGGCTGTTTCTAAAGCTAACAGTTATCTATGTCATGAAAACTTTCTACTCTTCCCCTTTTTAGTCTCTCTCTGAATAAAAGGCCCTCAATTACCCCAAGAAGAACACAATAAAAGGATGAAAGGAAATCTCTCCAACTGCCAGGACTGTGGAAAAGTTGTCCCTATGAGAGAACTTGGACTCTAAATGCTCCTATTCAGGCAGCAATCACCTTCCATCCAATTCCTGACCAATCGTTAAACAGAAACAAGACAGCAAGATACATAGATCTAGCTTAGGTGGAAATCTTTAACAAAGGGGAAAGTTGGGAGGGAATTACAGGACTATTCTCTGTATAGAGAATAGAATATTCTCTGTATGGAGAATAGCAGCATCAAATTGAGCTAGTACAGAGAGTATCAACAAGACCCATGAAGAAAATCAAAACAAGAGAAGAAAACAAGGAGGAAATGTTTACCATCTTTGAACTACAAATGTTAGGACAGGCAAAGAAGATATATGATGGACTAGGTTATAACTCCTGGTACCCTGCATAATGCATTCTGTAACATTAGTGGTCTATGTCAAAACATCATTACCATATGATAATAACATTCTAACATAGACCACAGACAAATGCAGTGAGTAGTAATTTCAGTAATTGGGTGTGGGAGTCACTAGTGCCTTCAGTTAGGGTTATTTTGGAAGATGGTCTGGAGACAAGTTTGGCAGGGGTTTGTGGCTGGCGGCGCATGTCTACACACACACATACAGTCAGGAGGAAAAAGGAAAAAAATCTCACATTATTGATGCAAGTCCCAGGACAGCCAGCATGGTAGAGTTTCCAGGCTCTGCTAATCTGTTCCTCCCCTGACTAGGGTCAGAGTCGGCAAAGTCAGATCTCAGATGGTTGCATATGCAAATCTTAAACACTCATATACCTGACAATATTTGTTTTATGGGAGAAAGTTATTCATTTTCCTGGTACTTCAGGCAATGACTGAGAGCATTCTAGGTGTGTATGTGTGTGTGTGTGTGTGTGTGTCTGTGTGTGCGCGCGTGCGCGCACGCACTCCTTTTATTTCCTTCTTTTATTTCCTTTAGGAAAGCTGCTTATAGAAAATTAAATTGACTTAAAAGTGTACATATTCCCATTCTTTTATGTTTTCTTCTTCATTTGATCTGCAACATGCATTTTAAAAGCCATTGTGTACCATGAAATGGCCTTAAGAAAGCCACATAGATGGGATAGTCTCTGCAGAGATGGAATTGCGCCAGGGTCCACAAGAGTTCTGGAGTACCCACATCTGGTTGAAATTACCTATTGTGAATGTGATCTTAACCTATTGTGAAGTGCCCTTGAATTATTCTTTACTGTATTTCTTAAATGTTTAACTCACTGTTATTTTACGTTTTCTGTGCTATGAAGCTAAATTTAATTTTTGTACACCATGCCATCTTTCTGTTGCTTTTCTTTACTTGTGTTTTGGTGGACTTAAGCTTGTTGTTATTATAACTGGAGAGTGTTCTGTTTTCTTTTCCTTTAGTGATTTTGAAGTTATATACACTATTTCTATTCTTGAGAGTTTACTACTAATAAAGAGGCATATGCTGAAGCTATGTTATTATCTTATTTATCTTCATATTTAGGCGAATTCTTATTTTTACCCTTTCACTGAACAGTTTTAGAATCTAATTATTCACTGACTTCCCAATCTCCTAAATTGACATAATTTATTACTTTAATTCTTAAATGTTATTAAATATTTAGACTTTCTCAGTATTATTACAAAGTTTAATTTTTAGGCCTATATGTTATAGGATATATGACAGAAAAATAACACATATGCTCAGTTTACCTTCTTGATCTAATCCACATGTAATTATGTAATAAACATATTTGTTAAGATATAGTAAGGAAAGAGAGGGGAGGTTAAGAGTACATGACAATAAAAAAGTTTTCCCTGATCCTTTCTTATCCAAGTTATCAAAGTTTCTCAAGCACTTGCGCAAATGTATTCATTCTCTGCAACCCTTCTTTCTCTTTCTGTTTGAAAACTTCTCTTTGAAGTGCCCTCATCAGGCTCCTTTCTGATCTTTTTCTTCTTTTTTTAATGTGTATTTTCTTCTCTATACTTCCTACATTCTTGTTTCTGTTCTTGAACCTATAAAAACAGAAAAGCTTCATGGTCACCACAAAAGCTTTATGTTTAAGGCATGTACAGAAAAGAATCTTCAGAAAAGGTTGGGGGAATTATTGTGATTGCCTAAGACTTAACAGATTTTTTTATGTTGCACACAGAGAACCTACTTCTTAATATAATGCCATTTTCTTTTTAAAAATTTTTTATTGGCTTCAGAGATCAGAGAAGATCAGGCGTGTTCAGGGTAGTATGGCCGTAGGAAAAAAACTTTTTACTGGTGCATTGTAGTGATACATCTTAATGGAGTACAAGATGGTACAAGTATATATGTACATACCACTCATTTAGCCCTTACCCAGTCCCTACCTTATTCCCACTACCCTCCCTCTTTCTCATGTTTAATATAAAGCCGGTTCCAATTCTCATGCAAAATGAAGAAATGCACCGTAATTTTTGTTGGTATAATTCTCTAATTCATAGTTTCTGCTTCCTTTCGAAATGCTTATGCCAAATACATTGTTAAAACATAAAATGTTTTTGTTTGGAGGAACCCTATGGCCTGTAATTAAAAATATGGATGATATAGTTCAGAAAAGGGGAGTGGGACAGGGATATATTTGCTCAGTCGCCCATCCCATATTAACAAAGCTCAATTAATGCAAATATTCAAAGTAATACAGATTACTATTCATAAATAAATCCTTTAGGTCACTATTTTTTGTATATTATATAATATGCATTCCTCTAGCTCAGTCTTTTATGTACATAATATGGAAATAACTATAAAAATACTGTATTAAATGGAAAAGTCAAGGACACTTTCAAGTCTGTACTCTTTTGAGCAGCATGAAGAGATCCTACACCATCTGCCCTCAATGTCACTCATCACCTCGTCCAATGTGTTCGTGCTGCATACGCTACCCACCCGTTACTTATTAGCATCCCTGCTATCACACCAGCATTGTATCAGAGTGCTTGTGTTTAAGGAGCCCTTAAACAGTAGACTAATGCTGTGTCATAGTGCCTTTGGCCCTCTCCTCCTGTTGTCTTGTTTCATAGATATTGTATCAACTTACATCATCACAAGAAGAAGGGTGAGTACAGTACAGTATGATAATTTGTGCAAAAAAGTTAAAGATCACATTTATGCAACTCATTATAGTACATTGTTATAATAACCTTATTTTATTATTATTTATTGTTGTCAATCCCTTACTTTGCTAACGTATAAATTATCCTTTGTCATAGTTACATATGTATAGAAAAACACAGTATAATGGAGTTCAATACTATTTGAGTTTTTAGGCATTCACAGGAAATCTTGGAATGTATCTCCTTTAAATAAGAGGAAACTGCTGTAAATGTCATCTCTAAAAGAAAAGGTTGGCCGTATGCTAGGAAATAGTTTTTTAAACATAAAATAGAAATAAATGTTATGACAAATAACATTTTGGAGCTTAAGAAATGACTAAAATTTTGTAGTAATATATGCATATCCATGTTCATAGCAGAATAATTCATAATAGACAAATTATGGAACCAACTGAGGTGTCTACTCACAGATGAACAGTTTACAAAATTATGGGATATATAGAGTTAAATTCTGCTCAACAGTATAAAGAGCAAAATTATGTCATTTGCAGGAAAATAGATGGACCTGGAGAACATTATGTTAAATGAGATCAGCCAGTCCCAGAAAGTGAAAGTTCGTACATTTTCTCTCATATGTAGAAGCTGGGGAGTGATCAGGATACCAGAGGGACTTCAGATAATGGAGGAGAAACTCCAGTGGAGTCAGGGAGGTGGTCCAGGAGAGGGCAGGGGGGGATGTAGGGAGAATCAGTGAAGAAAACACTTCAGTTGACATTAAGTGCCAATATGATGAGAATACCAATATCAGTCTCAATATCTTGTATGGGGAAGGGGAAGAGTGGGGGAGAGACCACCAAGTGCTGTGTGCATATATGTTACTAACACTGTGAACTATATTATGATATGAGACTATAATGTACCAATAAAAGTATAAAAATAAAATATAAGAACCAGTATCAGCCTATTTTATGAGACTTGAAGTGGAGATGCGAGTGATGGGACTATTGATGAGTGACAGACACCAATAATGAGTGAAGAGGTGACCCAAAGCCATCAGGGAACGAAGTCTTATATCTATACAATTTGCATAAAAAATTAGACATGATTTGTTTTTCTATTTAATTAGTGCCAGCTGTGAGCCAGAGACAGGGCTCCAAACACAGACTGATATTTTATAATAAACTATGAGCATCCCCAGGGCAAGAATTATATTTTATTCTATCTGCATACAGTAGATGCCCAGAGTTTGATATTCAAGAAAGCCTTTATCCCAACAAACAGACTGCTTCATGATTTACTTGGGGTCAATCTAATACGGTTATTTTCCCACATTAGCTAATAACTATCAGCCATCTCTAAGAATAAACAGTTCATGTTTGAATATGATTGTAGAGGTAGAGGACAGTGGTTTTATCATTTGCATTTACAACTTGTCCTCATGGTGATAGTATAGCAGAAAGGTACAGATTGTTTTTGCTTTTGTGTATGTGTGTTTTCATGTGTGCATACCTGGGCCCAAAGTCAGTTTAAAATGAAGGTTTTGTGGGTATTTTACTTGAATTTCAATGGATTCCCTGCACTAATCTGGCAGGTGCATCCCTCTATGAAGAGAGCTTCTTGAGGAGGAGTGAACTAGGGGAGAAGAAGGCGTTCCTTATTTATGGTAGGTCTGTGCTTGAGAGTCTTTTCTCATGCTAACTTTTCTTTATTTTAAAACTAGAGGGTTTAATCCTAGCATTTGGGAGGCTTAGACAGGAGGATCACAGTTCAAGGACAGCCTCAGCTACTACTTAGTGAGGCCCTTTGCAACTCAGTGAGACTCTGTTTCAAAATAAAGAATAAAAAATAGGGCGGGGGGGGGTGCAGCTCGGAGGTAGAATACCACAGGGTTCTATCCCCAGTACCGCAAAAAAACAAAAACAAAAACAAAACAACAACAACAAAAAATCAGAGGATAATAAGATATATAAGATTTACAGATGGAAAATAAACTAAAAGGTAAAGATAAAAATTTTATAGAAAAGTAGATATAGAATAGTATATAAATAGAAATAGTAAAAGTATATAGCTTTGGCAAAAATCATGACCCAAATAACCCAAAACAAAATGAATCTATAAACTCAAGGGGCAGATAGATAGTTGTCTGAATCCAAATGGCTAAAGTAGCTTATAAGTCTCTAGAGACAATACTAATGACAAGACAGAGAAATCTTATAGATTAAGACTGAAGGCAAAAGTCTTCAGAAATCAAGGTCCCTGTATTATTCAGTTTTCAAAAAAAAAAAAAAAAAGAAAGAAAAAGAACCAGTGTGTGTGTGTGTGTGTGTGTGTGTGTGTGTGTGTGTGTGTGTCTATCATGGCTATCAATTGGCTCACATGACAATAGAAGCTTAGAAGTCCCACAACTAACATCTGCAAATGAATACCCAGGGAAGCCAATGGTGTAAACGCAGCTAAAGAATGAAGGACTGAGAGCCAGGGAGGTTGATGGTATAAATCCCAGTCCAGAAAGAACACCTATGCTCCAGCTCAAGCATACAGCAGGAAGAGAAGAATAAATGTTTTTTTTCTCTCCATCTTGTTGTTCTATGTAAGCCTTCAAGAGACTAAAAGATTTTCACTTTCACCAGGGAGGGTAATCTACAAATGTCTAAAGCCAGGAGTGGTGGTGCATGCTTGTAATCCCAGTAGTTGGGAGGCTGAGACAGGAGAATCACAGGTTTGAAGCTAGCCTCAGCAACATAGTGAGGCTCTCAGCAACTTAGCAAGATCCTGTTTCCAAATAAAAAACAAAATAGAGGTGAGTGTATAGCCCAGAGGGGTAGACTACTGCTGGGATCAATCCCTACTACCATAAAAATAATAATGTACTAATCTAGGCACCCTTTGGCCAGTCAAGTTGACATGTAGTTACCATTACAGGCCTCTTAACTTTTTTAAAATAGCATTCTTCCCGCCGGGCGTGGTGGCGCACGCTTGTAATCCCCGCGCTTGGGAGGCAGAGACAGGAGGATCGCGCAGATTCGAAGCCAGCCGCGCGCGCTGGTTTAGGAGACCCTGTTTCCAAATAAAAATGTAAAAAATAGGTCTGGGAGTGTAGCCCGGAGGCAAAAGGGCTTCCGGGGACCCCAGTACCACCAAAAAAAAAAAAAAAAATAGCATTCTTCCCTTTGATAATCTGATCCCTGCAAAAGTATGCATTTGCATAGCATTTCCCCTGTGCTTTTGAGGCAATTTCTGGGTCCCCTAAAACTCATCAGTGAGCTGTTGAAAGCTTTGACCTCTCCATCATGGCCGACTGCTAAAGGCACCTCCCCTGTACCTTGCACAATCTAAACAGACATGTTTCCTTGTATTTCTCTTCCCTCATGGTCTCTTGAGCCACCTGCCACTTCTAAGGGCAAATACCCTGCTTTATTTAGTCTCTGCTCATAAATTAGATAGTGGGCAACATAGGGGTAGCACATATATAATAAACTCATTAAATTAACACAACCCTAGACCTAGAAGATCATGGGCAACCCTCCCAAGGTGGGGGAAAAACTCTGCTACCATCAAAGTTTTCTTTACCCGACTGGTGTTTCTGGGAGTCTCTCATTGGGTTTAGGTTTTTACTAGAGTTGATATAAACTGTGTTTTGTCATTTTTAACTCAAGGAGTAAGTGTGAAAAGGAGTCTATTCATATTCATTTTATACCTACAAGCTGTTTCAGGCTGGGCTCCCAGAGAATAAAAGCTGAGATGGAGTTTAGTATGCAGGTTGTTCATTATGGTGTGTTTGGGGATCAACACCTATGTAAATGAAGGAAGAAAGCAGATGCAGGCCAGGAGAAGTAGAGGTATGAGATAGGTCTGAAGACTGCTGCTGATCCCTGGCTTGAACTGGAGCTAGGATTGCCCTTCAGAGTTGGGCTGCATTGGATGGAATGGCTGTGTCCCTACACCTCTTGCCCCAGCAGTCAATGGGTATGGGCTACCTTAGAAAGAACTTGAGTTTTGACCAGATGGCTCTCTCGAATGCAGTAATCTGTAATATTACTTCCTTAGCATCTTCCACAGACTCTCAGAACATCCCTGTGTCCACCACCCAAGCTGATCTGCCTTAAAAAGTTTTAAACACAAGGACCCAGGTTTAATTCTCAGCAACATGAAACAAACCTACCCGCTCCCCAAAACAAAAACTGACAAAGTAAGTCTACAGTTAATGCAAGCTCTGTTGGCTTTAAATAGATCCCTAAAGAAAATGTTTTTCAGAAACCTAGGTGTCTCCTATTAAAACTAATTCATTCGAATAATATTTGTGAAATGCCTGTGACATGCTAAGCAGTTTTAGAAGCTGATGTTACGATGCCTTCAATCTGGCGGGGGATTTGGGTAATAGAAAGGTAAACTAATAGATAAATAATTTTAGATAATGACAAATGTTTTGAAGAAACTAAAGCCAAGTGAATGAATGAAAAGGGGATAGTCAGGGGTGATGGAGGTTTCAACTTAGGCTGGTGGTCAGCAAAGTCTTCTTTGAGGTGATATTTGAGTAGACTCGGTTGATAGGACAAGCATGTGAAACTTGTGCTTGGAGTATTTCAAGTAGATAATAAGAAATGTAAATCCTTCCAACAGAACTGTGCTTTCTTTGCACACTTATGTATATGGTCAGGGAGGGAGGGCATGTATAGGAAGGGAGATGGTGGAGGGGACCAGGGCCTAAGGGACCAAGAGTTCTAAAAAGGGGTCAGGGTTCCATTTTAAATAGAATGGAAGGTCCCTGTCCTCATCAGGGATGGAAATATGACCTTTTTTTTTAATTATGTGCAAGATTTATTTGGGGTGAAATACTTGCGAAGGCTAATGGGAAAGGGAACAAGAGAAGGTGGGGAAACCAAGTCATACACATTGCAGGTCTGACGCCTCTGAAAGGCTGAAAAGAAGTGTTAATGTTGGTAGTTGGACAGCTACTCAGCAAAGACTGCAGACAACCCACATGGGACGGGAGTGACCTGGCTCTAGAAGCACCAGTATGCTCTCTCAGTGGCCAGTTGTAAGCAAGGAAAAGGCCACAGTTAAGGTAAGGTGAGTAAAGCACTCCACTTCATTTTAAAATTATCTCCCTCATGAAGGAATAAGAGGGAAGCTATTATGGAAACTAAAAACAGAGTTAGCATCTTTTTATTCTCATAAGATATAAATAATAAAAAAAATTTGCCATCTTAATGATTTTTGAGTACACAATTTAGTGACACTAAACTAAGAACATTCACCTTTTTGTGGAAACATCACTGCTATCTGTCTCCAGAACTTGTCTGTCATCCAATCAGAGATTATTTATTAAACCAAAACTCCCTACTCTCCCTCGAACCAGTTTCTGGTAACCATTACTCTACTTCCTTTCTGTATGAATCTGACTCTTCTAAATACCTCATATATGTGAAATTACACAGTATTTTTTTTCTTTTGTGTCTGGAGTTTCTTTAATTTAGCATAAGATTTTCAAAGTTTCTCCACATTGTAATATGTAAAATGTTTTTTAACCTATCTGAATGTAAAATTTATGGTGCCTAAGAAATATCACTTGAATATCAATGACAGTGTTAAATGTCAAAAAGAACTTCTCAAAAGTAGATGATTATTTGTTTATAAAATTTTATACAGATAAAACCCAAAAGCACATCATACATTAATCTGATTTCAGTTCCTAAAACCTTGGCTCTCAAAAAATAGAGTTCAGTAAAAAAAAAAAAAAAGTGTACTTTGTCAACAGTAAGTCAAGAGACATTCATAAAATTAGTATGGGAGATAGAATACTTAGGAAAAAAGAAAGTTATCGGAATCATGTCTGAGATATAATTATGGATCTAAGTGAAAAAACATAAAGTACTGTTTGAAACCAGTTTCATTTTCTATGTGCGTGATTTCTTGCCATCTCAAATTATTTAGATTTGTAATAACTTCAGAGAGCTTGGATATGCCTAGATAACAAGTCATATTTTTTTTGGGGGGGGGTCTGGGGATGAAACTCAGGGGCATTTGACCTCTGAGATACACCTCCTGCCCTATTTTTTATTCTTTATTTTTGAAACTGGGTCTCACTGATTTGCAGAGGGCCTCATTAAATAGCTGAGGGTGTCTGCGAGCTGCTATCCTCTAGTCTCAGCCTCCCAAAAGCTGGAATTACCACGTCCAGTCTAAACATTTTTAATTACTGGCAGAAATAAGTGACTCTCAGTGTTTTTAAGCATTGCTGTGGGATACTATGCAAACAGAACTGGGAAATAAAGACTTGACACTTTCTGTGTAGACACACACAGTTATGGAAAATTGAGGGAGGAAATCTAAAGGAGCACCTGCCATCGCTTGGTTGGAGGGGACTGGCCACTTCCAAAGGAAAAGTAATATGATTCATTAGTGTCACAAAGAGCCTGAAAATGAGCATAAGATGAGCTTGGGACAAACACATGAAGGAAAGTTTGCCTTCAGAATTTGGGAGTTATGGAGGGGAGATGGGGAAGGAGGAAAATAATTCCAATTTTACTTAAGTTTTATTTTAGTTTTCTTATAAGTATCCTAAAACTACATCACTATAGAATAAAACTAGTATTATATTTTGATTTGTCACAATTCAAGAATCAGAGTAGATAGCCTTCAGTGAGATATTAATTGCTGACACCAGGCGAAGTCACATGGGTACCTGATATTCAGCTAATTTCTACAGCAGGAAGCAATGATACACAGTCATCACTGTGGATATTAGAAATTTTGGGAGTCTCTAAACATGTGTGATGCTTAGAATACAAAAGGTTAAAAAATAAAAGTATGCACTTTTAATACCTATTAATACCTATTCTCTTGCTTATTTGTAAGTAACATGAGTACCATAATTAATATGCTAGGTACATTATAAAACAGACAGAATTAGCAATATTTTTAAAATATTTTATACATTAATGGTTTAAAAATTTACTTTGACTAGAACATTATTAGTAAGTTAGTAGAATGCGCCTCATTGTTACTAAAAATATTTTAACACATTTTAAAATTACACTTAGAAAAAACAAAATCTTCAAAGTTTAGCTTATTTTGATATTTGGTTTTAGGGATACCAGAGCTGAAAACATCTCACAAATATCTGACTGGGTCCAAAATACCACTGACCATAGTGTCACAGGGTAAGAGTGGCCTTTCATTTTTTGGAATTCATAGTCATAAAATTAAATTTTCAACCTCCTTTTGTAGTGTGCTTAGTGTTTTAATATAATATGGTTGGTACATTCTCATTTTTATTTTATCATCATCTATTCTTACAAATGAATCAGAGAAATGTTTTTAAAAATTGCAGAAAAAATGTAGACATTCTTTTTTTGTGCTCAGATAGCTTGCTTGTAAGAATTAGAAATAGCTTTAGATTAGCTTATTTCTTAAGGATAATATACACATAAGATGAAGTTCATTGTTAATAACAGTGGATGTAAATCAATATATTGAATAGTCTACTTGTTCAGTTTCAATTTGGTGATCTGTTTTCTTGCAACATCTGCCTATTCAGATTAACCTCAGGATGACAAAATTTCATCACTAGGAACAGAACCTCTACATAGAAATTCTTTTTCTTCCCAAGAAAAATCTTGGCATTTTGTTGTTAGTGTTGTTTTCAAAATGTACTTTACAGGAATGTTTTAAATTCACTTGGTTATTTTGAGAGAATTTAGCTAGTTAAATAATACCACCCCTATATCTATTTAGCTGTGCCCATTGGCCTTGTGGAATATATTTTCTATTCAGGCAGAAATATCAAGGTGTTTCAATGGCCCAGAATGTGATCAGCCACATAGAAGACCTTCAGTGAGTATTTTCAAATGTGAAGTTGGATGAATGCAGGAGGGCACTGTCCATCTGAGGCTCTGTGGAAAACCTTAGCTGGCCTTGTGACAAATGGCCTTGGGATGTGGTCAGAATGAGAGATTCAGTACATCAATCAGTTTAGGGTAATTGTGTGTGTGTGTGTGTGTGTGTGTGTGTGTGTGTGTGTGTATGTGGTGTGTGTATCAGATTAAAAAGAAATATAAATGGAAATTCCAGTACTTTCCCTCTATATCTCAAGAGATTATCTTTTTCATTCTCTTTGGAGTTCAGTGATTTTTAACTCTGGGTCAATGGAGGGGAGAGGATCCTCATTTGCTGAATTAATTCTATTTTTCCCAATTTCTTTCCAAGTGTTTGTTCCCAGAAATGTTGACTTAGTTTAGCTCTCTATTATGAGGTACAAATTGTGTGAAGTTCAACCACATTTCATTTATTAATGATCCTAATAATTTTCAGGCATAACATCTCATTAAACATGGCTGATTGATTACCTCTGACAACAGAGTTGAACAAAGACCATTAATCTGTCAATAAATTAATTATGTATCCCTGCTGGTATTCAAAGATAAAAACATAATCTGTATTTAAGCTAGAAATACTTGTGGGCCTGCGGGTAGGCACATACCTGGCCTGTGAGATGCTGGTTAATGACCACTGCCACAGGGTGGCTGCTGGCATTTCTCCTTGTTCTCTCAGCTGTTTGCTGCCCTTATTTGGCTGGGGCAGACAACAAAGGAGCTTGCAGGATTTGATACAGCCTCAGCCCCAGTTACATCTAGAGATCATTTGTAGTAGGAAGAGGCAATACAAATAAAAGGTTTTATCAGATTTGTCTGCATTTCAAACAAGCTCTCTAGAGGGATCTTTCCTTCAAGGAAACAGAAAAGTGTCACATCTTTGATGCTACCTCTAATAAATGTAAACTCTTTATATTTTTTCTTTTTAATAACTTGTGTTTGAATATTCAAAAGATTCAGTTCTGAGAAAAGAGATTGCCTATTTGTGTCAACTTATCCCTTCTGGATTTAGTTCTCTACACATAAATACAAGTGCCTCCTAATTCATTGGTCTGTGAACAGAAGGCTGGGTTTCTTGTTATAAATATCACCATCATAGCCTGAAGTTTGAAATTAGAGCAATTTGAGCACTGTTGTGTTCTAGTTTCCTCAACTGATAGGTCAATAAAAGCATGCATGATTACTCAGAAAACTGATTGATCTTTGCCTCCAGTGAGAAAAACAAAGTAAACTGTGGAAACATTTGTTTGTGTTCTGGTTTTAAAAGAGAGACCCCTTCAAAGAGAAACAACAAATGTGAGGTACTTAGATGTAAGATTTAACATTTAATATTTGCTTTGTACTCCCCCAAATTGTTTCAGGCATATAATAACATTTGATCTTCACGGAGGTTATGTGAGTTAAAAGAAGCAGAGACTGACTCACATGTTATAAATAGATGTTATAGCTCAAAGAAGTTAAACCCAAGTACACTCAACTACTTAAAGTACACCTAGATACTGGACTATGATAAACCAACTGCTAGTTGGAAATTTCCTTAAAAATATTTACTGCCTCAGAACCAAATGTGGTTCTGAACAACAACAACAACAAAAAATCCAAGAACCACATTTTCTCTGTCAGTCACAAGAACACTGTAATGTCAAAGTTCCATATATGCAGCTCAGAAAATGACTCTGGGAATAAACAGTGGTGAATTTAACTTGGCCTATGATAGTGTACTGCCTTATTGCCTCCTAAAAAGCATTTAGTGAGTTGGGGATGAAGGCAACATATAGGGACCATGTGAATAGAGGGAGCAAATAAATGTACATCTAGGGCTGGGGTCAATTCATGTGTATTTGTTTCAGTTGTAGCCCTTTGAATTCATCATATATAATTGTTTCATGGATAATGAATGCATCCGACATAGAAGTAATTTTATTATCACATCAGTCTTTCTTTCACAGAATTACAAACTTTAAGAACTAAACGTACCATCAAGCTAAACACAGAGTGAAAAATGCATTATGAGTATTTCAGCTTTTACTATAGGATTTGCTGATATTTAAGTGAGCCTTTATGCCTGCCTAGTGATATGCTGAGGCCTTTCTTGCATGTTAATGTAACACATGCATGTGTTACCTGGTTAATTTAATTGACCACTAACCCCATTTTGCAGTTGAGAAAAACTAAAGCACAAAGATGTAAAGTAATTTTCTCCTGCTCACAAAGTTCATGAGTGGTAGAGCTGAGGTCAAACTCAGGTCTAAACTGGAATTGTGTCAGATACTGATAATAAAAGGAAGAACAGGTGACGAGTCTACCCTCTGGGTATAGTCAAACTCATCTTTACTTGATCATTTATTCATCCACCATGTAGTATACAGACCCTTCTGCAGGTGCTAGAGAGAAAATGATGAACTACAGACAGGTGGTCCCTTAAGGGACCTAACAGCTGCTAGGAAAGGCAGGCAAATGAATGAAATATCACACAAAGTGCTGTGTGTATTGTATGTGCTTCTCTTGAGGTATGAACAAAATCCTATGGGATGCAAGGAGCGAGTCTGACTAGAGAAACTTCATGAAGGATTGCAATTGCTAATGGCTCACCTTCAGATATTTCACCATTTTCCCCTAAGATTCATCTCTGTTTCTTTTCTTTTTATGTAGCCAGAGACAATAGGAACAGAAGCTCAGCTACCAGTTGAGTCAGCATGCAAACAAGCAGCAAGGGCAGCAGCAGTGTGACTATCAGCAACAATTTGTCCACAGTGCTGGGTGAGAGGGTCTCCAGCTCCATGCCTTCCCTTAAGCAAGAAAAGACTCGCTCCAACCACAATGCCGCCCCAGCTCCAGAGAAAGAGATGGCAGCCTTTAGAGCATTTTCCTATTTTCCTATGAATTTTCTAATAACTCCTTGGGTTTATTTAATACGTCTCCCTCTCCTTTACTGGTCTTTCTTTTCTTTGATATCCATCCCTTATAATATGCTCTACATGTGGGTCTCCATTTGTTTTTGTTTTTGTTTTTCCTTTCAGTGCTGGGAATTTAACCTAGGGCCTTATACATACTAGTCTTGCACTGTATCACCCCAGCAGATCCCCAGCCTCTGTGTGAGTCTTCTTTAGAAGACAGTCCTTTTTGTCATGTTGGAGATGGAGCCCAAGGGTATTCTACCTGTGAGCTACACCCCCCTTGCTCTATTTTATTTTTTATTTGAAAACAAGGTCTTGACAAGTTAATGCGAACCTTACTCAATTGCTGAGGCTGGCTTCAAACCTGTGATTCTCCTGTCTCAGCCTCCTAAGTACTGGGATTATAGGCAGGCACCACCATGCCTGGCCTAGGACATTCATTTTTCAGGTGTTATATTTTACAAGTCAGTAGAAGTTTTAGCACTATACAGGCATCTCACTTCCATACATTAAATAATTTTTTTTAAAAAGTGTCTTATTGCAGATGTATAATTCTGAAGTTTGGCCTTTGATGGAATGAGATTATAATGTGTTTTCTCCAGTAAAAGTAAACTCTGCTTTCATCTTTGGCAGCAGGAGAAAAAATGATGTTGAATATTACAATGGAATGCATAATCTTTTCCCTTCCGATGAATACATTCTGCAAATGGCTCAAATGTTTTAAATGTCAGGTAGAATTGATAAATGATGGCTCAGTTTATTTTGTGAATAATTTTATGGTCTGTGTTATATTTCAGGGAAAGAATAAAAATCAACCCCCGTGGTATAACATCATGTATAAACACTATTTGTTCCTCAGAAACTAGATAATGTTTCTTATTTGTGTTTTTCTCATTATACATTCTTAAGATTTTTGTCTACTCAGAACAGTTATATTTTGAAGAAAAGTTAAAAATTATTCATCCACTTACCTAAGAAATCTACCTACACTAAGATTGGCAAAGATGAATGCAAATATTTAAAGTTAATAAACTTGCCAATGTATTAGGCTGTACTCTGGTTGGGAATTCTGTTGCTCTCCTAGAGTGAATGTGATTTTTTTTCTATGCCAAAAGAGCCTGCAGCAAGTTCTTTAAATCTAACTTTGACAGAGTAACTTTGACATTTCTGGGTTTTGAGGCTTTTCCACCCATAGTACCACACCTTATTAAAATGCCAACATAATGCACAATCAACTTACAAAGACAACTGGTAGTCCCCTCAGGTCATATACAATTAAGCATTGCTATTATGGAAACATTAATTATTTCTTTAAAAGCAAATATCTAGAACAAAATTATAGTGTCCTCTGAGCAAATGCTTAGGCAAGCTAAGGGAGGTTTACCCTGGACCATGTCCTTGTGCTACAAACAGGATGTGTGGCTTCATATTCTGTTGGATTGAGAATCACTTGTACATTTTCCCTTCCTAGATGGAAAACATTTTATTTATTCCCAAATAGATACTACGCAAAGAGAATCCATGTTAAACACATAATAAACTATTTTTGTGTTTTCCTCAAAATTTCTCACTGTAAATTAGGCTTAGGCTCCTACTTTAAAATCATGAGATGCACAGGAGGAAGGAGAGGGGAACTTATGTTAGAAATAGCAAAATAAGAGATCTCTTTTTTTTTTTTTTCTTCTGTGTACCTGTCCCACATGCTTAGTGAAACCTTGCACATCTTGGCTTTCTGGGTCACTGGGTTCAGATCTTATAAAATAATAGATTTGTGCCAGGCGTGGTGGCCCACGCTTGTAATCCCAGCATTTAGGAGGCTGAGACAGAAGGATCGTGGTTCACGGCCAGCCTCAGTTACTTAGTGAAGCCCTCTGCAAATCAGTGAGACCCAGTTTCAAAATAAAGAATAAAAAATAGGGTTAGGGTGTAACTCAGAGGTAGAACGCCCTGGGTTCCATCCCCAGTACTAAAAAAAAAAAAAAAAAAAAAAAGAAAGAAAGAAAGAAAAGAAAAAAGAAAGAAAAAAAGAATATATTTGTGGCATCCTGACAAGGACAACAGGAAATAAGAAAAAATATCTCTGGGTTTACTTTACTGTGCCAAAGTGGAAGATTTTCTTTCCTTCAGAGGAAACCAGTCCCCAGTCCTCTTGATATTCTTACCTAGGCTCAGCTTTTCCTGGGCAGAGTGAAAGTTTCTCTACTTGGAAAGTGAAAAATGCAATGACCTCTGGTTATTTTATTTTCACTTTTTAGCATTGTACATGAGAAAGTTATTACCACTTGAAAACACTGGCAAATTATGTTGAGGTCTCTGAAGCAAAGCTGCTGTGTGATTAATTCCCTAATTCCTGACTTGTTTAAAACGAGAGTCCAAGGTTGGTCAGGATGACAGAAACCAAGCAGTAGAGGCCACATTCTTTTTCGATGCTGCTGCATTCTTTACCTGAGAAAGATGCGGGGTCAGGGGCACTCAAGGTATTCAGATTATGATGCCCTGATTCAGAAATGGTATCTTTTGCAAAGGTCTGAGTTTTAAGAAGCCTATTTCTCTCCTAAAAATTTATCCCTGGAATCTGGGGCTAACCCATGCCTCTTTTTACCTGAGTTGGCAGGCAACCTTTAAATATTTTCTGGCATGTTCACGAGCTAAAAATTACATTGTTGTATTCACTATTTATCTATAATTAGTACAAGGTAGATTTGCCTACAAGATTCCTGCCTACCTGTTAGAGGCTCTGCTCTGGCTATCTCTAGATATTTTACCATGAGTATAGACTTATTCATCATCAAGTCTTTGTTTTATGTCTTCAAATGATAATTCTTCTCTCTTAAAAGAAAGATAAATAACTTTGAATTTTATCCTGAAACCCCAAACATTTTCTTGTTCTTGCCTTTGGTACTTTAGAATCAAATACCATGAACCACAGTTTTTCCACTTCTTTGCCACCTAAATGATTTACAAGGTGCGAAGGATCCAGGATGAAGGCCTGTTCCCTCCCCTCCTGTTTTTCAAATCCCTCTGGAATAAAGGCTTCTACATGGAGGGAAATAAAATCTTCCTGAAACTTAGAGACTTAGTTTAAAAAATTTCTCTGGGGGTTCTAAGTGAAGTTTTTTTTTTCTCAGAGATAATGATGTTTTATTTAATGGCAGAATTAATGGTAAACTGAAATTCATTACATATTCATGAAATCTGACTTATGCTTAAAACAAATCTTAACGAGAAAAACTTGTAACTCAGACTTGAAAAATAGCTGCAGCTGTTTTTACTCCCAGAAATGGACCATTCCAGACCCTTTCTCTGAAACGTATTTCTTTGTTTGACATTGTTTTCTATGCCTCAAAGTGGCCCTTTCTGGACCCTATCTCTGGAATGCATCTCCTTTATCATAGTCTCTCTTACACGGTGCCCCCACTTCTCTAAATAAACCTCTGTGTTCCCTAAAAATGTTACAAATGGGATATATTCACTTCTTAACAATTGCTTAATATCAGAATTTTTATGCTTTGATCACTGAATTTACTGTTCCTTCACTTGTATTGTTTTAGAATATGAACATTAACAGGTTTCTGAAAACTACAGTATAATCAATCCAATATGCATAATTTACTGAGGTGGCAGAAGAATTTTTTAAAAGTGCTGTGAACATGATTTTCTCTGGAGTTAAACAAGACTGATTATATGGAGAAAGGTAAAATAAAATATAAAATGTGCACATGAAAAATGTCCAGTGAGTTGAACTCAAGTTAATATTTGCAGATTGATAGGGGAAGGGACAGCTATAAGTATGAGCCAGTGAGGGACAGGCTATGACAACTGAGCCATGAAAATACATGAGGAAATCGACAGCTACATCCAGGGTCAAGGAAGCCCATGACATTGAGTGTGCAGAAAACAGATGGCCTGGCTGCTCCTGTGACTTTCCCTGAGGCTGTTCTGATGGAATAGAGTGCTACTGCCAGCAGCTAGCTACTGTCCAACTAGAAGCAAGCAGAAGGAAGGACCAGAAAGAGAGAGGTCATCATGTATAGTACCCAGACTATACAGATTGGGTACTGAGGAGCTGTTGTAGTCTAATTGTTTTTACCCAGATCTAACATCTATATTAAAAATGGGCAAAACTCCATAGGAAAGCACACCATCAAGGCTCAGTTTTCTGAAGAACATTACTCATATGATGGTTTTGGTAAACAACCTAAAATCATAACAATAGAGGGGAGAAAAAGAGAGCAATCAAAGCAGAGTATCTCATAAACTTAATTTAACAGAGCAATGACTCCAAATAAAAAATGTGACTTATCAATTAAGGTTTATTCCAATTCAATCTCTGTTCATATTTCCACATTTTATTCCCTTCAGATTGAGCTGACAGAGGTTATGGGAGAGGAATCAGAACAAAAAGGAGTAAAAAACCTGGGGAGGGGCGAGATGTATTCATTTTATAGCAACCCACTCTCTTGAGAATGAATCCACTCCTACCACACCTGATCTACTCCTGAGAAACAGCATTAATACATTTATAAGGGTGGGTCCCTGTGGCCCAATTATCGTCCACTCCCTGTCTCTTAAAGTTCTACCACCTCTCCTCTTCTACACTGAGAACCCAACTCCCAGCACATATACTTCTGGGGGATAAGCCATATCCAAAACATAGCAAAATATTTTCTCAATCTTGGAAATTTCCTTACCAGTCCAGTCCAAGATCGAATAATTTATTGAGGTGTAGAGTAGTGGTTGTCAATTAGAAGCACTTTTTGTGCCCTCAGGGACATTTGCCAATGTCTGAGACTAGTTCTAGCTATCACAGCTTGAGGATGATGATGCTGTCTACATCTAGTGGATGGAAAATAGAGATGGGATTATATCCCTTATGACGTACAGGGCAATAGCCTGAAACAGAATTATCAAGCCAAAAATGTCAATATTGCAGAGATGAAAGAACCTTGGTGTAATCCAAGTAGAGGGAGAAAAGAAGACAATAGAATATCACATGGCATCAAATGCCCCAGGGATAATACATTTAAAGCAAATTCCAATAGTCTAGAGGAACACAGTGTGCTTCTCTCACTAAATGGGGTGACTCCCCGGAAGGATGTTGGGCACTTAGGCTGCTGTTGATTTCTTCTTTTAAATGGCCTCATATTTCATAGGAAACATCCAATTAGTGTGCAGTTTTAAGAAACCATTAGTATCTTTATTGTCTATAGCATTAGTACCACCCATACAAAGGAATCTTGGTGTGAGCCTCTTTTTAAAAATATAGTTGCTGTTTTGTTTTATGAGAAACTATAACAAGGCAATGTCTCATTTCTGTGCTGTTTGGACAATTCTCCTCAACTATGAGGCTAAAAATCTCCTCTAAAACATTCAAAGCACAGAGTGTAATTTTTAACTATAAAATGTCTTTGTTATCTTTTAGGTTCAGCTTTTGAAGTAAGTTGCCTTCCTTAAAAGTTTTTTTTTTTATTGTTGCTCTGCTCAATGATTATCTTTAAGCTAATGAAACCTTGATTCCATCATACAATGAGGTAAAAATAAAGTGGTAGTTACTTTTATCCCCATGTGGACATATATCCAAATAAGTTTTTGAACTTTACTTTCTATCTAAACATATTTATTATAAAAACTACAAACAGACATATATGATATAAAAATTAGAAAGTCATCTTTAATTTCATACTCTGTCTCATCTGTAGCTACATAACAAGTTTGATGGGGTTATAAGTTTAGTGTTTAAAGTAATTTTTGGATAAGAAATATATGAGTATGGTTTAAAATTTAAAAGTTCCCAAAGGGTTTATAGGAAAAATTAAGTCTCCTCTACCTCACATAAACAGTAATTCAGTTTCCCTCTGTGGAGGCAGATCCTATTACTGTTTATATACTTGTGCTTTGTATTCTTATAATAATAATATTTGTGTATTAACATCTACATATTTATAATTTTAAGCTATTTGTTTACTACAACTCCAAAATGCTAAAAAATTTATGTACATTATCTTAAATCTCATATCATTTTTGAGGTTCAGAAATTATTTAAGTTAAATCAAATGCTTAGGATTCATGAAATATTTGAGAATCATGAAATTATGAAATATGAAATATGTGAAATTTTTTATTTCAAAATTGATAAAATAACAGTAAGTCAGAGTTTGGGCCATCAAGGTAAGTGGGAAATTTCCATTTTCTACAATGAGGAGTCAAGAGCAAGCTGGCTGAAATAGCATGACAGAAATGGAAATCCCAAATGGGCAAGTAAAAACTGGGAAATTAGATTATCCAGAAAGTCCTGAAGATAATGAAAATTTACTGTGTGTGAAAAATTTACTGTGTGTGTGTGTGTGTGTGTGTGTGTGTGTGTGTGTGTGTGTGTGTTACTGAGATTGAATCCAGGGGCATTCTACCTCTAAACTATGCTTCCATCCCTATTTTATTATTATTATTTTTTATTTTGAAACAGTGTCTAATGATGTTGTAGAGGGCCTCACTAAGTTGCTGAGGTTGGTCTTGAATCTGCATTTTTCTAGTCTCAGCCTCCCAAGTACTGGGATTACAGGTATGAGCCACTATAGTACCAAAATAAGTATTAAAAAGGAAATATAATATTCATAAACAACCAGAAAATAAGGCTTTAGGCATCTAGAGGAAGGGAATGAAATTGAAACCATCATAATAGCAGGAAACTTTGAATAACTATAAGAGAAACCTAGAAAATAAAGTTTGTCCTTCAGAACTGATAGGCAACAGAGAAATTTCTTTCTTGCCCTCATCTCCAGGTGGAGAAAACTATAAGAGCCTGAGAATTCATTACCTAAAATTTGAGGTTCAAATATATTTTATCCATATATATGGGAAAATTTCAGTGAAGAAAATAGTATAAAAGGGGGTAGAGCCTGGCAAAACATCTGACTTTTTCTGGAAGAAGCAAACACAAAACCATATCAGAGACAAACCTTTCAACACAATCCAGAAAAGATTCCCATAGATAAAGTCCTAATTATTATTAAATAAATAAAAACAAAAAATTAACAAGACATGATAAAATAAAGTTTGATATAGTCAATAGAGCTTCTAGACTTGACGTATATGATCATTGAAATTAAAATCTTAAGGGAAAAGTCAAATAGCAGAGTGGGACACAACAAGACAGAAAGTTAGAAAAGTGAAAGATAGAAGCCAGGCATGTTGAGGCCCACCTGTAATCCCAATACTTAGAAAGCTGAGACCAGAGGTTACAGGTTCAAGGCTGGCCTCAGCAACTTAGTAAGACCCTGATTCAAAATAAAAAAATATATAATAGGGCTGGGGTATGGGTTGGCAGTAGAATGCCTCTGGGTTCAATATCTAGTACCACCCAAAAAAAGGAAAAAGAGGAAAGATAAATCTAGGCAAATGTCCATGTTTAATTGACATGAAAGATACAAACGTTTTTAATATGCATTTCAAATAAATTCTAGATGAAAAGAATAGTAAAAAATAATGACCTAGAGTTTCTATAATTGGCAAAAGATAATAATCTTCAAGCTACTTTATGGTATGAGTCTGACAGGGGCAGGGGCAGGAACCAGCTGTTGCAGGGGATGTTTTGGCAGTGAGATCCCTGGCGAGAAGAAAGCACGAGTAGTCACCATCTGGAGGAGAACAGTAGCAATTTTATCTTATAGACCTGTCCCTTAAATAGGGTTCTTGGCAAAATAGAGCATATTACACCAGTATAACGTGCACATGTGGGTTGAGTATTATTAGTCATGCTTACATAACTATATTCATCTGTGGCTATACAAGATGAGGCACTTCTGCCACTGTGCAGAATGAGCAGGGTAATGTCCTCACTGCTGGCCTTACTTCTTCTGGACCTCCACACTCCACCCTCTACGTGGTGGTGGTAGAGAACTTGATTACTTCCACATATGAGAGAAAACATGACCCTTCACTCTCTGTGACTGCTAATCTCACTTAACATAATGTTCTTCAGTTCCATCCATTTTCCTGCAAATCATATACAATGGAATTTTACTCAGTAATAAAGAAGTTGGAGGAAAATGGATGGACCTGGAGAACATTATGTATTTTAGTTCTTTTCATTCATTTTTCTTTATCTTTTTGATGAACTATACTTTGGTTAGTCTAGTCTATCAAATCTTTATTTTATATTTAATGTTATATTTATATTTATTAATCCTGTACATCTAATTGTTTAGATTTCCATGATTTTATTTTTCTAACTTCTTATTTTCTGATACAAGTAATTAAGCCTATCAAATTATTTTCTTTTGTCCCCCAAACCACTCCTCTCTTCTTTGTAATCCTGAGACCGATATTCTCCAAACTATGATTTTAAGTTTGTTATTAGTTGACACATAATAATTGCACACTTTTGGGGGAAAAGTTAAATATTTTGATACATGTACATATTGTGTAATGATCAAATAAAAACAGCAATACATTGACCTGTATTTATAATTTCTTTGTGTTGATAACCTGCAAAATCTTTTCTTCTGGTTGTTTTGAAATATACAATATAATATTGTAAGCTGTAGTTACCCTACTGTGCAAAAGAGTGCCAGAATTCCTTCCTCTTAATTTTGTACCTACTCACCCATCTCTCCCTATATCTCCTGCAAATATATGTTTTCTTCACATCTAGTTCATTGTTAAGTTTTTCTCAATCACTGCTAAATGGAAACAAGAAGTTTAGAGAAAAGGTGAGAAAAATTGATCCCAGTTTTCTTCCCATTCCTGCTTAGTGAGTTGCTTAAATCTTCCTCACCATTCATGCTATTGTTCTTCTTTCTTTTAAATCAATTACTGAAATCAGTCTTATATAATCTCTCATGCTGGAGCATATGTGTTTTTTTTTTTACCAATAATTTTGCTTTTTATATTTTGAAGCTATGTTATTGGGTATATGAAAGTTCAGAATTACTCTTTCTTTTTAGTGAATTAAAAATTGTATATACCTGTGGCCTTATTTATTTTGAATGTGTTTTTGTATTAATATCTAGATCGTTTGATATCACTTTACCTATCTCAACTTGTTTTTGATTGGTATTTCCCTTGCATTTATTTTCCCATTTATTATCTTTAATGTATTTTACATTATTTTTAATGTCTTTCGGTGCATTTATGTATGCAGGGACATAGTGTAGTGTATAGATAATTTTAAAATGGTTTAGTCTTAAGATCTTTGTCTTTTTTTTTTTTTTTTTTGGTGGTCCTGGGGTTCCTGGAAGCCCTTCTACCTCCGGTCTACACTCCCAGACCTATTTTATTTTTGGAAACAGGGTCGATTGGCTTCAAACCAATGTGATCCTCCTGTCTCCGGTCCCAAGCGCCGGGATTACAAGCATGCCACCACGCCGGGCAAGATCTTTGTCTTTTAACTAGAGCCCTGGTCTGCTTACACTGATTGTGATGACTGGTATATAATAAACGACAGCATTCATTTCTCTGTTGTTTAACATCTGTGTTTCTCGTTTTTTACTTCTTGCCTTAGTTTAGATAGAAGAATTTTTTTAAGCTTCATCAAATATTTTCTACCTTTAGTTTGGAAGCTTTAGTGTATCTCTATTGTTTTTGTGAGTTACTCTAGACATTTAAGTATGTATATGTAGCAATTCAATTTAAAATTAATCCATATGATTACTGTTTTTCTGAACAAGTCAAAGGCTTCAGAATACTTAATTTTGTCAAAGGAGCTTTTAATTATATTTTTCACAGAATTTTAAATGCATGCTTGTATCAATTTTGCTGTGCCAAGCCTTCATAAGTATAGGCTTATGATTAGAAATTTGTAGGGAATTTTTTCCCATTATGCCAGGGTTAATGCACATTATCTTAGTTATCTATTTTTGTGGTACTGGGGTTGGAGCTAGGGGCATTCTACCTCTGAGCTACACCCTCAGTCATATTTTTTATTCTTTATTTTGAAACAGGGTCTCACTGAGTTGCAAAGGGCCTCATTAAGTAGATGAAGCTGGCTGTGAAACACAATCCTCCTGTCTCAGCCTTCTGAATCCTGAGATTACAAGTGTGTGCCACCAAGCCCAGCTTGGTGTGTGTGCGCGTGTGCGTGCAAACTTACCTCTGTTTCACTAAATAGAATATTCCTTCCAGAGATCTTGTATTTGGGGTAGGTAATGTGGGGGTCTTGTTTAAATTCCCTCACCTAGTTTGGGACCTAGATGTGTATCTTACTGGTTGCACTGGTGTATATGGCTAAAGGTTTCCACAGTTTTAAGCTTTTAAAACAATAAATGATTTTACCTGTATGTTAAGAGAAAAAAGTTAAACTTACTTTATCTAGGTTTTGGAGGAATACAAGGAAGGGCTTTATTGAACATCAATATCAAAATATTATATATTTATTTATTTTGTATATATATGTGGATATATATACATATATATATATATATATTTATATGACTTATTCTACTTACTAACTTTAGAGGTTTAGTGTAAGATGAAATAACTGTTGGGAAATTAGGTGGCTGACCAAGGCTACAGAGCTCACCAGTCTTGTTCTGAGTCTCACTCAGGTGCTTCTTGTCTATCTCATACCAATGCCTGGTACTTAACTGCCTAGGGCTGCATCTCACAGGAGAGCCAGCAATGAAAACATGGGGTATTCAGACATATGTGGCTAATACTTGCCTACATAATGCCCAACTGTCAAGATGATGGAGAAAAGTTATTTTCTTAGCTAGGTCTGGGTTATTTAAATGGAGTTGGTAATCCTGGATGGCCTATTTTAGTTGTATAAGTGCATGATTTTTGACCAAAAATTTTAAAATATTAAAATGTGCCAACCAGAGTTTTGTTTATGTTTGATTAATACAAATGTTTAATAGAATAAAATAACAACATGGTAGGCTTAAATATACTTTGGTTGTGGTAAAAAATGTAAAATCTTTTTTAAAAAAAGAAAATTGGGGTTGAGGAAGATAGTGATGAAATGGGACTCTAAGATTAGCTGGTCTTTAACTCATCTCGGGAGCTCTGAATGGAGCAGCATCTCACATCCCAAACTACCTTCATGTAAGGTGGAACTAAAACCAGAGAAACTTAAACATATCCACAAAGATGCTTTTAAACATCAAGGATTAAAAAAGAAAAAAGAAGAAACCAATCTTTGAACAAGTAGAGTCACAAGAACAACAGTATGTACCCCCAAGTGGTGAGAACTTTGGAAACCCCCCAAAATCTCATACCCAGCAGCCTGAGACTTACCTCACAGACAAGAAGGGCACCAGACATGAAATCACACAGAACTGGACAGAAAAAGGTAACCAATCCACTACTCTGTCCCTCTCAACCCCACTACATGCCCAGCAATAGGACATCCCAGGATCTCAATAGAGGTGCTAGTTTTGGGGCTGCAGATTTTTTTTTAAACAGGTTTCTGAGCAAGTGGGAATGCTTGAAATGTGCTCAGGATCATAAAGTAATAATAGACCCTAAACAGCTGAAAAAAATCTAAACAGGCTCAAGAGTAGCGGCTATAAAAGCCAAATAAAAGAGTCTTTGTTGTTACTGTTTTTTGTTTATTTTTAGTTTTTTGCTGTTGCTGTGTGTTTGCAGTTTTTTTCTCCTTTGCATTTTTCCTCTTTCTTTCCTCTTTCATTTTCTCTCTCTCTCTCTCTCTCTCTCTCTCTCTCTCTCTCTCTCTTTCTCTCTTTCTCTATCTCTCTCTCTTGTTGGTTCTGAGATTAGGCCTAAGACTTGTGAGTATTGGGTGAGTGCCTTGGGCTACAACCCTAACACCCAGCCTAGAAGAGCCTCTTACCAAAATCCAGGGCTGGCCCCTCCATGCTCCTCCATCTCATTCTGCCTCACTAACAAACCCTGCAAACAGGAAAGTAGGCTTGAACCAGAGTTTTAGAGCAGAATTTAAATCTCTCCTAAGCAATCCTCAATCTAAGAAGAAAGAAAAACCCAACAAAGGACTATCTATAGCCATGATATGATTTAACTCTTCTTTAACAAACAAATTTTCTCATTTTGGGGTTAAACAATTCCTAAGGTTCCTTTTTTCCTTTTCCTTTCTTCTTGTATGTGTTATAGTCTGTGCTCTCATTTGTTTGTTGGACTCCAAGTGCCTATGTACCTTGTATTTTATTCATTCCTTACCACTATTTCTATATATTCTATACTGTTTCCTAGAGTTTGTATTTTCAATATCTTTATTTTTATTATCTTTTTTTCCTAACCTTACTTAAACTCTTATTCTTCATGATTGTATTTTCTACTTTTCCCTATTCTTGCATACCCCACTATATCTCCTTTCCTCTCTTACCACTGATTACATCATAGTTGGCCCCTGTACATACTAGCTGATTCCTCTAAACTCTGATTGCTGAGGTTGAATCATATAGGTGAACTAACAAGATGAACTTGTCGATGGTAGGGACAGGCCAATTCTAGCTGGCACACAGAGCCTCCCAGCACGCCACACCCAGAAGGTTAGAAACACATGACACTGCACCTCAGATTCTACTCCTATTTGGGAGGTGACATACAGGCCCCCAGTCTTTAACATCTGGGACCCATCAACACCCCCATCCTAGTGGGCTGACAGAGTCTGTAGATTGCCAACAACCCAGTGCTGGTGATCTACAGACAGAACAACAGAGGGATGATATAGGACACACACAGCAAAGAAAATATGTAGTGTTAAAAGTACTTAACAGAAAACTTCAAATACTTATAAAGCTGAGACTATTCACTTTTGAGGCATTTCTTAAATATTTATCTCCAGAATAAAACTTAAGAAAATTGAAACCACAAGAAAAAGAATAGAAAAGGAACAATGAGTACACACAATTCCATGACATCAGAGCTCACCAACTCAGAGCTACAGAGAATGCCATAAGGATAATTAATAGTAGAAATGATAAAGGATTTCAGGAACAATTCAGGAAAGGCCTGAAAGAAGTGAAAAATTATATAAGCAAATAAACTGATACCTTAAACAGGAATAAATAAAGAAGCTCTGAAGAAAGTGAAGGATGAAATAAATGAAGCAAGAATATCAATATAAATCATCAGTGGCAGATTAGACCAAATGGAAAACAAACTCTCACTCTTAAAAGATCACTCCAAAATGAACCCATAGTATATAATTTAGAAAAATCAAATTAACAGCATGAGCTGGACATCCAAGAGATTTGGGATAACTTAAAAGAGCAAACCTAAGAACAATAGGCAATGCATATTGAAAACCACATCAAGAAAATTATATGCCATGAACAAGTTTAGTTCATCCCAGAGATGCAAGGCAGGTTCAATTTACAATATAAAAAAGTAATCCATTCAATTCACTGCATAAATTAAACTAAGGACAAAAATCACATGATCATTTAAATTTAAATACTGAAAAAGCATTCTACAAAATCCAACATCCTTCATACTAAAAACACAGCAAAGAATCAGAAGGAGCTTACCTCAGCATCATAAAGGGAATATACAATAAACACACAGCCAATATCATATTAAATGAAAAAAAATGAGAATTCTCTTTAAATCAGGAACAAGACTAGGATTACCATTTTCACCACCCCTCTTTTGCCCTAAACTTCATCAAGATGCTCTGATTAAAATGCACCAATAAAAAAATTCAAAGGAAAAGAAAACAACTAGTAATGGGTTAAAAATGGGTTGTAAGCCAGGTATGGGGGCACATGCTTGTAATCTCAGTACTTGGGAGGCTGAAACAGGAGGATCGCAGGTTTGTGGCCAGCCTCAGCTACTTACTGAGGCCCTCTGCAACTTAGTGAGACCCTGTTTCAAAATAAAGAATAAAAAATGAAGTTGGGTGTGTAGCTCGAATGTAGAATGCCGCTGAGTTCAATCCCTAGTTACACACACACACACACACACACACACACACACACACACGTTTAGTGCGCACACACATGCACACACACACTAGTTACACACGTGCATGTGCACACACACACAAATGGGTTTTAACACATCTAATAGCCCTTTTCATGAGGTTAGCACTTACTATGTATTCTAATAAAGGACAGTAATAAGAATTTGCCATTTTTATTTTACTTCTTTTTCATTTTTGCAATTGAATATATTGAATGAATTCTTTAAGCTTAATTCATTGGGTTGATACATTTTCAGAAATATTTTGTTGGCTGAATTTTTACCTTTTTTAATAATATAGGATGATTTGCACCAAAAAATATGAGATAGGAAAAACTGTAGAGTCAAAACTTTTATCACTTTGGGAAAAAGACTTAGTGGCAAATGTCAACAGAACTGCTGGCGAAACGACAACAGTGAAAGGCGCACAGTTGGGACTCTGCAGAAACGAAACCCACACAATTGAAGAAAACTTCATCCTATCTTTTGCCTTACATTTTCACCTTGCCAGAAAAAGTTATTTATATTTTTAAGGATATAATGGCTTTGTATATACCTGTCATTTTTCAAAATAAAACGAATAGGACCAATACATATGTGACAAGAGCTATGAGTAGGATTACAGCTCAGGAAAAAAAAAAAAAACCATGAAAATAAAAATGTCACCTCATTTCTCTCTAACACAGATATATTCAAAAAATATCTAACTACCTTGGGAGCTTGTAATCCCAGCATTTGGGAGGCCAAGACAGGAGGATCATGATTCGAAGATAGCCTCAGCTACTTAGTGAGGCCCTTTGCAACTCAGTGAGACCCTGTTTCAAAATAAAGAATAAAAAAATAGGAATGGGGGTATAGCTTGGAGGTAGAATGCCCCCTGGGGTCCATTCCCAGTATCTTTTTTTTTTTTTTTTTTTTTTTTTTGGTGGTTCTGGGGTTCCTGGAAACCCTTCTACCTCCGGGTATACTCCCAGACCTAATTCTTTTTATATTTTTATTTGGAAACAGGGTCTCTTAAGCCAGCGGCTGGCTTTGAACCTGCGTGATCCTCCTGTCTCCACCTCCCAAGCACGGGGATTACAAGTGTGCCCCACCACACCTGGCCCATTCCCAGTATCTTAAAACAAACTACCTTGGGGCACAACCTTCCTGTGACTTCCTCCTCTGGCCTATTCTTTCACTCTCATGACTTTCTTTATTCTTCAAATCTAGAATTAAACTTCAACTTCCCTAGTAAAACTGATAAGATTTATAGAAAACCTGGGACCATTCCAATATGCTGCCCCCACATACTGAGGGGGTCAAATGAAAGGAGGTCAAATGAAGACAAATTAAGGCAACAGTATTTGTACTGTGGCCATTTAAAGACAATTAGCTGATTTAAAAAGTTCAAAATGGACACACACACACACACACACACACACACACACACTATCATCATGGCCTTGCTATATTTTCATTACAGATATTAAAATCCACAAAAATGTTCTGTCTGGGTAAAAAGAAATTAAGGAAGTAATTCTCAAATCTTTCAGACACATAGTTGTGTATTGGTTTATACTGTCAATTTATTATGAAGGAGTTTATTTTCATATTTTATAAATACTATATATAAAGACAAGGAAGGAAATTTTATATTATACTGACAGGGAAATAATTCTTCAAAGACATACAGAAACCAGAAGAGGTAGATCATGGTTCACTGAGGGAAAGTAGAACAGACTTATGAATATGGTCTCTCCAAGTGGAAACCTTCCTCCCTCGATCACATTTAAAGTAGATATAAAGAAACTTTAATATTTAAAAAGCTCTTCTTACTAAAACAAACATACACAAAACAAAACCCATCTTTTTTTTTTTTTTTGCGGTACTAAGGGTGGAACCCAGGGGCATTCTACATCCAAGATATACTCTCAGTCCTATTTTTTATTCTTTATTTTGAAACAGGGTCTCACTGAGTTACAAAGGGCCTCACTAAGTAGCTGAGGCTGTACCAACTGCGATCCTCCTGTCTCAGCCTCCCAAATGCTGGGATTACAAGACCATCATATTTCTTAAATGCACAGCTTTCCGGATATTTCCACTAACTCTAACTCACAATGGTTTGGTGACAACTCCTGCAACATTAATATAAATCTAGAGGCTATCCTGGATATTTTATCAAAGGCTTGGTATAAATATATATATATATATATGCATATATATGTATATATATGTATATATATATCATATATTAAATATATATTTGAATAGCTACCTACTTGAACTATACATGCCTTTAGAAATATTTATTTAAAAGTTTTTTTTAAATGGCTATTTGGGAGGCTGAGGCAGGGAGAATGCAAGTTCAAGACTAACTTGGGCAACATAGTAAGACATTGTCTCAAAATAAAATAAAATAAGTCATTTGTAGCTAGTCAAAGAATGCTTGTCTAGCATTCCTGATGTCCTGGGATCAATCCTCAGTACTGCCAAAAAAATGTTTATTGCTCTACATATTTAAACTGTTGTGTCTTATGCTTTTTGTTTACTCTGTATCCTTAGATTGGCAGGGAAGACATTTAACATGTGGTCTTGAATTTATATGCTTCAATTATTAATGTTCTGATTCTTATAAAACTTTCCCCCACATAAGGTTGATATAAATAGGAGGCTTTAAACCTATCAACTGGTATTGTATAATATATATAGTATATATATATATATATATATATATATATATGCCATAAAAACATATCACTAGAAATAAAGTTTAACTCTTTTCTAAGGTATGCTGACCACATCTTTGGCTGAATTCCTATCCCAAATGGTAAATGTCCACTACTCATTTGTGGAACACGGCAGTTTGTCACATTCTGAATTGGCATGGGCCCGGAGGTTGAAATGTAATCCATATTAAACTCAAAGCTATACAGGCCATTCATTAAGGAGACCCGCTTATAGCCCTAAAGGGGACTAAACTCACAACCTGACACTAACCAAATAATTCAGGGTTCTTTCTTATCCCTTGTAGACAACAAGGAAAGTTAGCAATTGAGGCTCTCATCTACTTAGAAAGGTACACGAAATACTTGACATCTTTCCCAGAAGAAAATGTTTGCCTTAATTCAAGCACTTGGCATATAATACTGGCAAAACTGGCAAGAGAGCTGCCTCTGTCTGCAAACTGTATTGTCTGCAGATCACAAAACCCGAGGTGTAACTGGCTAAATGAGGTTTTAAGGTGGATTGCTCCCTTGGCTTCGGGATCCCATCCCAGGGATGTACTATGGTGCTTCTCTCTCTCTCACATCCCAATATCAGAGTTCAGAGCTGCTGACATTTGAGAGAAAGAAAAGCTAAGAGAGCTAAGAGAAATTAGGCAACCAAAAGTTGTCCAATATCATTTTGAACAAATGAAGGGGCAGTAGAAAACTTTGGTTCCTGCTAGTGTTTGAACTCTGTGCTTTCCTATTTTTGTATATATCTATATAGATCTACACACACACTTTTTTGGTGCACTGTAATTATAAGTCATAGAGAGATTCAAAGTGATACAAAGAAGCACACGCACAGCACTTGGTGTATTGCCCCCCACCCAGCCCACCCTACTTCTCCTTCCTCTCTGCACATGTCAGTGAGATTGGTAATGGTGCCTTTATATAGGGACATAATATTATTTAAACTATTTCCTTCCAAAAGCCTCCTTTTCCCCCTCCCCACCTCCTTCCCCTAAACCTCTCCCACTATTCTACTGGTCTCTCTCCTCAATTATCTGAAATCTTCTTCATTTCCTTTTTTCTTTCTTGCTTCTACATATGAGAGAAAATATAGGACACTAGACCTTGTGGGACTGGCTGATCTCACCTAGCAAATATTCTCTAGTTCCATCCATTTTTCTACAAATTGCATAACATTATTTTTTTATGGTGGAGGAAAAGCCTACTGTGTTTATATACCACATTCTTTTTAATTTTTTGGTGGTACTAGGGTTCCTGGAAACCCTTCTACCTACGGGCTATACTCCCAGACCTATTTTATATTTTTTTATTTGGAAACAGGTCTCTTAAGCCAGCGAGGCTGGCTTCAAACCTTTGTGATTCTCCTGTCTCCACCTCCCGAGTGCGGGGATTACAAGCGTGAGCCACCATGCCCGGCTATATTCATTTATCTGTGGATGGATCCAAATTACATCTAGAGAAAGAAGTCAACAAGGATTTGTTAAGTGTCAAGAAGAGATGTGTTTACTTTCTTCAATGAATGTTGAACTGCTTGAAGTACTAATATAACTTTTTATCTTTGCAGGGCCTAGCCAGTGTCTTGCTCAGAAAGTATTTGGAAGGAAAAAAAGCAGGAAAGGTGTTAAGTACAATACTGTTTCCAATTCATTCATCCTCCCAATGAAAACCTCTGAATGTGGTATCATCTTTATTTCAAACAGCAAGAAAGGTGGACATGTCTACCCTACTGGGTCAATAAAAAGACCAAATGTTCTAGAGAGTAAGGAGAAATTGGGGGAAAATGTACCAATTTCCAGATGACTGGCTTAAGTCTTTTGTTGGTTCTAAAACAAACCAAATGCTTCTGAGATTCCTTTACTCAAGTGAGTGTCAGAACCCTGCCAGTAGATTTCAAATAAAATAGATTTATTTAAGTCTCATGGAAAACAAGAATAAATATCAAGCAGGAGCCTTCTGCTGCAAAACAATAGCTTGACAGTGAAGAAAAACTGTCCTCTATCCTGCTTCTTCCTCATTGGAAGAACAAGGGAATTTATTCAGAAGATCATTTTGAAGTTGTTAAAAATCTATGTAAAAATGCATCATAACGAGGGAAAAAGGGGCTGGCTCCTATTCAAATGCTGGCAATCATGAAACTTCTATACAACTCTAGCCAGATTTTATTTTTTTGTGAAACAGGGCATCACTAAGTTGATGAGGCTCTTCTTATATTTACAATCCTCCTCTTTTAGCCTTTCAAGTACTGGAATTACAGGTGTGTATCATCATACCCGTTTTAAGCTTCCTATATTATTACCATCTAATAAATCTCTTAAATATAAAACAACTTAATAAATGCTAGATAAATACTAAGGATTTTACTTTACAAAATGGACAGTTTTAAAAAGTAATAAAGATCTCATATTATACTATAAATACTAAGAGCCTTGTTGATTTTTTAAAATATAAGAATAATTGTCTTCTAATGTTTTTCTCAGTAAGTTTGTATTTTTTTGTAGATGGTTTCAAGGCAAATTAACAGAAGATTCAGCAGAATCCTCTGAAATAAACTTAGGTACTCTAATAATAATTCATGCTGTAGAAAAATTTTGTCAAAAACATTTTCTTTCTGCGGGTATAATAATAGACTGTCCATTTTTCTGCTTTGAAATAGAAATCAGTGTTCACCAACCTATATGCATATCTAAGCAATACAGTTGCTTATATATCTCTGTTTCAAAAATGATATGAATTCAAAAGTTCTGAATTTTCACTATATCTGTATACAAATTGCCTGGTTTAAGTCGGGTACAGTAGTGCATGCCCATAATCCCAGTACTTGAGGGGCTGAGACTAGAGTATCACAGGTTTGCCTTCAGCAGAATGCCCCCAGGTTAAATCCATAGTAAAACACACACACACACACACACACACACACACACACACACACACACACACACACACACACATTTTCTTAACATCTCTCTAGAAGCTCAACTAGAGCAGAATTTCTTAATCCTGACACAATTCACATTTTAGTTTACATAATTCTTTGTTTTAGGGGGCTGACTATACATTACAGGATATTTAGTAGAATCTCTAGTCTTTACCCATTAGATGACAGTAGTACTCTTTTGAGTTGGGACAGCCCCCAAACATCTCTAGACACTGGCAAATGTCCTGGGGAGAACATTCCATTTTCTTGTGATCCCTGTACCAGCAGTAATAGCACCACCAGTGAGCCTATTAAGATTATGAAAATTTGAACCTCTCCTCTAGACCAAATATGTCAATCTCTAGACTGATACCCAGAAAACTGTCATTTTACAAGCTCTGAAGGTGATTTTTATGTACATTAAAGTTTGAAAACCACAGAAATCCAGTGAAATAGTGAAGGATCTTTGCAAAATCCCTGAATCTAGATCTCACCCTAAGCCAATGTAAAATTATGAATAAGACATGGTTAACCTGGACAACCACTGGTGGGGGGGGAAAGGGGGAGGGGGGAGAGGGCACCAAATATAGTATAAATGTATACTACTTATGTTCAATAAAAAATTGTTAAAAAAATAACAAATAAAAAAAAATAAAAATCAAAAAAAAAATTCTAACCCCTGGGGATAGGATACAGCCATCAGTACATCTGAATCTGAGTATTGACTATATTCCAGAATTGTCTGGAGATCTTTTAAAAACACTTTTGACTGAGCCAAATTTCCATCAATTCAGTCAGAACCTGAAAGTGAGATCGAAACATCAGACTTCTCTCCCACATACAATGTCCCAGGTGATTCTAATGTGCATACAATAGCAAAATGACTTCTTTAACACTGCATAAGTATTGAGAGGCAGAATGATGTAGTAATTAGGTATGTGAGCCCTTTATTCAAATTGCCTGGGTCTGAGTCCCAGATTAACCATTTCGTATTTGACACTCGACAAGTTACTCATCATGCTAGGCTTCCATGTCCTCATCTATCAGTTGGGGACAATAATCACCATGCACAATGAGAGGGTTATTGTGAGGATTAAATCAAATATGTGCAAAGCACTTGGCCAGGCTTCCCTGGAAAACAATAAGCACTCAGTAAAACAATAACTCTTTCATAGAAAAAAGCTCATGAGGAGATTGAACATTAAGGTGTAGATCTTTCAAAATATCTGCACTACCATGCTCATTTCATCATTCTTTAAAATAACCACAGTGTGGAAGCGATCCAACTGTCCATCAACAGATAAATGGAAAAAAAATGTGGTATACATGTAGCAAAACACTACACAGCCATGAAAAGAAAAAAAAATCCTATCATTTATGACAACATGGATCGTTCTAGAGGACAGAAGGCTAAATGTAAAAAACCAGGCACAGAAAAACAAATAGTGTATGACCTCTTTTATGTGGATCTATAAAAAGGTTGATCCCATAGACCAGAAAATGAAAAGGCAGTTTTCAGAGGCTGAGGTGATGGAAGTATGGGAAAAGAGAAGATGTCATTCAAAGGGTACAAAGATTAATTCATACTGGAGAAACAAGTTTCAGTGATCCATTGTACTGCATGATGACTACGGTTAATAGCATATATTTTTAAATAGCTGGAATGGATTTTTTTTTGCATTCTTGCTATGAGCATATGATAAACGGTATGGAAAGGGATATATTATTTAGCTTTATTGACTCTTTCTGTAATGTACATATAGATAAAAAACCATATATCCCATAAAAATACATAATTATTGTTTGTCAATTAAAAATAAATAAGCATTTTAATGATAAACATTTGTAAGCCAATGTTGAATTCTTATTTCAAGTAAGACAAATATATTGGTCCCCAGAGTCGTGTTTTTGGTAAGTTGAACTTTTCTTCAAATGCAGAAAGCCACTAGATTGCATAGAGCTACTTTAATCTTGCCAGTCAGGTGTTCTGTGCAGAAGGCATGAGGAAAGCATCCTTGTACTGCTGCATTCTTAATGGATCAGCAGGGTGGGCAGAGAGTCCAAGTGGTTCCTCCTTCAAAGCCTCTTTGAGGCCATTATGCCTACCTCTCCTGTGCCAGGTTAGCCTTCCTACAGAACAAGCCCTCTGGCTCTCTCTGTCCTACACCAGCTGTTCCTGTACCTCGCCTTTTTGGAAAGATTCCCATTTTTTGAACTTTTGGACACAGAGGATAAGGATGACATTTTGGCAGAGAATCATGACATAGACAGAAGTGCCTCTTTTGTAATTAGAGCTAAGTATGGGAGAGAAATTGCATGTTCTGTGAAAACATTACTAGAGGGATGCTTTCTTCACTGCCTGTGCAGAACATTTTACGTGTGCCCAAATAACTGAAAATCAGAATCCATGTATAAAATAAATATGTTGATGTACATATGTAGATAATCTTTAAAAAATCAAGATACTTAAAAAAATAAAGACAAGTTATGATAAGATATAAAGAAGAACTTGTCTCGCATAGTGGTGCATGCTTGTAATCCAAGTATCTAGAATGCTAAAAATGGATCACAGGTTTGAGGCCAGTCTAAACAACTTAGTTAATTAAAAAAAAAGTCAGTCACAAGCCGGACGAAGTGGTACATGCTTATAATCTCAGAATTCGGGAGGTGGAGACAGGAGGATCTCAGTTCGCAGACAGCCTCAGCTACTTAGTGAGGCCCCTTGCAACTCAGTGAGACACTATTTCAAAAATAAAGAATGAAAAATCAGGGCTGGGAGTGTAGCTCAGAGACAGAACGCCCCTAGATTCTATCCACAATACTGAAAAAAAAAAAATCAGTCACAGTGGCACACACTGTAACCCCAGTACTTGAATGGCAAGATGGAGATCAGCCTCAGCAACCCAGCAAAACTCTGTTTCAAAATTAAATAAAAAAGGGCTTAAGGTGTAGATAGATGTAGAATGTTCTTAGGTTCAATCTCCAATACCACACACAAGGGAGAGATGAGAGAGACAGAGAGAATGAGGGAGGGAATGGGGGGGGCAAGAGAGGGGCGGAAAGAACGGGTGGAGAGAAGAGGAGGAGAAGAAAGGAGAGGAGAAAAGAGGTGAGGAGAAGAGAGGTACGGGGCTGGGATATAGTTTGGAGGTAGAATGCCACTGGGCTCAATCCCCAGTCCTAAATGATAAAACTAATAATGGCCAGGTGTGGTGGAGCACGCTTGTAATCCCCGCGCTTGGGAGGCAGAGACAGGAGGATCACGCAGGTTCAAAGACAGCCGTGCTGGCTTAAGAGACCCTGTTTCCAAATATAAAAAAAGTATAAAATAGGTCTGGGAGTGTAGCCCGGAGCTAGAAGGGCTTCCAGGAACCCCACTACCACACACACACACACACACACACACACACACACACACACACACACACTAATAATGATAATCTGGGAATCTTTGAAGTTTTTCCAGTTCTGCTTTTGCTTATTCTCAAAAAATTTTGGGGCTGATGCAACACTGAGTCTCTGTGTCAGGGAGGGATGGTAGAGTCCAATTATGAATCCTGCTCTTCAAGTTACTGGCTATTAGTTCTTGGAGAGTTAATTTCTCTGAGCCTGAATCACTTGACCATTTCCTAATAGAGTTGTGGGTGTTAAGTGAGATAAGCAGTTGGTAACTTAGATATCACTAACCCTCATCTTGCAGCTTCTGCTGGCCACTAATCTTTGTTCAACATGGAAATAAAAGCTCATAGAGGAAACCATCATGTTTCACATTCTGGAGATTGTTTGCCACATTTAATTCAAGCAGGTAGGGAACAGAGGCAGAAATTGTGGTCATTCAAAAGAATCATCAAAAGATACAAAAAATAATGAGAACATGACTCATCAAGGTATGTTCTTTTCTGGAAAGATTTTAGATTATTTTGGTCATATATTTATATGGAAATAAAATCAAGTCTAATTTTCTCCCATCTTTGATTCTGAAAACTCTGATGCCCTCTTTAGGACATGTGAGGATTCAAATCCCCTGATAGGAGCACTTCTTCATGGATACCTCTCAGCTCCAGAGAATTCTGGCCAGCAGAGTCATTGTCATGGTGTCATGGCACTTTGATAAATATATTTTCTTTTTAACAGAATGATTAAGCAACAAAGAACCATCTTTTAGTGTTTACATTTAAGAACTATTTGGTGGGCTTGATGCTTGCTATAATGGCCTCTCTTTAGGATCAAGTATGTTACTTTTAAGAAGTAGTTCAGCTGGGCTTGGTGGCGCATACTTGTAATCCACACACTTGGGAGGCAGAGACAGGAGGATTGCTAGTCACGCTGGCTTAAGAGACCTTGTTTCCAAAAATAAAAAAGTAAAAAATAGGTCTAGGAGTGTAGCCTGGAGGTAGAAGGGCTTCAAGGAACCCCATTACTACCAAAAAAAAAAAACAAAAAAAAGAAGAAGTAGTTCAAAACTTGAACCTGCATTAAGGATTTGTGACCAACTGGAGAGAGGACTTTGATCATATAGCCTATTATAATAAGTATGTAGTTTGCAGATAAGCCAAACCAGCAACACCAGGGAATTTGTTTGAAAATGTATATTCTTAAACCCCAGATGCACAAAGCAGACTCTCTGCAGTAGGGCCCTGCCATTTGTGATTGTGTGTATGCGCGTGCGCACGCACGCGCTCGTGTGTGTGTGTGTGTGTGTGTGTGTGTGATGCTGAGGATTGAACTCAGGGGCATTCTACCTCCAAGCTATATTCCCAGCCCTATTTTATTTTTAATTTGGAAACAGGGTCTCACTAAGTTGCTAAGAATCTCATTAAGTTGTTGAGGCTGGCTTCAAACTTTCAATCTTCATCGATTTTAGATTTGTTTTTATAATAAAGGCAATGAATTATTCTAGAGTATTTTTAGACTAATTTCTCATGTTTGCCTAGGTTTCTGAAAATTTACCAAGAGAAGTAAATAACTATACTCAGAAATCATTTTAAGTGTTCTTAGGCATAAGTTTCCAAATGACATTCCTTGATTAGACTAAAGACTAGGAAAGGGCCAAATAAACATTAAAAGTCCTTGAGTTTTGCCTGCTATCTATAAATTAACTCAAGCCATCTCCTTTCAACTACTGTTTTTTACTTGAAAATATTTGATGTTTGAGTGATTATCTTGTTATTAAAATGTTATATATTCATGTCAAATTTTGAACAAAAAGAGCTTATAAATGAAATGCATCCTCTGTGTTCTTGAAAATGAAGTAAATAGTATTCAAAGCCAGTTGTGAACAAATACTGATTAGTCCCCTTCTTTATAAAGCAGAGATCTATTCAGTACCCAGCAAAAACGTTAACACACAGAGGCTGGATATCTTGGGAAGACAAAATAAATATGCAAAATCAAGGCAATTAATCATAATCATTCTACTCCCTAACCACTTCTCTTTTGTTTAGTAATTAAAGCATTAGAGTTTCTTAAGAGCTAAAATTTTATGATTCAGCACCTCATTTTCTTTACTTTTATAATGGAACTATCACTATACTTACACGACTGGGTACTGCACAAGGTAATTCATGTCCTGTCTGCTTAGGGGGTGGAAAACAAAGTGTGACGTGAGGATCCCTCCAGTCCTCACAATATTCCGTTTTCAGGAGAGCTGGATAGGACTTGGGGGATTGGGAGCTGATGGGGAATTCTTAGGACTAAATATTGAAGACATGGGGAAAAAATGGAGCCACTACCTCTCAAATGTTAGAAAAGGCTTATGTTAGGAATGATAAGGACTTGCAACAGGAACTATGTAGGTAAAAAAGACTATTCTATGGGGATTTGTGTCAAGTTTGGTGGTAGGAATAGAATGAAAAAAGTCATAACTAAAAACAGTGTGATTAAAATTATAACATAGGATATGTTATGACCACATTTATCAGCCTGGTTAAACTTGTACTTTGGGTGCTAATATGATGCTTTAAGAGCCTTATAAGTCTTGTAGGAAATACGCCACAAAATTGCAAATTTAATTTTTTTAAATTGGTGTTAATATCAACTTTTAACAAATGTGCACTTTGCTCTCATACACATGCCTTTAGGATGCAAATGGATCACACTGAAATACACATATCTATCTATCTATCTATCTATCTATATATATATAAAATCTTCCTTTTATTCATTCTTTTCTCTTTTCATTTCCTTCTCTTCTAACATTTGGTGAAAGGCAACACTTCCTTTAACTCACCTAAACAACTGTTAGAGTGAAAGAAGAGTTCGAACCACACCACTTGGAGGTGTGGCTTGAGAGGCATAGACATAGATCTATGACCTTTCTAACCAGAGTTGTAAAAGGGGAAGGTTGTTCTCACAGTGGAGAAGCAGCCTGGGCCACAAGCCACCTGTACCAGTGAGGACTGCTTTTATTCTAAAATAAGTTTATAGCTTAATGTACACTGAGTTTTATTCATCTCATTCCATAAGAATTCAGAAAGAGAGAGTTAGGAGTGGCAACTCTAAATGCCTTCAAGGAACCAGGGTCCTTTCACCTCCAGTACATTGGTTATCTATTGCTATATAAAAATGTCACCCCCAGTTTAAAAGCTTAAAACAACTACATTGATTATCTTGGTTTCTGTGGGTAGCAAATCTGGGTGTGGCTTTGCTGGCTCCTCTGCGGGACTGCAGTTAAGATGCTGGTCAGGTCTGAGTTCCCATCTGAAGCTTGACGGGGGAATAACTGCTTCCAAGCTTACATGGCCATTGGACCATGCATAGTGTTACTTGTGGAGCTGGACTGGGGGCCTCAGGTTTGCTGGCTGTTGCCGGGAGCTGCCTTTACTTCCTTGCCACATGTACCACTCAAACATGACACACACCTTGGCTTACCTGGAATCTTTTCAACCTGGTTATATGGATTGAAATGTTTTTTTTTCAGGAGGAATCATGATCTTTGAACAGTAAGGGAAGTATGTGACTAGGGTTTTAGCAATTTCACAAATCAGAGCTATAAAACATGGTATGAGTTGAGAGGACCAGAATTGTGACATGATTTGATTCTCCTACCTGGAGAAATGGGGAACTACACATACATGTACAGAATGAGGTTTTAATGTATTTAGTTCCCAGAAAATTATATCTTGAGGCAGTGCTACTACATTTTAAAATATTTGGGTAGACTTCCAAAACACATCTAGAAACTGGCCTTTTATTTTGTATTCAAAGCTACAAAAATGGTATAATTCAAATAAATTTATATTGTTTTTTTCTTCATTGCATAAGCCTTACATGCTTTTAAGTAGAGCAGAAGGGACTCTTTTTATGATGCTCTAAGAACTATATTTTTGAATAGAAAATGGAAAGAACAAAAGTGGAAAAGTTAACTTTTTAAAATTGATGTTAATATCAACTTTATAAGTGTATGGATCCCTTTAGCAATATACTTTAAAATGACCTTAAGCTTTGACAGAGTAGCTCTCACTTCACATGGATCATGCTGGAAAAAAAAAATCAGCTCCTATTCTATGTTATGCCAGAAAGAAACCAAGTGGGCTGGAACTTTTCGCCAATGTCGTAGCATTGCCTCAAGACATAATTTTCTGGGAACTAAGTACATTATAATCATGAGAGAAATTAAATTATTTTTAGTTGTGCTCTCTTCGGATATAAAAATTATTACACAAAAGCTAGACTCAACCTTGCCTGTGATATTTTTCTCTCCACTGCACAATTTATTATTTCTTGATGGAGTAAAGTCAAACTCTAGCCATTTCAAGCCACTTTATGAAAAGCTAGGCTATTCTGTCAGTTTGCGAGATGAGCAGCAACACAAAAGACTCTTGTAATTCAGTTCTCTGGCTCCTTTTTATTAATTTTCCAAAAAGAACAAAACAGAATTTTAAATGAAGTTCTGTAGCTTTTCACTCTATTGAAATATTTCCAGTCCTTCATTTTTTGAGCTAGTAGACTGGAATATATTTATGTGTTCTCTGTATTTATCTATTCATCACCTATCTTCCAAAAGTTCAACACTGATGAAAAACTACTGATAATAGTCTGGCAGCATCCAAGCAATCTTATTCTGGGGCACTAAATCTGCAAGGCCTGCTAACTGCTTTCTCTTGGCTAGAAACAACAGGACACTTGGAAATGAATACTGCCCACAATTACAAGAAGAAAGGAGGAGGCCATAGGCAGTACTAAAGGCGGCAGTCTTGCGTAGGACATTCTTTAGGGAGCAGTAAACAGCAGTTTTGGAGCTGGAGGTATTGATGCATTTATTTATTTGTATTTCAAGTTTTGTGTAAAATAGATATATTTGGCACAGATTATAAATTCTATACCTTGATGGCTTTCCTAAACTCCTAATTTTTGATATAACCAGGTTGAAAAGAGTCCAGGTAAGCCAAGGTGCATGTCGTCATGTTACCTAACTTCAGGTTTCAACTGGATGTCGGAGGACTTTGTTTTTCTATAGAAGCCCTGGGTGTCAAAAGGAAATAAGAATCACACCTCGGGCACAAGGTGATTATGGAGTGGTATCTCAGCAAGGTAAGGAAACATTTTAAATGCTTGTAGCATCTCTTGTGTAATTTTCCTCTAACTGAGCATGTCTCGGGGAAGTGTTTTTTATGATTAGAATTTCTGAAGGATGTTTCTTTTTTTTCTTTTTTGGTGGTACTGAGGTTCCTGGAAGACCTTTTACCTCCAGGCTACACTCCCAGACACCTATTTTATACTTTTTTATTTGGAAACAGGGTCTCGAACCTCTGTGATCCTCCTGTCTCCACCTCCCAAGTGCGAGGATTACAAGTGTGCACCACCACACCCGGCGCAAGGATGTTTCTTAGGAAAGTGTATTTTACACAAGCAGTAAACCATTGTGGCTCCTCCTATAACAATCCCCCACAAGATTAGTGGCTTGAAACAACACATCTTTTTTGTCTTGCAATTCTATAGGTCAGAAGTCTGACATGGATCTCAGTGGGCTAAACTCAAGTGCTTAACTGAAGTGTTAGAGCACTTGGTGTGTATTTTTCTGGAGCCCCCAGAGATTAAGTCACTACCATGCTCTTCCTAGCTTCTAAAGGCCCCTTTTCTCCATCTTCAAGGCCAGTGACTGTGGTCAGGTCTTCACTCTAATCTTCTACCTCCCTCTTTCAGTTTTATGGGTCTTTGGATTCCATCGTATAATCTAGGATGTCTTATTTTGAGGTTAGCTGATTAGCAACATTAATTCCACTTGTAGTGTTAATGTAACGTATTCACAGCTTTTGGGAATTAGGATGTGAACATCTCTGGGAGTCACTATCCTCCTACTATAATTCCCAAGTAGTGTTGAAAAACAAACAAAAGTGGTGTTGACCAGCCAGTTACATTGAGGAGCAGAATAACAGGTAAGGTACAGAAGTGGGAGTTTCACTTTGGCAGTGAAAGCAAGCCCTGGAAGCCAGGCCCCTGTACCCGGTGACTCAGGGCACATCTTGCCTTGTGTCTGTTTCACTCTTCTCTCCTTGAGAGAAACATGTGAAAGAAGAAGATGGGCTTTGGACAGTGTGAGCATCCTCTCGAGAATTAGAGCCTGGTATGTGTTGTCTTAGGTGCTGAAGGATGCCTAAAAAGAAATACACAGCAGTGGAGAAACTTCAGTGGTTTCCTTGCTCAAGGGTGGGGATCCTGAGTTAATTGACCTGGACCTTTGTCCTCTTTGTTCTTTTCTGTTACCTTTGTTCTCCAGGAAGATGCTCTGCTACCAGCTTTCTGAATAGGGTGAAAGGTCTTCTAATGTAAGTCTCTTTTTACTAAGAAAGGGTTTTTTTTATGAGAGAATGGTAAGGTTTCTTTATCTTGGAGGAAATTTTTCTTTAAGAATAAGGTCCCTTAGCTTCTGCACAGGAAATGAACACTCAAAAGATGGGAGAGATGGTCCACAGAATGGGAGAAAATATTTGTGAACTACAAATCTGATGAGGAGTAAAATCCCAAATATATAAGGAACTCAAACAAAAAACCAATGGGCTGAAGACCAAATAGATATTTCTCAGAAGAAGACAAACACACGGAGAAGAGATATGAAAAATGATCATTGCTAATCACCATGGGAGAGCAAATAAAAAGCATACTGCTTTCTCATCTGACTCTAGTTAGAATGGCTACTATCAAAAAGAAAAAAGATTGTTAAGTACTGATGAGGATGTGGAGAAAAAGGAACTCTTACATATTGTTGGTGGGAACTGAGCATAGCCATTATGGAAAAAATAGTATAGAAGTTCCTAAACAAGTTGACAAAAGAACTACCACAAAATATAGCAATCCTACTACTAGATATATATGCAAAAGAAATAAATTAGCATATCAAAGAGACAACTGAAGCCAGGCATGTTTGCACACTCCTATATAATACCAATACTTGGGAAGATGAGACAGGAGGATCTCAAGTTTGAGCCCAGCCTCAGCAACTAAGTAAGAACCTGTTTTGAAGTAAAAAAAACAAAAAGGGCTTGTGGTGATGCTCAGAGGTAAAATGCCCTTGTATTCAATTTCTAGTACTTATAAAAAGGATACCTGAACTCCCATATTCATTCACAGTAGCCAAGAGTAAGATTAACTTAAGTGTTTATCAACAGATGAATATATACAGGAAATAAGTACATGTATATATTTCCTGTATATATGTATATGTCCTTTATATATGAAATATATGTGTAATATATATATATATATGTATATCATATAATATGTGCATATTTCTTTTTTATTTTGGCAGTACTGAGGATTAAACCCAGGGACATTCTGCCTCCGAGCTATACTTCCAGCCCTATGTTTTATTCTTTATTTTTGAAACAGGGTCTCACTAAATTGCAGAGGGCCTCACTAAGTAGTTGAGGCTGGCCATGAACCTGACATCCTCCTGTCTCAGTCTTTCAAGTACTGGGATTACAAGTGTGTGCTAACATACCCAGTTTACATTTCTTATATATGTATATTCCATTTCTCATATATTTGTATATATATGAAATGAATACAATTTAGCCATAAAAAATAAAATTCTGTCATTTATAATACCATCAATGAAACTGGAGGTTATTAAGTTGAGTGAAATAAGATAGACGTAGGAAGATAAATATCATATGATCTCACCTGTCAATAGAATCTAAAAAGTCAATCTCATAGAAGTAAAGAGAATAATTATGGTAACCAGAGGCTGGAGAGAGGGGGGAGAGGGAGGGATAGGGAGAAGTTGGTCAACAGGTACAAAGTTATAGTCAGATGGTAAGAGTAAGTTCTGGAGTTCCATTGCACTGTAGGGTGGCTGTAGTCAATACTGTATGAGGTACTTCAAAGTACCTAGAAGATTTTGAATGTTCTGCCACAAAGAAACAATAAGTGTTTGAGATGATGAGTATACTAATTATCCTGATTTGATCATTATATAATGTGTGTACTGAAACACAGTATCCCATAAATTTGTATAATTATATATCAATAAAAAATAAAATAGAAGCCGGGCATGGTGACACATGCTTGTAATCCTAGCATTTGGGAAACCGAGACAGGAGGATCGTGTTTGAGGACAGCCTCAGCTACCACTCAGTGAGGCCCTTTGCAACTCAATGAGACCCTGTTTCAAAATAAAGAATAAAAAAATAGTGTTAGGGGTATAGCTCAAAGGTAGAATGTCCTGGGTTCCATCCCTAGTACTGCAAATAAATAAATAAATAAATAAATAAATAAATAAACAAACAAACAAACAAATAAATATAAAACAGAAGTAAAAAATAAAGATAAGCTTTCATTCCTTTGGTTTGGAGGTGTCATATATCACTCTAACCCATTTTCTTGGACAAAAATAGAGTCGCCTGGCCATACCTAACCGTAAAACAACCTAGAGAATAGTCTCCCCATGTTCCCAAGAAGAAAATTTATCATACGGAAACTTTCCTGTGCTTGTTGGGAGCTCAAAGTAGAAAGTATGGTGCTTACTACAACTCAAAAACAGTATTAAGCTCTAAGCGGGCATGTAGTTACCAGGTGCCACATTTACTGAAGTAGGAAGCTTCATAGACTGGAGGAAGGGTAGACACTGAGCTCCTGTAGAAGCTACTAGTTTCATCATTTTGGAGTTTATCTCCTGTGATACAATATTATTTCTTTCCATCTGCTGAGTCTGTCTGCTGTAATCATATAAATCTCGAGGCAGGGGGGAAAGTGGACAACTGAGTTATTGCTAAAAGCAATAAGTCTAAACTACGATCTGAAAATTTTCTGTTTGCTCTCAGAGGAAAATAATAAGTGTCGGTGTTTAAGAGCATATTTGTGGGTTCCTTCATATTCTCTCTCCTCTTTGATCTCTGGTTGGGTGCAAAGTATTCTGTAGATGACTCTGAGGTCTTGGGGATAAACAGAGCCACTAGATAGGAGATACCTGTATTTCTAAAGGTCTGAGTGCAGAAGATAACCCTGTTGGTGCATATGGACTTTGATGTGAATAAGAAATTTTTCTTCAACATTTTAAACCTGGGATTTTTTTTTAGTTGATTACAACTGAAATAATCTACTTTAAAAAGCATGGATATCAGTTCTCATGATAACTTGACATAAAAAGCACTGTTTGAATTAGAATACCAGACTTATTTATTTATTTATTTATGTGGTACTGGGAGTCGAACCGAGAGGCTTTCTACCTCTGAGCTACACTCCCAGACCTATTTTTATACTTTATTTGGAAACAGGGTCTCACTAAGTTGCTGAGAGCCTCACTAAGTAGCTGAGGCTGGCTTCGAACCTGTGTGATCCTCCTGTCTCAGCCTCCCAAGCACTGGGATTACAAGCATGCACCACCACGCCCAGTTTACCAGACTCATTTAAATTCTCTGAATGAAAGAATACAATGCTTTACAAAATTTTATGGTTCTAATACAGTGCTTTTTATCCTTAAGGTTATTCCAGATATATTAAAATTGAAATGGACCTTTAAAATACTACTCAAAATACTTAGCATAATGTCTACAAACAGTACAAGACATGTTATACAATACTTTTATCATTTAGGACATGGATATACTGTTTGTTCATACTTCATTTAAATTTAAATGGCCAAATGTCCCTTTTGAAGGAGAAGTTTAGTGTATTATATTGTAGTGACATTCAGCCTCACTTCAAAATGTAGTTAATTTAGATCATTTCAGAGAAAATGACAACTGTTCCCTTGTTACAAAGAGCATAAATTAGATGATTTATAATTTTTAACTGACAAAAGTTAATCACTGATGTTAATAATACTTTGTACTTACATAACACTTTGCTCCAGTGCCTTTCATGTCTTTTGTTGCAAATGCTCGAAGCATCTCTATAAACCAGGCAGAAGACAGTGGTGTGTGTGTGTGTGTGTGTGTGTGTGTGTGTGTGTGTGTGTGTGTGTATCCTGCCTGTTTAATAGCTGTAAGCAGATGAGAGACAAGTCCTTCCATCACACATGTTTGCCCATATGCTCTGTGGAAATTGTGGTACAGATGTGGAAACCAAACAAAGGTATGAAGACAGAGATCATTTTAATTGGTTTGGATAGAAATAAGAATTTATCAGGGAGTACAGGTGTCTGGGGCAGCAGACTGTACTCTGGAATAGCTATTGGACAGGCAGAGACGTACACAATAGCTATGGGAGTATTTCTCTTTCTCTCTCCCTTTCAATTCTAGGTCCTACCTGGCTCATAGAGCTATTTGGAGCATGTGCCGTAATTGCCATGAAAGGCACTGAAGCAAAGTGACATTCAAAGGTCAGGGCATAGCCACAAGTATCCAATGGGAATGGCACCAGGGTCTGTGTTCTAGGTTAACTAGTCTTTTGGGTGATGTTGGCTGTGATTCACTTCCCTTGGTTTCTATTGTTTTTCAGTGTCTTTCAAATCTCATTGATTCTGTAAGCTAGCCAGTATTCTAAAGCATGCTTTGTTCAAGTTGGCCTGAGTTGCTTTTCATTTTTGGCAACCAAAACCTTGACTGACACATAGTTGTTGCAATTATTATCTTTGTTCTAAAATTTGGGTTGAAAGGAAAAATTTGGTTTCAGAAGAATAAAAAGAATCTCTATAGTTATAATCTGCATGGGGAAGTGAAATAGCTGCCTAAGACCTACTTGCTTCTGAGGACATCAGTCCCAGCAGCCTGGCTTCTCATGCTGTGCCTCCTGGCCAGGACTCCTGAAATAGCATTCTGTTGTTCTCTGAAACCCAAGTGTTAGCTAGGAATGTGGCTCATGTCTGCATTCCTAGTCCTTGGGAAGCTGAGATAGGAGGAGCACAGGTTTGAGGCCAGCCTAGCAACTTACTGAGGTCCTCAGCAACTCAGAGAGACTCTTTCAAAATCAAAAATAAAATAGGGCTAGTGGTGTAGCTCAGAAGTAGAATACCTCTGGGTTCAAGCTCCAATCCCAAACAAAACAACAACAAAAAGAATTAAACCCGAGTCTAATTTGTAAGTACTCTAAACCTCAGATGATCTTTTGCTTCATTGGGGAAGTCTCCAAATATATCTCTGCCTTATGATCTATACAATTTGTGCTCCCCCCTCACTGTGTTTACCACACTCCCTTAGAGTGGAAAGAGTTCCCCCACTAGACTTGGAGAACCTTAGAAAAGGGGCTTGTGCTACTTTTTACTATATCCCCAGGCCTGATAAATAGTAGAGTGAATCATGACAATGAATGCCCATAATGTGCTTGGAGGAATGCACATCAAGTGTCTGGACTTAGGTGCTCACCTTCCTAAGCTGGAAAGCTACAAGTCACACCCTCCTTTCACATTGTTTCTCTCAGCCGGGATTGGTGACATGTTCCTTTTTACACATGATCTCTTTGTATGTCAATGACATTATAAAGTCAGGGACTAAATGTAGGATTTTAGAGTTAAAAGAAATATGGGGATCATCTATCACAAAACTGGAATTATTTTGTGTGTACTGGGGATGGAACTCAGGGGCATTCTACCTCTGAACTACACCCCCAGCCTATTTTATTTTGAAACAGTGTCTCACTGAATTGCAAACAGCCTCACCAAGTCCGCGAACCACAATCCTCTGGTCTCAGCCTCCTGAATGCTGGGATTACAAGTGTGTGCCACCATGCCCAGCTAAAACTAGAATTTTTAGAGAAAGAGAAATGAACTTTTCAATTTTGATTCCCATGCTTGACTACCAGAGCTGGTTAGAAACCACATCTGTGGTCCCACATCTGTCCTAATTTCTGGTCTAATGCTGTTGCCTTTATACTACCATGTCCTTTCCTGATAAACTTAGGTGGGCAGTTCCCAGAAGAATATTTGGAATGTTCACAGGGAGGGAAGGTTCCCTTCCCAGTGCAATGCAGGCACCATGCTAGATAGGATAATTCTCATGTGGTCTAGTTGCTCAGTAATGCAAGTAGGTATTTCTATCTGTATTTTGCAAATAAGAAATCTGTTGTTCTGTGAGCAAAGTTGCTCAAAGATACAAACTTGACCCCCTGTGATTTGGAAGCTGTGGAACAATTAGATTAGTATACAAACAAAATTCTTCCTAACACAGAGAATGGTTGTACACGTGATTTGTTGTAGAAAGCTCCATTTGGACCTCTTTTTATCTACTTACCATGTTCTACATTGGCCCAGTTTATTCCTATTTTTTTCTCTGTAACACAATTCCTTTTCTAGTCATTTCCAGAAATTTCTTCTCCAAACTGGCTTGGATCTTACCTATTTCTGGAAGCCTTCCTATTCTACCACTTGGGTTTTTACTGTATTCCTCTGTAGTCCACACATATTAGAGGGAGGATTAAGATGCCATTGAATAGCTGGGCATGATGACGTATACTTATAATTCTAGTAATTGAGGGGCTAAAACAGGAGGATTGCAGATTTAAGGACTGGGGGTGTAGCTCAGAGGTAGACTGCCCTGAGTTCAAACTCTAATACCAAAAAAAATGCTATCTTCAAATCTCTTAGCAACACTATGATAAAGTATCTCAGAAATATAGTACTAATTATTGTTTTAAAATGTAGAGCGAAATGGCCTTTTTTTCAATTAGAAGTAATTTGGAAATCCCAGTCTGCCCTAGTCTTGTACACATGAAGAAGTGAGGTCTGCAGAGGGTAAGATGACTTGTACAAGGTTGTATGTAAGTTTAATAGGTTGTTGAATTGATTCAAGCTTGCTTTCTTCTATGTTCAGTGGAAAATGAGAGAGGGAGAAAAAGAGAGAGACACAGAAAGAGCAACAGAGAGATTAAAGAGGGAGAGGGAGAGAACTCATGATCAGTACTACAATATCCCTTCACAGGAATAAGGGCAGTAACATCTCCTTTAGCTCTTTCTTATTCAGGACAAATAGATTTGCTTCTCTCTTGATGTCTTTTTCTTCTCTCACCCCCACCTCCTCTCCTATTACTAGTTATGCCTTTTCCCCTAAGGAATCTTAGGCAGATGACGATGGTTGATGTTCTTACAAATTTTACTCCCAATCATATTATTCAAAACACACCTTTTCCTCACTGGAACTTAGTGAAAAATAGGACCATCTGCCCAGAGTGCCCTCTGTGATAGAACTATCCCTCAAATCATCTTGACAATAATAGGGGGCTGGTTGAAGGTTGATTTTCTTCTACACAGACCACCTAACATTTCTGTAGTTTCATGTTTTCCTTTACACTGTCTCAGTGCTCTTTCTAGGAAGATTTTAGAAAGACCTCAGTAAGGTTTGCTTTAAGGTTTCTATACAATTCTTCCAGATATGAGCATATAAAAAAAAAACCCTGAAATTTCATTCCAGTGATAACAACAAAAATCAGTCAGATGAGCCATCCTTTTATGGTTTCTAAAAGTCATAACCATAAATTCCTAATCTTAATAAAATGGAGGCGGCAAATTACCTACATAAACATTTCCACCAAAATGTGGTACCTAGCAAATATTTTCAATTTTAGGGCCCCTGGGGACTAGGAATTAAAGATACAAATCATTCAGTCTAAGTTAATATTATCTTGATTTTAAGATATAGAAAATGAAGCTTGCTGAAGTTCAGTAACTTATCCAGTGTCACAAGGCTAGGCTAGTCAGTAGAAGATGGGATCTGAAACCTAGTGCAGCTGATTCTCACAGTGTTCCAGCTCACTCCACCACTCCTCTGAAGTTGAACCTACTAGGTCACTGGCGCTCCTAATGTTTGATGAGTCATTGGATGGGACCAGCATTGTATCTCAAAAGACACACACATGCTAGGTTATCTTCTTTTTTTTTCTTTTATAAATGAAATGGCACCACCATTAATACTCAATCTTAGACCTTAAATAATCTAGACACTCCTCTGAGTTCTGGTAAAAAGAAGGAAGCCCATATTAAAAACTGTGTTGTTTATGGCTCTTGTAGTTTAGCAATGTTCTATTTTTATTTAGAGAAGTATTTCTTTACCTATCATGGCAAAGATGTCCTAGATTTCTATTTTTTTTGAAAGTTTTTAAGGTCTCAAAATAGATAAAAATGGAGGAGGATTGGAAAGCAATTGTTCTAGGCAAACTTTACTAAACTTTTACATCATTTTACTATTTTTTTCAAGGATAAATGGATCCCAGATCATGTATTTGCTATTTCCCCCAGTGACAATCAATCTTAGAAAAGGGAAATTATATATCTGTACTTTGTTATATGGAGATATGGAGGGAGAAAATTATCTTCATTTTTTTGTGTGTGGTTTTTTTTTTACTTGCTTTCAATCTCAAGAAGATTTGCCTCGAATTATACTATTATTAGAAATATAAGCATTTTGCGCCAGGCATAGTGGCACATGCTTGTAATCCCTGCGCTTGGGAGGTGGAGACAGGAAGATCGCACAGGTTCGCAGCCAGCCGCGCTGGTGTAAGAGACCCTGTTTCAAAAATATAAAATAGGTCTGGGAGTGTAGCCCAGAGGTAGAAGGGCTTCCAGGAACCTCAGTACCACACACAAAAAAAGAAATATAAGCATTTGATGACTTAGTAAATCTGATAGAAAATAGCTATTCATTTTCCCAAGCTCTTTTTATGAAACATACGAGTGATAGGAAAAAAGACTTTACTAAGTTTCTATAACAGTTCCAATTAAAAAATTGTAAACAGAAGTAGTGACAAGTGTGACAAATGTCCTAAGTTCTCTGCATGAGCTAATTACGAGCACATTTCTTCTCCTGTATATCATGAACCAACATGAAAGAATAGGGCAGGTACATTGTAATCAACTTCATTAGTCTTAAAGAGAAATAGAGACTACTGTTTAAGTCTGTATAACTAGATCTCTTCATTAATTTACAACCTAAATTAAAATCTCATGAGAGTAGTATATATATGAAAATATGGCTTAGAATACATAGAAAATACAGTAAAATAATTTGCTAAGTAAATATTTTCTTTAAATATTACCTAAACCTCATATAAAAGTCTTCTGAGATTTCATCTAAGATTGAAAATTTTTTGCAACTCCTACCATTCTTTTTCAGTGTACATCTAGCTTGTCTTCGATTTATATACAATTCAGTGCATGCACAGTTTAAGTCAATTCATGCTCATTGTGAGGAATACCAATAGGGCCCAAGTTTCTTAGAAAATAAAATAGAGAAAAGTTGGTAAAGTTAAATAAAAGTTGCTTCTTTAGAGTCTACTGTTGAATGGTAAGTGATTTTTAAATCCTATATGAAACAAAATTATTATGGCTTAAATGCATAAGAATTTAGTAGTGATAGAACATGCTTTTATTTTATTCCTTTTTTAACAAATGGTGCTGGGAGAACTGGCTATCCATTTGTAGAAAGATGGAACTAAATCCTTACCTCTCACGATGCACAGGAATCAACTCGAGATAGATCAAAGACCTAGAAATTAGACCAGAGACTGTGAAGTTATTAGAGGAGGGCATAGGCTCAACACTCCAACATATAGGCACAGGCAGCAACTTTCTCAATAAGACCTCCAAAGCTCAGGAAATTAAAGCAAGAATTAACAAGTGGGATGGCATCAAACTAAAAAGTTTCTTCTCATCAAAGGAAATCATCAAGAACCTAAAGAGGAAGCCTACCGAATGGGAGAAGATCTTTACCAGCCACCATTCTGATAGAGGGCTAATATCCAGAATATACAAAAATCTCAAAAGACTCTACACTAGCAAAACAAATAACCCAATCAAGAAATGGGCCACTGAACTGAATAGACACTTCACAAAAAAGAGAGATACAAATGATACATTAAAAGATGTTCTACATCATTAGCCATTATGGAGATGCAAATCAAAACAATACTGAGATTCCAGCTAACCCCAATCAGGGTGGCAAGCATAAAGAAATCAAATAACAACAAATGCTGGCGAGGATGTGGGGAAAGAGGAACACTTTTACACTGTTGGTGGGAGTGCAAACTAGTTCAGCCGCTTTGGATATCAGGGTGGAGATTCAGTAGAAAACTGGGAATAAATCTACCATATGATCCAGCTCTACCACTCCTGGATATTTTTCCAAAGGAGTTGAAATCAGAACTATAGTAACATATGCATACTCATGTTCACAGGAGCACAATTCGTAATAGACAAAATATGGAACCAATCTAGGTCTCCATCAACAGATGAGTGGATTGCAACATTATGGGAAATACACACAATGGAATTCTATTCAGCTATGAAGAAGAAAAAAATCATGCCATTTGCAATAAGATGGAAAGATCTGTAGAACATTATGTTAAGTGAGATCAGCCAAGCACAGAAAGAGAAGGGACATATGTTTTCTCTAATACGCCCAAACTAGGGAGCATTGGGGATACCAGAGAAAAAGCTAGAATGGAAGGATAAGAGAGGAAGAAGGCTGAGGTTGACTAATGGAGGAGCTACATACAAATATGTGTAAAAGTATGAATATAGCATGGTTAACCTTGACACTCATTGCTGAGGGGAGGGAAGGGGAAGGGCAGGGAGAGGACACCAAGCACAGTCTAAATGTATAACATTTTCCATATGTTTCACATATAAATAAAATAAAATAACCAATAAGAAAAAAGAAAGTGCTTTTATTTATTTATTCTTATATTATTGGTTTATCACAGTTGTACATCTTGATGAGGTTCAAGAGAGTAGAGGCATACATGCACAAAACACTCCTTTAGCCCTTCCCTAGTTCCCACACAGTTCCCTCTCCCTTCTTTCCTTCCCATGCTCAGCATAGTGACTGACTTTGATATGTTTCTGTATGTACATCATGTCCATTGTGGTGATTCCCTCTCTCCTCTCCCATCGCCCTCAATTAGGTCACCTTCTTCACTCATCTAAGGTTGCTACTCCTTTGTCTAAAGTCCTTTCTATGTCCCAGTTTCTCCCTAGCTTTTGCATATTAGGAAGCACAACAACTTGCATGGTTCTTGTTACTGAGAATTGCTTTGGCTACTCTGGGTCTTTTGTTTCTCCATATAATGACTGATTTTTCTAAGTCTATGAAGAATGGTATTGGTATTTTGATAGAGATTGCATTGACTTTGTACATAACTTTTGGTAGAATGGCCATTTTGATGATAATAATTCTGCTTATCCAAGAGAACTTATCCAGGAGAATTTTCCATCTTCCAATATCTTCTTCAGTTTCTTTCTTTAGTGTTTTATAATTTTCATTGTAGAGGTCTTTTACTTCCTTGGTTAGGTTTATTCCAAGGTATTTTATTGGTTTTGAGGTTATTGTGAATGGAATTGTTTTCTAGATTTTATTCTCAATGGATTCATGGTTGGCATATTGAAAATCTACTGATTATTTTAGGTTGATTTTGTATCTATTACTTTGTTAAATTGGTTAATTTGCTCTAGTAGTATTTGGTTGAGCTTTTTGGGTCTTCTAGGATCATATCATCTGCAAATAAAGATAATTTTTCTTTTTCTATTTAAATTCCTTTGATATCTTTCTCTTGTCTTATTGCTCTGGCAAGAGTCTTGAGGACTATATTAAAAATGAATGGTAATAGCAAGTATCCTTATCTTGGTTCTGATTTTAGGGGGAATTCTTGCAGTTTTTCCCCATCAATATGGCTTTAGGTTTATTTTAAATTGCCTTGCTGATGTTGAAGTACGTTCCCTCTACTTCTATTTTCTGTAGTGTTTTTAACATGAATGAGTGTTGGACTTTGTCAAATGCTTTTTTCAGCATCTATTGAGATGAGCATATGATTTTTGTTCTTAGTTCAATTTGTGTGGTGAATAAAATGTATTGATATGCATATGTTGAGCCAGCCTTGCTTTCCTGGGATAAAACCAACTTGGTCATGATGGGTGGCTGCAATCATGTGAGCCCTTGCTGTCTTCCAGTGCTGGTGCTTGCAGTACCCAAACATGGCCAGACACAAGTTCAATGCTTACTAAGCCTGCAACTCAGTAGGCTGAGCTGTTTCCCTCAGAAAGCACGGGTGGGTGTTCTGGGGTGATCCCTGGAGATTCTACAAGGGCGCAGCAAACTGCAGACTGCAGGTCCCTCCTGCTTGAGTGTCTATAGGGGCTATCTGCTAATTCATATTTCTGCTTCGTCTCCTAGTTTCCTCCCCAACCTCTGCAGGGGTGACATGCAAACTTTCAGACCCCTCTGAGTCTATGAGTCTATGCAAGTTTGTGTAGCCCCATCAGGTATTCTCCTACTGGGACAACTTATTAACTTATGGTCTTAACTTATGGGTACTACTCTGGATCCTCTGAAAGAAATGTGTTCAGCCATAGCCATAGGGTCCAGCTGGGTCAACTGGGTATCCAGGTCCCTGTTGAGTTTGGAGGGAAATACTGACTGCTTTTGATGATGGTCCAGAGTCGCCGGCCTCTCAAAAATCTACTGTTTCTTTGCTGGATATCTCTGAGAGCTGTAGTCCCAGCAGCTGGCAGCCCAGGTGTAGCCTGTGTAGGATGGTGCCACCACTTCTGCCACTCCGTTGTTCACCAGGTGAGACATGTGGAACTCTTTACAGTCCTGTGCTCTTTCTTCTAGTTCTGATTTTGCTGCTTTTCAACTCTTGTTGTTTTGTTGAATTTTTCACTGCTTTTCTTCCCTTGTCAAAAAGCAGTCTTCTTGGTGATTGAGTTCTAAGTCTCAGAGCAACTGAATCCTGGTGTCTCCTTCCATGTCACTATCTTGGCTTTCTTACTTTATTTTAAAGAAATTGTTTAGTACATTGTTGGTCAACTTCTTTTAAAAAAAAAATCCTAAGGAAGAAGGAGAACAACGACTTTTTGATTTGCTTCAAGGCACTGTCAGGTGTTGCTGTGGTCTGTTTTCATGCACTGGTTGCATCAGAAATACCTAGAGTCATGCAAGTGATCAAAGGAAGTGAAATTTTGTTCCTGTTTGATTCATGTTGCTTTCTTAGCTATAAAAATATTGAGTGAAACTCCCTGTGTACAGGTAGGCTTTGAATTCTTTATGCTGTCATAACTTCATGCATTTATTTGTGCTATTTTATTATTATGTTATCATTATTATTGCATTATGCTACAAGGCCCTGACTTTTCTCTTCAAGTTCAGAGATATACCCTATCTTCAAACAGACTGTATATCAATGCTGTAATCTGTATTTTGATATATTTCAGGTATAAATGAATATGCAAGCCAAGTGTGGTGGTGCATGCCTGTATTCCCAGTACTTGGGAAGTTAAGACAGGAAGATTGCAGGTTCAAGGACAGTCTCAGCAAGTAATGAGACTCTCATCATGTAGCGAGACACTGTGTCAAAAATAAAACTAATACATAGTATTAGAATACCTCTGGGCTCAGTCCCCAGTACCACACAAAAAAACACCCCACAATAAATGAATATGCAATTATAATGAAGATTGAGCCTGTAATCTCAGTACTTGGCACTTACTTGGCAGGCTGAGACAGAAAGATCTCAGTTAAGGACAGCCTCAGGAAGTAGTGAGACTCTCATTACCTATCAAGTCCCTGTTTCAAAAATAAGAAATAATATAAAAATAGGGATGGGACTGTAACCCAGAAGTAGAATAACCCTGGGCTCTATCTCCAGTTTCACACACACATGCACACACACACACACACACACACACACACACACACACACACACTAAAACCCCCAATAAATGAACATGTAATTATAATGAAGGTTAACTTGTATTTTGTTACCTTTTTTTACTTCAATAGACATAGATTATACAGAAGGAGAACACTTCTTCACACTTCAGATTTTAAGTCATTTCGCCTATTATTTTCCTTTTAGGGAAATGAGATTGGAATTTTAATGTTATAATTAGACACAAGTAATGCACAAACACAAAGTTCTTACAATGATATCTAACACACACAATGGGATCAAGTTGTGTTCTCCTCATCAATTACTGACCATCAAGAAAAAAAATAAAAAGAGAATAGTACTAGAAATAAGTACAAGAACAGTGTAAGAAAGTCAATTTTGTACAAGGCCACAAACACACACAGCCATTCTAATAATTTCTCAAGTTTCACTCAACAGTCAGATATTTGTGTTTCTTAAAAAGCAAAATTATACTAGAGTCATTGTAATCAGGAAAGAATACATAGGGGTTGTCATGGAAGACCTAGTCTGTTTTATCCACACCCCTTGGGGAATTAATTGAACCTAAGTGAATTCTACCTACAAGCTACATTTCCAGTCCTATTATTTTTTTTTTTTTTGTAATAGGGTCTCCTTAAGTTGTTAAAAGTCTCATGAAGTTGCCAAGGCTGGTCTTGTACCTGCTATTTTTTTGTCTCAGCCTCCCAAATACTGGGATTACAGGCATGCACCACCATACTCAGCTTGTGATGCAGGATTTTTAAGGCTCTTTTTAAATTCTCAAGGGATAGGCAAATTGAGAAGGAGGAAGCAAGGCAGACCAGTCCCATCTCCTCACACATTTTATGAGAACCAGAGCTAAAAGACTGTTGTGATATTCAAGGTTGAAGGGTAGATAGGATGGAAGATATGCTAGTTTTAAGTACTGAAAAATGGTGGATCTAAATATACAGTTTTAGCTATCATATATTTTTCCTGATAATAGTGGGAATATACCTAATTTTGAGTCTTACTTGTCAAAATCACAGAGCTAGAGATACTTCAGGCTTTAATATCAGACAAAAATGCTTTTCACCTATTTCAGAAAATAATTTTCAAATTTTCAGTTGATTATTATCCAGGATCAAAAATGTCAACATTGAGTTAGGAATCAGTTTGAGTTTCAGAGTATTTTCAGGCTTCAAACATTGTTTGCTGGACGCTGCCAAGTTTTATGTTTTCCTGACAGCTGGTACCTACAGATGCCACATCTGTTTCTCTAGCATGCCTATTAAAAAAGTTGCTGCTTTCGCCAACTAAAGTGAGACTTTAATTAACGTTACAGGAACAAATCACATGCCTAATGAGAAGGTGTCCTTTCCCAGGTAAGCTGACAACATACCTTTTAATGAGCATGATCAGAAATGAGATGCAGATCCCGCCTTCAGAAATAAGAGATCACCAGGAGATGATGATGATTACCCAGCTCTTTTCCTAACAAAGTGACAAGGAGGCCACCTGCTCCAGGAGATACCTTGAAGAGAAGCTGCTAATTGCCACCCACCACTCACTGAGGACATATGACTAACAGACTCAAATGACAATCATTGAGACAGTTGGTGAGGAGGAAGTTTCCAGAGACAACTTGCCCACCAGATAAGACTGATGGGTGAATAAAGACAATGAGCAGAAGCAAATAAGCATGTTCAGGTGACTAAAGGGAATATTTTAAAATATAAAGACTTGGGGTTAAAAAAAAACTTATTTCAAAAACTTATTTCCTAGTTAACTGCTCAGTACTCTGCATGCTTCTGGCAAGTTAAACTTTGACTTTTTTTCCCCTTTAGAGTAGGATTCCATCAAACAAATACACAAATGAACTGCATAAAATGTCAAGTAGTTCTTAGTTCATTTTAAACAATATTGAGATATTTTTCTTGACTTGACTTCTTCCTTTCTCTGTGCCTACCATACATGCGCTCATGTCAAAGTTTGTGGCGTTTATTCTCAAATGTCTGAAAGTTTATAGAAGATTGTTAGAAATTTTTATTAACTTGATGACCTTGAAGAAGGTCACTCTGGTTCCTTTTCTGTAATGCTGATCATTGGATGAGATGAGAAAGTGAGAAAGGCCTTCACTTGCTGACTTCTCTTCCTCCTCCTGGGGACTCAAGGCCATAGAAAGGCAGGTAGAGCTAAGAAGCAAGAAAACTATACTGAGAAGGAAAGACAGTGGGGTGTCCTCCCTTCTCTAGGCTCAGGTATCATAAAACAGATTGTTGCCCTGCGGGTCAGTACCTTCCTCATCAATACCCCCCAGAGCTACATCTCCACCACAATCAGCCTTACCTTGTATTTCCACATAAGCACTTTAGATATGGAGTCAGAGGTTCAAAGAAACAAAATTGCTCTAAAGTGTTTCATTAGGTTCAAAATCTGGTCTTGGCAAGATTAAGAAGTTGATAAGATCTATTTGATAAAACTTAACCCTAAGCCTAAGGTGTAGAAGCAGAAGCCATGATCAGGGTCAGACAGGTAATCTTGCTCACTAATGAAATTCTTAAAAAGTAAGATGTATTTACTATTTAAAGCCTTGGGTAATATATGTTCATTGTAGAAAATTTAAGAAGCACAAAGAATAAATGCATCAAGATTAAGAGTTTAAGTTCTAGATTATAAAACACTTAGGCTAGAATACCACATCAATACTTTATATCTGTGTAGTCTTGATGAAGTTACTGAATATCTCTAAATATCCCTTTCTTTACTTAAGAATATAAAATCTATACTAGAGGACTGCTATAAAGACTGAATATAGCTGAGCGTGGTGGTGCACGCTTGTAATACCAGCATTTGGGAGGCTGAGAAAGGAGGATTATGGTTTGTGGACAGCCTCAGGTACTTAGTGAGACTCTTTGCAACTCAGTGAGATCCTATTTCAAAATAAAGAATAAAAATATAAGGCTGGGCCACCACTCTGATAGGGGGCTATCTTTCCAAAGGGCTTAAAATCAGAGAACTACATTAACATATGCATACACATGTTCATAGCAGCACAGTTTGTAATAGCCAAAATATGGAACCAACCTAGATCTCCATCAACAGATTAATGGATTGCAAAATTATGGGAAATACACACAATGGAATTCTATTCAGCTATAAAGAAGAATAATAGCATTTGCAAGAAGATGGAAGGAACTGGAGAACATTATGTTAAGTGAGATTAGTTAAGCCCAGCAAGAGAAGGGACTTATGTTTTCTCTAATATGCTCAAGCTAGGGAGTAGTGGTATTACCAGAGGGACTCCAGATGATGGAGGGGAAATCTCAGCCAAGCTTGAATGGAAGGATAGGAGAGGAAGAAAGCTGGGGTTGTTCAATGGAGGAGCTACATACAAATACGTGTAATAGTATAAATATAACATGGTTCACCTGGATACTCTTTTGGGAGGGGGTAAGGAAAATGGAGGGGGAAGGGCATGCAGCACAACCTAAATATACACCACTTTCAATATGTTCTACTTATAAAAAAAATAAAATAAAACACTATATATATAGCTGGGGGTGTAGCTCAAAGGTAGAATGTCCCTGGGTTCCATCCCCAGTACCGCAAAAAAAAAAAAAAACCACCTAAATATTAGAATACAACTAGGGAATTTATACAATTCTTGGAAAATGACAATGATCCATAGAAGGTAATTTTAAAAATTATGTTCTTATTATTACTTACTATAATTTCACTGATAGCTCTAGCTCAACTTTTCTTTTGCAAAGATTATTATTAAACTGTTTCAAATCTCTCATTATTTTGATATAAAACTCTTGTGCCTGTGGGTTATTTTTTATTATTATTCTAGTCACTTAAATAGAAATTGATATGTTTTTTCCTAGCACCTTGGTGGGCAGAATTAAATGCTACTCTATCTGATACTAGGTGCTACCTCAGAGAACACCAGGTTGGTACTGCTAACCAGTACAGTAATAGCATAGCTAGACATGTAACTCATTTAATATGATAAAATAATTTATTGAATTCCTACTATACCATAACTTTATTTTTTTAAAATAGTTTTTGCATAAAATATCACATTTGACCTGATAATATTCTTCTCTTTCAAAAATTTTCTGAAGACTCTACATCTTGTCCTGAAAAACCTTTAACTGTGCTTTAAAAACTGTTCATGACTTAAACTTAATTTTCTCTTGTCTTCACAATTCTTAGGTTTTAGTAAAATGGTCTTTTGAGTTCTCCAAATGTCATAGACTCCCCCATCTCACTAACATTGCTAATGTTCTTTCCATTCCTTATAAATGTTTTTGCAGAATTGGGACACAGGAGGGACTACAGACAAAGAAGGATAGACCTCAGTGGAGTGAAGAAGGGGACCTGAGGGAGGCAGGAGGGGAAGGAAGACTTGAAGAGGGAAACACGTCAATAGTCATGATGTATATACATGAACTTACCAAAACAAATCAATGTGTTGAGCACCAGAATGTGTGGAGGGAAAGGAAGTGGAGTGGGAAATGGGGACAGGCTCAAAAAATTCTTTGTGCAAGTATGCCTCTATCACTCTGAACTTCCCCATTGTGATGTATGAATACAATGCACCAGTAAAAAATTTTAAAAAATGATTACAACATACCAACAAAACAAATTAAAAAATAAACAAATGTTTTCTCAGGCCTATGCCATTCTGACAAAGCCTATTTCCCTTGTAACTAACTGGTCTGCTTTATATACTGTGAATTCATTAGCCAGTCTTTACTCTTTTGTGGGAATAATCATTTTCTACTTCTCTCGGAGTAGTTTTCTGTAATAGTCCTACTTCTATAGACTCTCAGAGCAGGAACCCTGTTAGAGGGTATCCCAATCTCTCAGAGAACATCACTCACAGAAGGGACACTTTACAATATGCTTACCAAGTTAATTTCATTTGGTGGCCATGATAAGTTTGTTAATTCAGCCAAGGCAGAATTACTAATCTTACTTTAGCAGATGACAAAACTGAATCTTAAGGAAGATAAAAGAAGGCTGGGGGTATAGCTCACAGGTAGAATGCCTCTATATTCAATCCTCAGTAACACACACACACACACACACACACACACACACACACGGATGTAAAAGAAATGTATCTCAAATCCCATCTACTGGTGAGGCATATCAATCATGATTCCTAATATAGTGGTCTTTCTGCTCCATAATACTGCATGCCTTATAGCTCAGCACTGTGAGAGGATAGATGAAGGCACCAAATATGTTTAAGGACTGGTCTCTAAGTTATCTATTACCTTCTTGGGAATAAAGTGCTAATGCACAGAAAATTGTGCTTGGGAAGGGGATGACTTCACTCTATCCCAGGAAAACAAACCTGAGGATTAAAACAAAACAAACAAAAAATTTGGACAAAGTTAATACAGCATCACAAAACTATCCTCCACAGTTGTTCTTTATAATTATTTTAAAAATCATGTTTATTTAGTTCTTCATTTATTTTGCCTTGTTGTCTTAAACAGGAAGTCATCTGAGGGCAATGGCTGGTTTTTATACACATTGCATCCATATCATTGCAATAGAGAGACTACATGTGTTCTATGCACTCCCTTCATGCAATTTAGTGTTTTTGTAGGAAAGAACAGTATTTTATGAGAAAAGAAGTTTGGTAAAAGTAAATTCATCTCACTCTACTGAGACAAAGGATAAAATCTTGACTCTCTATGATATGGAAGAAAGGAAAGCATGCAATGAAATAATTAGCAAAGAAACACTCAACATAAATTACAAAAGAGGGAACACATTTTAATATCCTATTGAATAGGAAAGTTTGCTCACTCACTGAGGCTGCACAAATGAGTGTCTAGAGAATCAGGAATGGAACATAAAGTATAATTCCTCTGTCCTTCCCTTGGGCTGGAGAGGAGACCACTCATTGATCAGTGACCTGCCCAGTCACACCGGGCCCTATGCTTGCAAAGGCCTTTTGCTTGCTTTCATGCTCTTCTTTCTCCACTTTATAATTCTTAAAATTTTTGTTAAATAAGAAGCTTTCATTTTAATTCTGTCCTGAGTCCTGAAAACTATGTAGCTAGTCCTGTTTACCATTCATCCAAGCCTGGGGATGCCTCCTAACTCAAATTTCCTCCCAAGCCAATTGGGCCTTACTGTCTCTAAGCCCAACTACAGAAAACAGTTTCTGAAAAGGCCCTAAGAAAAAAGGACTGTGAAATCACACACAGACTAATTATCTCAATAGAAATTTATGTCTGGGAACTCCAGAAAGAACCATACAAGTGGAAGTACCGGAAACCACAAAACCAGGCTTCCTGTAACATTTTAAAAAGCATTCATGAATGAATACAGTAAAAGATTAGTGAACGTTGTGGGAATTTTCTCATTATGTCCTCATTGACTAGAATCTTATTAGAGTGATGTGTCTGGCTTTAGCTTTTTAGCATGAAAAAGGAGAAGTTTTAAAGGAAGAAAAAAGAAATAATTAAGAGAATAGGAAATGGGATCTATGAAAAGTATTAAAGACCTTGGATTAAATTGTAAAGAAAAGTTTGAAGTTCATAGCTTCCACAAATTGTTTGAAGAACTAGCATTACGACAATTATTTTCTAGTTTTTCAAAGGAGTTTCTTAAATTGGATGGGCCTTTGATTACGGGAACTTTCAGTGTACTTGTGGTAAGGCACATGTCTTCCTTCAACATAGGAGAGGCAAATGCCATCAGAAATAAAGAACAATATGAGTTCTTAATTGAAAAGGGATGATAAACTGTATCCATGATTGAAAAATAGATAGAGGTCAAGAAGCCAACTTAGAATGTGCATTTCAAAATTATTATTATAATTAGGAGTTGAGAAGAAAACCAAAAGGGTCAGTAAGGTTAACCAGGGAAGGAAAAAAAGTGATCAATATGAGAAGAAAGAAGGAAAGAGAAGCAATGGGAGGCAGCTACTAACTTTAAATTGATTTTCACTTAAGCTGGGTGTGGTGGTACACACTTGTATTCCCTGTGCTTGGGAAACTGATATTTGAGGATTGTAGGTTCCAGGCCACTCTTGGAAACTTAAAAAGAACTTTGGCTTAGCAAGACCCTGTTTCAAAATAAAAAATAAAGACTTGGATTGTACCTTGGTGGTAGAATGCCCTTGGGTTCAATTGCCAGTATCAAATCTCTCTCTTTTCTCTTCTTCCTCCTCCTCCTCCTCCTCCTCCTCCTCCTCCTCCTCCTTCTCCTCCTCCTCCTCCTCTTCTCCTCCTCCTCCTCCTCCTCCTCCTCCTCCTCCTCCTCCTCCTCCTCCTCTTCTTCTTCTTCTTCTTCTTCTTCTTCTTCTTCTTCTTCTTCATCTTCTTCTTCTTCTTCTCTCTTTCTCTCTCTCTCTCTCTCTCTCGTGTGTGTGTGTGTGTGTGTGTGTGTGCATCTATTGAAATCTCCTGAGACAGAAACAGGATGTTAGTATAGATATATGTATATTCTGAAAACCTTTCTCCTCCTGTGTATAATGCCGTTCTGGTTAACAACTATCCTTTGTTTCTCTACATACCTTTCTCAAAAGGGTTCCTCTGGACTGTTTCAGGAAAGTTGGTGGGTAAGTTAATGGCTGCAGAAATTTGCTATTTCCAAGCCAATTTCAGCAAAGCACATCTTCTTCCAGAAACCTCTCCAATGCACACTTCCTTTGGCATCTGTTTGTGTAAACTAAAGAGTCTTAATCATCTTAGATAGATTTGCTCCTTCTAGAAATTTTAAGAATTTGTATTTGGAAGAGAGGTAAGAAGAAAGAAGAGGAGAGAGGAGAAGAGAGTAGAAGAGAAAGAGAATTAGGAAGGAGGGAGAGAAACAGGCCATAGAGTATACAAAGCTAATTTAATTTTGTAAGTCAATTTATAACTACATGAGTATAATTTTTAAGAGGAAATGACCAGCCATTATTAATGTGCATCTCTTTGTTTTTCTTCTCTGAGTTTCCCTGTCCTTTATGTAAAAGCAGTGGTCTAGCATGCCAGCACATGCTTGTGACCAAGCCATTGTTTTTGTATTGTACTTCTTTATTATGTGGAGGTGACTAAAGTGTAAGAGGAATGAATTATGAGACTAATAAGAGATATATGAACAATTCTTAACAAAAGTGCAAGACGAAGCAAACTAAAAATATGAAATAGTTAATAATATAACTATAAAAGAAAGTAAAATTAATTACAATAAAACATTAGAAAATAAATAAGTATATACTTTGGCTTATGTTATATACTTAGAAAAATAGTTCATTTTTGCTGGATGTATAAATTTAAAATAGAAGTTATAAAACCGAGGAAACCTTGTGAGCCTGAAAATGAGATGAACACTTCACTAAATCTGATTCAATAGAACAGCTGAATATATGTCACACCAACTCTTGGCTTTGTGCTGTAAATCCTGGAGGAGTTAGAAATTGCTAGTAATGCAATTGCTACAGGATATTTACAGGACATTTCTGTCTCTTTGACATAATCTGAATCCAAGCTGCAGCTAAAAGTAGAAATAAAATAAGTAGATGAAAGTCAAGGTAAACAGCTTTATTCCCTGCTGCCTTAATATCACTTGGAAATATATCAGTGATGGCACAAGAGCTGAAAAATCAGCTCATATGGGAAACATAGATTTTTTTTAAAAAATGCAATCCTCAACTATTTATCTATTGGATGTGATTTTCACAGGTTTTTTTCCCTGAAAAAAATATCACCATACATGTTAAACAAGTGTTCAAAGCGATTTTTTATGGACAGCTACATGAAATGTCTTAAACTGTCTTATTCAAATTGGGCCTTGGGAGATGTGTTAGCTGATTTTGACTATGTTTTTACCTAAAGCACAGCAATAACAAAACACTGATTTTGATATTTGTAGATTTGGGGTGATCACTTAGCTCACAAGTACTTCTCCAAGCACGGTGTCCAGTCTATCCTTCTCTTTTTGAAAATTTTATTACTTTCCCGACTTGGAGCTGACATTTTCTTATATGACTCTTCTTCCCCAGGCAAGGGGTTGAAATCTGATTCTCCTCTTTCAGTCATTTAAATCCTTGGAATTTTCATTTATCCAGCCTCCACACATCACTTTCAACCTTCAATGATGACTGGGTCAGACAAATGTTTAAGAGCCAAGTTAGTCAGTTAGCTTTCTATCCCAGGTTTTCAAACAATAGAGGATGATAGTTTTTCCTTTCTGGTCTAAAAGCATAAACCTAGGAATGTTGGAAGTCAGGACTTATTTTCCTGTGGAGATGTTGTTTTGAAAGATAAAGCATTATAAAAGAAAAAGTCAAGAAGTTAAATATAGAATTACGGCTGGGCGTGGTGGCGCACGCTTGTAATCCTCGCGCTTGGGAGGCAGAGACAGGAGGATAGCGCAGGTTCGAAGCCAGCTGCGCGCGCTGGCTTAGGAGACCCTGTTTCCAAATAAAAATGTAAAAATAGGTCTGGGAGTGTAGCCCGGAGGTAGAAGGGCTTCCAGGAACCCCAGTACCACAAAAAAGAAGTAAATAAATAAATAAATAAATAAATAAATAAATAAATATAGAATTACTACATGATCCAGAAACTTCTGAAGGATGATGGATAAAATAAAACGCAGAATATACATATAATAGATTATTATTGAGCCAGAAAAAGAAATGAACTCCAAATACTATGATGTAGAAGAACCCTAAAAGCATTATAAGTAAAACTGAACTGAATAGACACTTGTTTAAAGAAGAATATATAAATAGCCAACAAATATATGAAAAAATGCTCCATATCTCTAGCAACCAGGGAAATCAAATAAAAACTATACTTAGATTCCATCTCCAGTTAGAATGACAATCATTCAGAATACAACAATAATAATTTCTGGTGAGGATGTGGGGAACTTTTATACACTTTAAGTGGGAATGAATATTAGTACAACCACTATTGAGATCAGTATGGAAATCCTTCAAAAACTAGGAAAAAAAACTTTATATTTCAGCTATACCACTCCTTAGTATTTTTTCCAAAAGAATTAAACTTAGAAAAATATAGCAATACATATATGTCTGTGTTTATTGTGGCACAATTTCTAATGCTAAATTATGGAATCAACCCAGGTGTCCATCAACAAATGAAAGGATTAATAAAATGTGGAATATACACACACAAAGGAATTCTACTCAGCCATAAAAAGAAAATTATGTAATAAAAATAAATGGAATTAGAGAATTATGCTAAGTAAGATCAGCCAGTCTCAGAAAATCAAGGATTGTATTTTTTTTTTCATATACAGAGACTAGAGAGAAAAGAAAAAAAATGTACTTTAAATAACAGAGAGAAACCAGCAAAATAGTATAAGTGAATTGGAAGAGTGTTGGGGAGGAGAAAAAGGAGGATTAAGGAAATAAACAGTTAAAAAAATACTTTGGCAGTAAATGAAGGTATTGGTACCAATTTCACTAACATGTATGGGAAGGTAGGAAATGTGGGATAAAATAGGCCAAGAGCTGTGTGCATTTGTTTGTATCACATTGACCTTCACTTGAATGTAAAATTGCAATGCATTAATAAAAGTAAGAATAAAACATTATGGTAAGTGAAATAAGCCACAAAAGGACAAGTATTTAATAATCTTGTTTTTATAAGGTGCCTAGAATACATACATCTATAGATGGAAAATAGAATAGTGGTGACCAAAGACTGGGAAAAGAAAGAGATGAGTTATTTTTTATTTTATCATAGCCACATATTTAATTTAATTTTATTTTTATAATACTAAATGAAGGGGAAGGACTAAATGAATTATATGTGCATATATGTTTCTGCTATCCTGAACCCCATTAAGATATATGACTACAATGCACCAATAAAAAATAAAACATATAAAACACAAATATTTATTTTTTTAATACTTTTATTGATACATTATAGTATCACATCATAATGTAGTTCATAGTGGTAGTGACATACATGTACCCAATACTTCATGGAATTTCTCCCAGGAGTTATTGTTAAGAAATACAGGATTTCCATTTGGGATAAGGGGCCAGAGATTGTTAGTTGTGCTGGGTATGCAACCTTGTTACCATACCTATTACTACTGAGTCACATACTTAAAGATGGCTAAAATAGTAAATCTTATGTGTACTTTTCTACAAAAGAAGACTAATACCCATCTCTAATTTTCCTCTCAGAAAGAATCAACGAAAGTCTGAGAGAGTCAGTCCTGGCTCAGCTGTCCTCAAGTCATTTCCTCCCCTGTCTGTTCTGTGGTTTAGAATTTGCAGTTGTTTTTTTACTTTGGCTAACTAAGGTTGAATTTCTATCCCTTGAAATCTAGAACTCTGCCGGGCGTGGCGGCACATGCTTGTAATCCCTGCATTTGGGAGGTGGAGACAGGAGGATCACGCAGGTTCGAAGACAAATAACAAAAAAGTATAAAATAGATCTGGGAGTGTAGCCCGGTGGTAGAAGGGCTTCCAGGAACCCCAGTACCACCAAAAAAAGAAGAAGGAAGAAGAAGAAGAAGAAGAAGAAGAAGAAGAAGAAGAAGAAGAAGAAGAAGAAGAAGAAGGGAAGAGAAAAGAAAAAAGAAAAGAAATCTAGAACTCTAACACAGTCCTAAAGAAGACCTTCACATAATTTATATAAATCCAAATTCATATAAATGTGTTTCAGACTACAGGTTCCATCCTTTCAAAATTATCTACTTGCAGATTAATCTAAAGGCAAAGTCTGTGCCACTTTCTTTGCCACACTTTCCAATGCCCTAGCACAAAGCTCTAATGCTCCACAAAGTTAGTTCTCAACACAACACAAAGAACTGGACACATTTCCCAACACTGCATATTACTATATGAATGTATAGATGAGTTAAAAACAAACAATAATCATATCTGGAGGTTATGTTTCTCTCAGCATTTGCCTTGGTTTTAGTGTGGTTTTCTACTTACAGCATCTAGTCATTATCAGGGCCCCAAATCTGCCAAGGCCCATCTTCAGTCTCTCCATCATTCTCAGCAGTTACTTAAACTAGACTCAACTTTTTAAATTTCACTAAATCACTGAATGAAAGGCTGGAACTTTGCTTGTCCATCACTTCTGTCTATTGTGCCACATCCTTCAAAGAGTACCAAATACTAGCAAAGGCTTGAATCACTCATAATTTTAGTTGCATTGTTGTTAGCTCCTTAAAATTAGCACTTCCATCTTTCATGTAAAGAGTATAATAATTTATGGTACTAGATAGGTGAAGGTGAAGACTTGACATGAAAAGAAGTTACTCAAAAATATTTTACTCTGTCTGCCCTGATGGAGAATATCAGTTTTCAAACCTGCCAACCTTTCAATCTATTAAACATTTAGGCACTAAATATTCTGTAAAAATGATATATAATGGATGTCCTGAAACTCCATTTTTAACAATTATGTTTATTTGGTTCATACACATGTGCATAAAGACTTTTCATGTTCATAGACTAACCAAGAATTTTACATGGGACTGTGAGGCAAGTGGTCATCCAGAAACAGGCCAGGTATTAGTGCCCATGGATGCCAGCTCTGACCACACCTGTTGAGGTTCTTCAGGGCAGCTATTTTATTGTACCATTCCTTGACCACAGAGAAAACTAAAAGCCTGGGATACCAAACCAGAATCCAAGTAAAATTCTCTCTTAAAGTTAGAAGACTGCTGAAAAATATTGTTTTGTCAAAAATCAATACATTGTATTATTTGCCAGTCAAGGTGGTATTGGTATATTGCCCAAGACTATATAAATCATTTTTATTCTATATTTTAATTTTGAAAAGTTACTTATAATGCTTGATACAATATAAGTGCTATGTACTGAAGTGTTGTTATTTAGGCAATAATGACAAGGAAAAATGTCTATATGTGTTCAGAACAAACAATCTTTTTCCTGAATATTTTTGAACCTTGGTTTGTTGAATATATGGAGAGGGAACTTGTGGATATAGAGGTCAAACTATATTATATAAACAAAAAATGAAGAAATGAGCTATGCAAAATTATAAATTTTATAGATTAAAAACAGTTGTATATTAGTAGTTTTGTAAAGCTCAAAATGTTAAGTTTAGTAAGAAAGTTTTTAAAATAATAGCTTTTTTTGCATCTTGAGGAATGACTATCTTGTGTTTGTATTCTCAGACTATTTTGTTATAATGCTGTGACATAAAAATATAGGTTTGGTCTCTGCCCCAGGTTTCTGGCACAGAGCTTCTAAAAACCTTGGATTTTCTCACATGATAGGGATTATTGGAGCATCTTTTTTTTATTTCTATTATGCCCCTTTCAATCATGCCTGAGTTTATATAAAGGATGCGACTCTTGGAGGGTGGGGATTAGTTCTGGAGGAATCAACCTGGTGATTAGAGGGTTGGAACTTCCTTTCCTACTCTTCCATCTTAAGGGAAGGGAAAGGCTAAAGTTTAAGTTAATTAACAATTGACAATGATTTATTAAATCATGATTCTGTGATAGAATCTATACCTAAAGTGAAAACGAAGAGGCCTAGAGAACTGCTAGAGAGTGTGGATGATTCAGGTACCTACCTTCTATGCCTTGCCATACGCATCTCTTCAAGAAAATTGTTCTTTGGAAAACATATGTATTTGCTGGTGTGTGTGTGTGTGTGTGTGTGTGTGTGTGTGTGTGTGTGTTATTGAGGATTGAACCCAGAGGCATTCTACCTCTAAGGTATACTTCCAGCCTTTTTAAAACTTTTTATTTTGAAACAGGTTCTCACTAGTTTGGGAAGAGTCTCACTAAATTGCTGAGGCTAGTTTTGAACCTGCGATCCTCTAGTATCCACCTCCCAAGTACTGAGATTACAGCCTGTGACACCATGCCTATATTTTAGTTCAACATTTTAAAATAAACCAGTAAACACATGTCAAGTGTTTTTTTGAATTCTGTGAGTGTAATAGCAAATTATCCAACCTAGTAGGTAGTCCTGGGAATCACTGATTTGTAAACTCAGTCAGAAGTACAGAAGGACTGGAGCTTGTGATTGACCCTTGAAGTGGAGTCAGCCTTGTGAGACTAAGGACCCTTATGGGTTCTGATGCGAACTCCCAGTAGATATTGTCAAATTGAGTTGAAGTACACCACTTGGTGTCCAGAGAGTTAGAGAATTTTTAATGGTATGGGGATATAAACCCTATATATTTGTTGTCAGAAATATGGTAAGGTATAGTTTTTTTAAGGTGGTTTTAATGAGGTCTTGTTTTTGTCAGTTCAACAGTAAATACTTCTTTAAATAATGCTCTATGCCTAGCACCACTGTAAACTCAGAAGTGAAAAATAAGGCAAGAAAGTGTTTATTAATCAGGATTCTATAGAGAAACAGAGATAGAGATTTTAGAGATATAGATCATATACACATATAGCTTATTTAATTTTATCTATATGTCTCTATATTATTTATTATATTAACTCACGATTGCAGATGCCGACAATTCTCACAATCTGCTATGTGCAAGGTGGATTCCCAGGAAAGCCAGTGGTGTAGCTCAAAGTCCTGAAAGCCAAAGAAATGATGCATGGATTCTAGTCTGACCACACTAGAGAAGTTAACTTCCTACAGTGATGCCCTGAAGAAGGCTCTCTCCCACCACTAAGTGACTATCCAAGCAGTAGATTTTATGTAGATAGGAAAGACCCATACTAGTCTGAGACTGAGATTACATAGCATAGATTACTTTAAATGAGATTAGCATGGATTACTTTAACATAGATTAACTAGTCTGAGACTGAGATTACATAGCATAGATTACTTAACATATTTGTTTTATACACTTTCAAAATTTTCACAATGAAAATACAATTCTTTTTACATAAAACTCTTATTACGTGTAAATAGGAGAATTTTGAGGTGTGTACTATGCAAATTACTAAGTACTTAAGCAGTTTAGCTGTTAACTTGGAATGAAACTACAATTAAGGCTTGCCACCATAAATTTATCAGTCAATCATAATATATCTTTTGCATGTAGTATGAATGCACTACAGAGCTTAATTTGGAAAACCATGAGTAATTTCAGAGATGATTACAGGTTTCTATACTTTATAAGCTGTCACTTGCCATTGTTAAAGGGATAGGTTTCTTATTCAACATTTTGGGAATTCTAGGGTAAAATGTACTTTTAAAGTGCTTATTAGACTTCCGGGAAGATGGCGACCGAGAAAAGCGGGGCTTAAGAGTCCCGCTAACAACCAATCTCCATTACCACAAAAAGAGCGCCTTTCATAGCCAGAAAACACCATCACCAGAAAAACAAAAAAACCACCAGGCTCCAGAGAGAAAGCGGACTGAGAACAGAGCTCAGGGCCACAGAGGAGACACACGCGCCCGAGGACGCGGCAGCAGCGCCATACTGCCGGCGGCAGCGGCGAACTCAGCGGACGGCTACAGCAAGCCGAGGTGAGCCGATGCGGAACAGCCAGGCGGGATCTTTCGGCGCAGACAACATTTAAAGCTCCCAGTGGCTGAGCTCAGCACACACTGCCGGGATTCAGAGTGGAAATCAAAACCAGAGAAGAAAAAATACGCCAGCATCATGGCCGAGGGCGTGGCAGAGGCGCCATATTGCCACCGGCGGCGGCAGCAGCAGTGAATTCACCGAGTCCAGTACAGCTACATCTACGTACTCAAGAACAGTGAGTCAAATTGCGGGCCACAGAGGAGAAATCCCAGTATTGTGCCTCCTGGGACTTGACCCAGTGAGGGAGTGGTGGTGGCAGAGATATCACACCATAGGAGAGCGTGCAACCTGACACCCCCCATAGTTTAAAGCAGCCTCTATCGACTCCCTGGGTCGGAGACTCTGTGATACAACCCAGTAAAGGAGTAGTAGGGTCTGAGATAATACAGACTCGAGATCCAGAGCACCTTAAGTGAAGCCATTGTGACCCAAGGGAAGAACCCAGAGAAGGCACAAACCTCCAAAATCATGGGAAAGAGGAATAACACTGAAGTAATGAATGTGCACAACCCCACAGCATCAGAACCTGATAAAACAGAAAATCAGAGATTTCTAGAAGATCAAATCAGGAAAATAACTGTAGAAATAATAGAGGTGCTTCGAAAAGAACTCAGAGAGAGCCAAAAAGAGATAAAGGATGCAATTAATGAAGTAAAGGCCTCAATTCAAAGCACAAACAACCGATTAGAACACATGGAGAACAGAATCTCGCTCTTAGAAGATGAGCAATCCAAAAATGAATGCATAGTTTCTAATCTAGAAAAAGATATCCAACAGCAGGAATCTGACATTGAAGAAATATGGGCCCATCTTAAGAGAGCTAACCTAAGAATAATTGGAATAGAGGAGGGAAAAGAAAGTGATACCAAAGGGATCAACAATCTCTTCAAGGAAGTAATAGCAGAAAATTTTCCAAATATAGAGCAAGAGGTTGATACACAGATCCAGGAAACTTATAGAACTCCCTTTAGACAGGATCCGAGAAGAGGATCCCCACGCCATATAATTGTCAAAATGACCAATGTGGAAGCCAAGCAGAGAATCTTAAAGGCAACAAAAACAAAGGACCAAGTGACATTCAGAGGCAAACCAATTAGAATCACTCCAGACTTCCCAAACCAAGTCATGAGAGCCAGAAGGGCTTGGAGTAACATATTCCAAACTCTGAAAGAAAACAACTTCCAGCCAAAAATTTCCTATCCAGCAAAACTTTCTATCAAATTAGATGGAGAAATAAGAAGCTTCCATGACAAACAGAAACTGAAGGAATTTATGTCTTCAAAACCAGCACTAGAGAAAATACTCAAAGAGATTAACTACAAAGAAGAAATAGGTAACACACACCAGAACCAGAGAAACAAGAGTTTCCATCCAACAGACAACTAAGACTGGTTATCTGTGGAGATTCATTATTTATGTTAGTCTTTTACCTATCTCTAAATTGTATTGTTTGCCTTTATTGTTGTTAATTTTTAGGATTTCTAGTTGGAATATTAATATACCTTCAAATATGGCATTTGGAAATATTTTATCCAATTCTATTAGTAACTTTTAACTCTGTTTACATTGTCTTTGGATATACAATATTTTCTTTTATTTTTTAGGGAGTTTGTATACTCTTCTGTTGCCTGTGCCATTGAAATCATATTCAAGAAATCACTGCCAATTTCAATGTTGTGAGGTTTTATGACCCAGATTTTCTCCTAAAAGTTTATAGTCTTAAGATTTATATTTAGGTCTTTTATCTAGTTTGAGTTAATACTTGTATGTGGGATTAGGTAAGGGTCCAATTTTATTCTTTTCCATGTAATTATTATTTTTCAACAATATTTAGTTAAAAGATTATTATTTCCACCACCAAATCTTCGTGGAAACCTTGTCAAAAATAACTTGACAATATAGGGAAGAAGTTAGCTCTAGGCTTGTATTTAACTCCAATGGTCTATATATCTGCCTTTAAAACAGTACTACACTGTTTCAATTATTGTAGCTTTATATGGTTTGAAATCAGAAAATATACATCTTCTAGCTTTGTTTTTGCTTCGAGATTGTTTTGGGTATCTAGAGTCCATATTCCATATTAGGATAGATTTTTTTTCTGAAAAATAAATATATGATAGTTTCACCTAAAAAAAAGAAAAAAATATTCTCTGGTAAGAAAGAAAGCAAAAAGAAATATTGAAATGTTATCTTTAAGTCATCAAAAGCTTGGTATCAGACAAATGAAACTGTTATGTGAGATTATCATTTTTAATTTTGGATAAATTGCTATAATACTAGATGTCAACCACTAAGCCAAGCATGGGGAGGGATGGGGAGAGAATGGGGTGGGGATCGGGTGGGGGCTGACTGGGCGATGTGTGCATGTATGTCTACAAAAGTTTGTATCCCACTATGATGTATGAATACAGTGCACCAATAAAATAAAATTAAAAAAAAAATAAAGTGCTTATTAAAACATTATAGCTAGATATCATTGGACTAAATGTAATTTCATAATTTTATGAGGATGCTTTATTTAAGGAATATTTAATAAAGACCACTTCAAACTCTTATATCAAGTTATCTGATATATAACCTTTCCTTTGTTTTGAGGTTCAACACATCATCTTTGGTAGAAGGTATTAGCAAAAATAAACAAAAACCTCACCAAATTGGTACTAGAGATCTGAGTCGGGCTCTGAAGTCAGATCTATTTCTTTTTTTTAATTTTTTTTATCGGTACATTGTATCCATACATCTTAATGGGGTGCATGATGGTGGATACATACATGCATGCATCACCCAATTAGCCCTTACACAATTCCCACCCCATTTCCTTCCCCTCCTTCCTTATGTTTGGCTTAGTGATTGACTTTGATATGTTTGTTAAAATACATCATGTGCCAACTTGCTTTTCTGTATTTAAGATTCTAGCTCTATAACTTGGCAAGTGGTAGGGTGGTTACTAGTTGGTTTTTCTACAACTTTTTATGGCTCAAAATGTTATGGTTCTATAATCCACGAAAAGATATCAGGATATTACAGTAATAAGCTGGGTGAAAATCACAAGACAAAAAGGAAACACAAATATCTTTTTGTAAATCAGAATTTCATTTACAAGCAATGGAATTCACACCAGCTAGCTTAAGTCTACTGGAATTTAATAAAAGATAAATCTTTGAAATTCTCTGAGGCAGTTCAAATAATCTAACTCCAAAAGAACCTGGGAGAAAGGTATGAATGCTAGTAGGCAGTGAAGAATACAGTTAGAAATAACACCCAACTTTATATACTGCAGAACCTGACAGTGAAAACCCCCTTCTATGCCTAGGTGCTAATTGTGTATGGCACAGGGCACCAGTAACCCCATTTCCATAAGTTCCTGAAGAATAGATGCTTCCAGACTTGACAAATGAAAGAGACCTCTGGCTCAGCCACCTCCTAGTGATCTTCTCATCTGCACCCAAGTCTCATGCATTTATATTACGTTAGTGGAAACCAGGTTACATGTTTACAACAGTCACTATAAGAGATCCTGGGGAAAATATTTCGTCTTTAACTTTCTTTTGGGTAGACAGACTCATATGGGAATATATAAAATATAGAAATGATAACCCAAAGATATTAGACAGAAAAAATATTCAGAAATTTATTTTTTAATAACAAACCTCATGTATTCAACAGCAAGACATGATTCTAGTATATGTTGAGAACCCCTTATCTGAAATCCTTGGGACCAAAATTATTTCAAATATTTTTCTTTTTATTTGATATTTGAGAAATATATATATATATATATATATATATATATATATGTATGTATATAATGAGATATTTTGGGGGATAAACCAATGTCAAAATACAAAGTTTACTCCTATTTCATACATACCCTTATACACACAAATGTAATTGAAAGTAATCTTATACATATGTTTTAAAAATTTATTGCATGAAGCAAAGTTAGCAAAGTTTTTGTACGTTTGAAAGCAGAGGGTTACCATCTCATCCACACATGTGAACATTCTGTGGTTGTTTGGGACCACCATGCTTCTTAATGAATTCATATGCTACAGATAAACAATCATTTTTCTTACACTTGCATACCATGGATATAGTGAGAAAATGTGCTCAGGACAACTAAGCAGCACATCAGCACCACCAGAACTTTGTACCAGCTATTAAAACAGCAGCAACAGCAAACAACAGACAGCTTCGGTCTCTGCTATGATGCTGTGTTTTCAAAGGTTACTTGGCAGTGTATTTTATATTTTTAGGTGAGAAGAAACAGCAGCAGTTGGTAAGCCAGACAGTGAGTCCTCTGGGAATGAGGAGAAATTCTCCAGGATGTTTTAAAAAATTGTTTACTCCAGGGTCATCTGTCTCATTGACAACAGAATTTGCTTTAGAAAATTCCTTTTGATTTTGTAAACCCTAATATGATTTCTTGTTCTGTAATAAACAGATGCTGATTTAGTGTTGTGATACAGCACCACAAATTTTCACGGTGTCATCTATAAGCATATTTTCGGCGGCCACTATTTCTTCGTGTCGCTTTTACCATGGTCACCTAGATTCGGAACTATTCCAGGTATTTCCCAATTGTTCAATAAATGATCAACTGAAGCTTCACTGTCAATATAAAAAAAAAAACCTTTAATATCCACTTCTTCCAGCTTATTGGTGGACTGTGAAGGTATAGTGTTTGCACATGTAAGTAGATTAGACATCAGTTTTTCTCACTTGACTTGTGGTATCTTTCTAAAGCCAACACCTTGTTCATCAGCATCATGGAACATCATCAGAGGCCAGAGGTATACAGTGGTATTTAGGTAGTGTTCCAAGCTTAACAACAGCATGCTTGGCATCCTTCATACTAAACTCCTTCCAGCAGAAGGCCTCCTCACCCTCAGAGGACCCACTTCCTGTCTACCAACTGCTTCTGTTTCTACTTACCTAAAAAAAACAAACATACAAACAAAAACCTGCTTCTCTGTTCTGCATGCTGTTGAAGAAAGTATTTTTATATTTACTCTTCACTTATCTAAGGGTATCCTGGTCAAATAGTTGAATTAATGAAGTCATATTTGGAGGAATAGACATGGCATAAACATTGTTTGGACTGAGAATTTCAGCTGGAGGATGAGTAGAACACTTGTCAAGGAGTAATGAAACAGTGCAACACGATCCAGTCCAGCCTCCCTACATGAAATGTTGATGCACCAATAAAAAAGAGGACCTGGTGACCTATGTTTTGTTGCTATCATAATAATGGACTGGTAAGAAAGAATCCCTTTAAAACAGCCAGGAAAGAAGCTTTTGTCCATCACAGCAAACAGTCATTTTGTCCTTGGCATTCTTAATTCTTGTAAGGACTGTCACTCATCTGTAGTCAATGTCTTTCTGAGGCAACAATGCCAAAATAGTGATATTTCTTGTTCTGGTGTCAGATTTTCATCAGAGATGACCTTGACAAGCTTGTCAGTGAATTTCCTTGCTGCTTTGTGAGTCAGCACATGCTTTATCACAAGCCTTAAAAAAAAAATTAGTGCACTTTTTTTCCCCCTCAAATTTCTTCAACCAGCCTGTTGGATGTTGATGGTTCCCTTTGATTTTCAATTTCTTATGATAGATCTTTGCTTGCTTCATGACCAGCATACCATTAAGTGTCGTGTTCACTGTAGTCCTGACAGACCCAAGCTCTCAGTACATTACTGTGCTCTTCATGTTTAGTGTTGGGAAGTATGGTTTTCAACTTTTCATTATTAACTTCTGTTTTTCACTTTCAGCATAGAACTTCTACAGTTTATCCCATTTCTCCAAGTCATTCCAATATTATTCCCTTCTGCAACTTACAACACTGTAAGCATTGCTCCAATCACTTGATCTTTCTGTGCTACAAACATAAATGCTTCCTCTTTTTCTTATCATTGTTATTCATAAGAGTATTTTTTGTTTGCTCATGTTTTTACATTTTTGACAATGTGCTTATATCACAGAACAAAGAATAAGCAAAGAAAACAGTAAGCAACACACACGGGTATCAGACCTATGTGGGACATCACCTGTCATTGGCACATCTGGCTTTTAGGTGCCATTTCATTACCCTTTGAAGAATGCTGGGCATGTGCAGAAAAGATATTATAACTCAGGCAGTTGGGAAGTCTTTTTTTCTCTATGAAAACACTGTATGTTATTTAGAAATGGAAGAAATGGGATCTGAAGCTAATTTTTTTGTTTGTTTGTCTTGTATCTCAAAGTATAGTAGCCTTTCAGCTGCTCACTATTTACACTGTAGCACAGCTTAGGACACACACACACACACACACACACACACACACGCAATTCATTTGCATGTGACATATTTTAGCCCAGTTTTTGGTCCCAGCTTATATCATAAAGCAAGAAACATGTTAGAGTATTAGATGTGTGCTCACTAGTTGTTTTATTTGCAAATACTAATATTAACAACATTCTTGCTATAACACAACATAATAGGACCAAAGTTGCATAGCAAAAATCATGATGAATCTATGGTCAGAGATATCACTGTGACATGCAACATAGCTTCTGAAATCATAAGAAGTTTAAATTGGAGCAGTCCAGGACTAAAGTTCATTTTTCCTAGGAGCAAAGCTTAATAACAGTTATGATTCAAATATTCTTCCTTATTAAAAATTTAATTATGGCATATTCTTAGTGAACTCATTTAATAAATGAGATTATATTTTAGATATCAGGAAGCAATTCATGACTGCTAAATATTTTATATATTTTAAAATAATTAGCAGTTAAAGAAGAACTCACATTTTTGCAAACCAAGTTATACAAGAGTGAAGGAAATAACAAAAAAGTGAAGTTGAATAAGATTAAAGATGTTTTGCAATTCTTTTCAGAAGGGAGAACATAAATGTTAAAATATCCTTTGAAACATTCTTGTGTGTGCTGTACCCCCAGCCCAATTTCATTTTTTATTTGAAACAGAGTCTCACTAAGTTGCAGAGGCTGGTCTTGAACCTGAGATCTTCCTGTCTTAGCTCCCCCAATATACTGAGATTACAGTCATGTGCCACCATGTCCAGCCATTAAAACACTCTTGAAGGTGAAATTTTTATCAAAAATAAAAAAGTGTGACTATGTAAAGGCACATCTATCTGGTACTCAGGGTAAATAAACTGAATGGAGATTGCCTAGAGCTATGGGCTTGGAGGTGTAACTTCAAATAGACAATTTTTTCACCATGGTTCTGCTATTGAGAAAGTGGTATGGAGAGCAATAAGGGAGGGGGTCGGCAACCCTCTGATTGCTAGGTTATAGCTGATTACATTATGTTCAACAGCTTAAATTACTAAAAGAAGAGGAGGAGGAATATTAATTTTACTCTGAATTATAGTTTTCTTGCCTGCAAACTGAGGATGATGCCATTTGTCTTGGGGAATGGCCACAAATCCTCACAAGAGTCAAGGTGTATAATGTGCTCCAAAGTAACACATCTATAAAAAATGAATAAATATGAGATGGAATTTCATCTAGCAAAGAACAAATTCAGTATTGCTGAGCACATTCCTAATAAGAGTAACAAAATGACAAAAGGATTAAGCCATGTGCCTATAAATTAAATAATAGGTGGCCATATAGGAGAAATTTTAGAAGCTAAGATAAATATATTACATCTATAATTTGTAAATTATATTTTATACTTAACCTTAAAATGGTTAGCAGAATTTTCTTGGTACTTTCTCTTCTATTATTTAATCTCCAAAACCACCTAGTAAAGTAGGTAGCATTACCTCCTCTTTGTTATTCCTACTTTTCTTAGCAGACTTGGCTTCTCTATTGTCCTGGAGGAAAGATAGAAATTGTACTGTAGTTTTTTTTCCCAGCTAGAGATTGAACCCAGAGGTGCTCTATCACTGAATCACATTCCCAATATTTTAAATTTATTTTTATTTTGAGTTAGGGTCTGGTTAAGTTGCCCAGACTTGTTTGGAACTCACAATCCTTCTGCCTCAGCCTCCTGAGTAGCTGGGTTTATAGTGTATGCCACTGTGCCTGGGTCCATTGTGAAATCCTAAGGAGGGTTTTTTTTTTAATGTCATGATACCTATAAGCATCATTTGAGCATATATGATGGCTCAGTTTCTGGGTAAATAAGATTTTTTCTCCTAAAGTTTATAAGGTAGTCACTACCTTTCCCTCATTTCAGTGTCTTACCATAATTCACAGCTCAAAGCAGTGGGGACATTCTTAAGAGAGATAGAAGCAACAGAACTTTTAGGCTTTCTTCCCTATGGCTCCAGCCAGTACTCTGGTCTGTCTATGGTCTACTGGCACAAGTGTCTGGACAGTCAGCACTATGAATGTTCCCAGGTGGCTCTGGGTGCTTGTAAAAATCTCCATTCTGGAGATTTCCCTTTTCAAATTCTACTGTCTAGTATCCTGCATCCTAATGAGAGAAACACCTAGGTATACATATTTCAACAAATTTCTAATGACTATAATATCACAGCTAAGGTAAAGTAGAAATTAGAGTGCCTTAGATATTCAGAATATATGATAGAAAAACTAATGATATCACATCAGTGTTGTTCACCATGAAGATTCTTATTGCAAAAACAAAATTTAGAGAGTGAGAAATAAATGTTTTGGTTGGTACAGTCACATAAAATATATTCTCAAAATAGCTCACCTCAGCTGTGTGTGGTGGCATATGCTTATAAGTCCAGAATTGGGGAGGCTGAGACATGAAGATTACAGTTCATGGACAACTTAGTGAGGCCTTTTGCAACTCAGTGAGACTCTGAAAATAAAGAATAAAAAATAGGGCTGACGGTGTAGCTTGGAGGTAGAATGCCCATGGGTTCCATCCCCAGTACTGAAAAAAAAAAAAAAATCTCACCTCAGCTCTAAACCTCCATTCAACCTTTTTCCTACTTTGTAAAAAAAAAGAAAAGAAAAGAAAGGAAAATCATAAAAATTTATGATATCTACTAAGTAATAAATCTAAGATACATCTGGGGACTCTAAACCCTATGTTTTCCTATAACATCACACTACTGGAAAGTGAGATCTATTCTGTGACAATAGATGTACCATACCTGAAGACATAAACTCTCAGATGAAAGGATCCAGAGACCCAAGAGACTTTAGTGTCCTTACACATGGAAAAGGGATCCTGAGCTTTCTCACGAAAACACAGCACGGCTATTGAGTGCTTAGTAATGGTTAGTGGAATGAGCCTCTCCTGGCTCTTCCCTCTTTCTGCCTAGGTTTTTAATCTTGGGTCTGCCGGCTCTGACTACACTCAGCTTGTCTCCTGAAGAGCTTGGGCGAAGGGTGGAAAGTACTTGTGCTCATAATACCACCTCCCTTCCTCTGGAGTAATCTCCTCAAGGAATCTTGGGTCCTAATCCTCATATTTGTCTCAGGTCATCTCATTCTTATAAAGTTATATTTTCTTATCTGTCAAATGAGAGAAGTAGAACAAATAATTTCCAAGGACCTTCCAACACTTGATTCCAAGGGACCTTGGGATTTAAGCATAACCAGCAGTGATACACATCTTGCTTCATGTCACTTCAGTCTGGGCTTCCATAAACCAAAGCATATTCACATGACAGTGAGCATTTTTTTATTTCCTTTCTTCGTTCATGAATAACTACTACCCCTCATTTTTGATTATCTGAATTTTAGTAAAAGCTAAATTTTATTAAGTATTCACTATCTATAATTCAAATACAACATCTGGTATTGGAACAAAAAATAAAAAACTTATTTTTACCCCTAAAAAAAAAAGTATTCACTATGTGCCAATTGTATAATCTTTCTACATGAGGTAATTTATGCAACTTATAGGAGTTGCCTTTCTCATCATCTCTGTTTTTACTGACAAGGAAACAGAAACAGTTGTTAAAGATTCTGCCCAAGGCCATAAAGGTAGTAGGCAGCAGAGCCAAATTAGAAACCAGAAAGCTTGGTCTCAGAGCTGTGCTTTTAAGCTGCTATCCATTCTTCAAAAGTTCAGATCATCAGATGCCTGTTTTTAGTTTCTAAGTTAAAAATATGGGGATACTCTTGCCAGGTGTGGTGGCGCACGCTTGTAATCCCAGCATTTGGGAGGCTGAGACTGGAGGATCGCGGTTTGCGGACAGCCTCAGCTACTTAGTGAAGCCCTCTGCAACTCAGTGAGACCCTGTTTCAAAATAAAGAATAAAAAATTGGGCAGGGATTGTAGCTTGGAGGTCAAATGCCTCTGGGTTCCATCCCCAGACCTGGAAAAAAATATATATATATGTATAATATATATAATATATATATGTATATATATATGTATATATATACATATATATATGTATATATATGTATATATATGTATGTATGTATAGGGATACTCTAGGATCATTTCAAATAATAAGACTTTATATTAGATAAGTCAAAATTCACTTTTTATTTTCCTCTATCAATGTTCTTCACACACATCCCCTAGTGATAAACTATTCATCTTAGATCATGAGTACTGGTAGAGAGCTCATCCTTGAAAAGGGATGTACAGGAAACAGTCAGGTCAGACTCAGTGAGACATCAGATAGAGAGCAGTGGATAGTCAAAATCCCCCTTCATATCCAGAATCTGTCTTCCTCTCCAAAAAGAAAGTAGCATGCAGTACTTTGCCTATCAGAAACTTCAGTATCCTTTCTTGGAAGTGCATAGACTGAACTCAGTGTGGTCCTTAGATCTCATTTTTCAAACACAGTGTCACTTGCCCAGGTTGCAAGATACCATCAACCACATCTTCCAGCATCATCAGTAATCGGGACGCTTTAGAAGGTAAACATGAACTCATTCAGAAAGAATATTATTTCCTTTTGTTTTTTTTTTTTTTTTTACAGAGAGAAGTGAGGAGTGCTTGGGCTAGTGTTCAGAAGATCGAAAAGAATTATTTATTTTACATGCAAATAATCTTAGCTGTTGAACCTATTTGAGATGCCACTGAAAGCCTGGCAGTAGTCACAAAGTAGCTGAGGTTTTCAGTCATTTCCAAATATTTTAAATATACCACATATTGTAAATAATGATATACCACATGTTGGAATGTATAATAATTTACCACATGTTGTAAAAATGAGTTTTAGTGTCAAATGCTTCAAGTATGTGTGAACACAAAGAGTTGAGTGTACTCTTTAGTTTATTAAATAATCTTCTCTCCACCCAATAGAATCTGGACCCCTGAGTAATATCCTCTGAAAATCTGCTATGTGGTCACCAATGAGACTTTGATGAGTCACAAGCATTAGCTTTATGGGGGATCGGGTCATTGGACAGCAGAAAGTTTTGTCACATTTCTGGTTTTATCCAAAATAGGAAGGCTATGTTAAATATCATAAGCTGCCTCTCTACATACAAGATCAACAGTAGCAAAAAGACAGGGTTGTAACTAAAATGAAACAGGTACTCTCTTCTCCTTGTGCATCTTGCTTGAAATCCTATCACCAGTGAGTAATGTTTCTTCTTTCATTACATATTATTCTACTCAGATTGAGAAGTGCAGGGAAGACATATGCCAGAAACAATTTGTAACAGATCAATGTCCAATTGTTTTTGCCAATGGAAAGGTTCTCTCCCTCCAACACATACCAGAATTGTAACTTCCTTTGTCAATGTCTATCAATTTATTTATTAGTTGTACAATGATATGCAAAACTTCTTCCTTTTTTTCTTAGAGAAAGCTAGTATCCCCCCCCAAAAAAAGGAATTCATAAAATTAGGCAAGAAAGAGATAATAAGAATAAAAGTGTTTCAAATAGTGGGGGGGAGTATGATAAATTGACAGTAAACAACATTCCATAATTATAACTATGCAGCAATATGCAAGAAGTGTGGCAGATCACATAAAGGATTATTCGTAGTAAATGCAGAAGTAATAACCACCTGGGATGCTCTTTAATAATGCATATGCTCAGACACCTCCTGGAGATACTTATTCAGAAGGTCCAGGCTAGAGTTCGGCATCTCTGAATTTAGTGGAATCTGGTTCACATTAAATAATTACTGTTCTAAAATCCCTAGAGCAAGATATTTCCTAGTTTTTTAAAGACAGTGAGGGTAATTATTGCAGACTGAATATTTGTCCTCACCCCCCCCCCATATACTGAACTCTTGACAATGTTATAATACTGAGATGTGGATCATTTGGTGTGTCATGAGAGTGGAGCCCTATGCATAGGATTAGTGCCTTTATAAAATAGGCCAGAGGGATCCCTTGTATTCTTCCATCAGATGAGGAGAGAATGAAAATGTACCATCTAGAAACAAAAAGGCAGCCCTCTCCAGATACAAAATCTGCCAAAGCTCTGATCTCAGACTTTCAGCCCCTTAAAATTATTTGGTGCCCTACCTCTCAGCAGCTATCATTTTCACTTTTGACTCAGTATTTCTGCCTCAGTCTAGACATTAAACAAATCATCACAAGAAGAAGTACAGGGTCACAAATAGTCTTAGCATGGGCATAAATACATGTAAAAACATGGTCATTTATCACAGCAAAAGGCAACAAGATTTAGGCTATGAAATTGGAGCAAACTAGTCCCAATTTCAGGGAGGTGTTATACTTCCTTCTGCAACCCCAGATCTTAAAATAAGAGAAGAATGAAAATTACTCTTAAAAGTTAGAATATGTGTTTCCAATAACCTTTTTTCTTTGCCCTATGAAGTAGCTAAAAATGATGGCATTTGTTATACTTTTACAGTGAACTATATTATACACATCATGGCAACTAATGATAATGATAAAATTAAAAATAAATTTATGCTATTAATAAGCCAACCAGCCTATGACCCTTTGTTTAAGTAAGGAGTCCAAAGGGACTAAGAAGTAATGAAAACTAACCCAGCCTCTCACACAGCCGGAGTGGAAGGCAAAGGTCAATGGGGGGACTGTTAGAACCAGGTCATTACGTAGACCTGCTCCATGGTTTTATACAACACACTCTGGCTACATTTCTTGAATTTTTTTGCCATTTAAAAAGCTAGACTAAAGCTGGGTTTGGTGGCACACACTTGTAATCCCAGTACTTGAGAGGCTGAGACAGAAGGATCACAGGTTAACAGCCGGCCTCAGCAACTTGTGAGGTCCTGCACAACTTAGTGAGACCCTGTTTCAAAATAAAGAATAAAAAATAGAGCTGGGCTGGGTGTGGTGGCACATGCTTGTAATCCCCATGCTTGGGAGGTGGAGACAGGAGGATCATGCAGGTTCAAAGCCAGCCTCACTGGCTTAAGAGACCCTTTTTCCAAATAAAATATAAAAAATACATCTGGGAGTGTAGCCTGGAGGTAGAAGGGTTCCATCCCCAACCACCAAAAAATTCAAAAAATAAAATAAAATAAATAGAGCCGGGATGTAGTTCAGAGGTAGAATGCCTCCGGGTTCCATCCTCAGTGCCGCATAAAAATAAATAAATATTAGAATAGTCCAGTGGTGTCCCAAACTGCCTTACCTTTATGTCACCGATGTTAGTAGGTGACTCTTTCACTTCTGCTTGTCACTCGAGCCTCCCTGGACTCAACTCCATTTCTCTGCTAATCTTCTATCTACTCATTAAGTCATGTTGCTTCTACTTAACAGCTTTCAGCTTTGTCTACTTTTCACTCTCAATAGCTGTGTTTTTGTTCCATTCTTATAGTTTCCCAACTGTGTTACTACAATAATTTCCTTAATTAATATCCCCACCTTCTACTTCCCTTATTTGTTCTTTCCCAAACAGGATCGTATCTCTTCCCTTAATTAAAATGTCTTCATAACTTTCCATTGCTTTCAGAGTAAAATCCCAAGTTTAGCATAAAATCCTACATGGTCTTAGGGGTTTAATTTAAAACTAAGCAACAGGGATTGGAATCCTGCCAAGGGGTAAGGCCGGTGCAGGGGCCAATGGCCAGCATCGGAGCCTGACGTGAGGCAAGTTTACTCCTGCGGCCTCCAAGGCCAGAACCAAAGCCAGCTTAGGGGTTAGACCGGTTCAGGGGCCAGCGAGACCAGAACTGGGGCCTCCCATGAGGCAAGGCCGCTGCTTGAGCCAGCGAGGTCTGGATCAGTCCAGTGAGAAGCCAGGCCACTACTGGGACCATCAAGAGTGGGATCGGTACTTGCAACGCAGCATGCACAGAGAAATATCGCAGAAAATATAAATCAGACGCTTCTCTTAATCAGCAATAACTAGGAGGAAAAGGGCAACAGGAAGAGGTTGAGCTATAGAAAGGGCCCTATAGTGAAGCAACTAATGTGACCAATCAGAGGGTATGTAATACTGGAGGACGGAGCCTCTTTAAAACACAGGAGGTACACAAACAAATGTATCAAAGTAAATCACCAAAGAAGCATGGGATGGAGGGAGGGGGAGGGAATGGGATGGGGGCTGGAGGAGGGCTAATTGGATGATGTGTGCTTGTATATCCTCTCAAGTCTTGTACTCCAATGTGATTGATATATGACTACAATGCACCAATTTAAAAAATAAATTAATTAAAAAAAGGTTAATAGCAGCAAAGTAGTGGTACAATGTTTTCCCAGGTTATTTTTATTGTCTCTTAATTCCTTGATCACTTTATGGATTAAATTTAGAGCCAGAAGTCACTCAGACATCTCTAAAGATTATTTTATTGGCATAAGCTAGAGCACATATTCTTGTTCATTCATGGACTGAGCTATTATGTAATTTGATCTGGATGATTGTTTATAGTTTAACACAAATATACCAGGCCTTTTCTGAGTCAAGGATTATGGTTTCTTGCCACGTTCACTTAACAATAAATAATATTTAATCAAAAAAATTTCTGCATAGGATAGTTGAGAATGCCAGCAAACTGGTTTGAAACCATGTGGAACAGAGGTGAAACATGCAACCAAATGAGAATATATATATATAATTATACATAAAATTATATATATTTGTTATATATATGTTTGTTTTTCCAGGAATGGGGTTGGTATAGAGTAATTTACTTGGTCTCTAAACACATTTTCAGCCTAGCAACAAAACATACAAATCTGTGTTTGATTTAGGAATTAATAAACAGATGTGATTTGGGGGAAATTAAAACATTTTATCAACCTCTGTGAAACTCATGACTCTATATGATCCTAAGCTATGAGGCAGTATATCACTTCCTCTAGCTTATGGGTTTCAGCCCAAGGTGGTTGTGTGCTCATTGATGGGAGGCTTCCAGTTTTATTACAGCTGTTGGAAAGTTGGCCTGCCTCTGCCATTTACATTTCTCCCACTCTACAGATCACCTTCATTTATGACTTCCCTGAGCAAATATCCACACAGCCATCTGCTCAGATCACCAGGGGCCTGCCCCTGATGACTGTATCACAAGGGAAAAGCAACCCAAAGCACCTTCTTACTGCCAAGCCCAGCCCCAGTTTAGATGATTGCTAAATTATTAGGATAAACTGGGCATTGTGGCGCATGCTTGTAATCCCCATGCTTGGGAGGCTGAGACAGGAGGATCGCACAAGTTCGAAGTCAGCCTCAGCTACTTCATGAGGCTCTCAGCAACTTAGTGAGACCCTGTTTCCAAATAAAGTATAAAATAGGTCTGGGAGTATAGCCCGGAGGTAGAAAGCCTCTGAGTTCCACCTGCAAAGCCACAAACACAAAAAAAATTATTAGGATAAATTCAGTGTATCTTATATGACCAAAGCATTACTTTGCCAATCTGGGAAATGTGAACAGAGATAATTGTGAAGCAGGTAATTCTGCTGAGGGTATAGGATGGGGAGTGGCATTCTTGAGGGAAATTCTCCAGACTCTTGAACCTTGTTAGAGCTTTGTATTGTTTGCAGTGGAACTATTGCACAAAAGCCAGTGGTGTGTGATGGTAAATAATGTAAGGAATTGTTGACACAATTTATAGCAGCACATGTGCTTAGAACACTGGACCACACATGCATACCACTCTGAGTCAACAGGCAAAGATTCTTTCTTGAAGGTGAGGTGGTTTTAATCTGGTGATCATGAGCTACTGTGCTTTGGAATAATCTGAGTCTGCACATTCAAAGAAGGAGGTGACAAGGGCAGAAAAACACTTATAATGGTTTTTGGAATAAATTAAGGACTGAGTCCATAGTCCTTACATTTTTGTGTAGCGCCTTGTGTACATGTTACAGTTTAATGTGAGAGGTAGCAGGATAGTGTTCAGAACATGGGCTCTTAGTCAGATTGCCAGTCTGCCTAACCTTCTCTTATTTTTAAAATAAAGAGATAATAACCGTTTTCTAGCATTGGTTTTGTGAGCATTAAGTTATTTTGTATGCAAAATCCCTGAGAACAGGACTTCCTGCCCCATAGTCAGTGCTCAGTAAATGTCAGCTTTTGGATAGAGGGTGTTGAGTAAATATCCAAGAATGATGAGTATCTTGATATGATGATTAAAAGACATTTAAAGGAAGATCCTAAAAATGCATGATAGAGCCATGCCTTCAACTTGCAGGTTAGAAATCATTTTAATGGCACATCAGGTTTCAAATGACAGAAAAACCACTGCCCGGCATAACAGAAAGAATACTGAGCTTATAGAAAGAGGTGTAGATTTACCTACTGGGTATTCACCATTTCTATGACCTTAGGTCAAGAACGAGGGAATAGGATGGGGTCCAGATGGAAACACAGCAAGTGCTGTGTGCACATATCCTTCTGTCACTGACCACAATGATATAAAATCACAATGCACCAATAAAATTATATTTTAAATATTTCTCTTAAGTTTCTGAGGCCTTTGCTAAGTTGCTGAGGCTGGCTATGATTCTCCTGTCTTAGCCTCCCATGCCTTGAATTATTAGGCATGCACCACTGTACCTGGCTTCTATCTTCTTTAATAATATTTATAGTGACAAACATGTTCCAAGTGGGGTTCCTCCCCTCCAGAAAAGAGTTGGTAGAGACTCAGCCCCACCGCTGACCATTTCTCTTTGTTCATGACTGTCCACATTTCCAGGCAGCTGGTCAGGGTTATGGCTGCTGGTGGTAGGTAATAAAACAGGAGCATGCTGACTTCTATGAGGACTGGAGACTCCAATCCTGAGCAGACTTTCACATGCTAAGTGAAAGCCCAACCATTCAGAGGAATTAAATTTACTTAACCCAAAAGCAAGGATGGCACACCTAAGAAAAGATTTAAGTTGATGAGCTAAATTTCATACAAAATATGCCTTCATGAGTAACTTCTAAATGGCATATATAACCATCCTTCCAAAATCATAAAAAAAGAACCCTGAAACACACTGATATTTTCTCCAGCTAATTCCCTTGAAGAGGTAGTGTTCATTATCAATTCAGAATTTAAACTGATGCACTCACCAGGGAGGATAAATGGAATTCTATAAACATTATCATGCAAATTCTGTCTTAAAGCTCAATTATAAAGTTATTCAGTTGTATGTAACAACCTTGGCATTTTCATGTAAGTAACAGATTTATTGGAATAACAGGACTAAATTAACAGGGATAATAGGAAAATCAAGAAAGGCTAACATTTTTAATGCCATAAATAGAGATCAAAATTTATAAAAGCTGACAAAATATTCAAAAAACAAAACCTGAGGCATCTATTTCTCAGGCTTATGCACATATTATTTCAGGTAAAATGGCTTAGGATAACCAAAATTCTTCATTCAAAAAGTTTACATATTTTTAGTAAGGGAAATTTAGACCCATCAACAGAATCTAGTACCTTAGTCCATTTGGAGCCAATGTAACAAAATATCTGACAGTGGGTGTGTAAAATGAAAAGAAGTCTATGTAGCTCACAGCTCTGAAGTTAAAAGTTCAAGAATGGGCAGCCTCGTCTTTTCAGTCTCTCATAATGGCCTCTGGTTGCATCATAACATGACAGTTGGCATCACATGCAGGATGGTATGCAAAACAGAGAAACCTGGGTATGGTGGCTCCCACTTGTAATCTCAGTATTTGGGAGACTGAGACAGAAGAATCACAAGTTTGAAGCCAGCCTCAACAACTAAGTGAGGCTTTCAGCAACTTGGTGAGACCCTGTTTACAAATTAAAAATAAAATAGGTCTGAGAATATAGCCTGGAGGGAGAAGCCCCTCCATTCCATCTCCAGTGCCACAAAAGAAACAGAGAGAGAGATGAAGAGAAGAGATAAGAAGAGAAGAGAGGAAGGGAGAGGAGGAGAGAGATAACACACACACACACACACACACACACACACACACACACACCAAAATAAAAAAAAAAATGAAGTAGCATTGAGGTTTGCTTTTGTACAATAATTGCCCTGATAAGAATTAATCCAGTCCAACAAAACCTGACCCACTCTGAAGAGTCAGCATTAATCCACTGACAGGGCTCTGCCATTAAGGACCGACCTCATAAAGGTTCCATCATCTCAACACCACCACAGCAGCAACCAAACTTCTAGTGCATGAATCTTTGGGAAACAAACTATATTCAGCCCTAAAAAGGATCTAAATAGCACTAGGTATTATAAAGGGTCACAGATTTTTGTAAACAAAGTTGTGACATTGCTATAGTGAGGAGGAGCAGGAAATAGACAATCAAAATATAAAGCAAACTGTGTAAATATCCTGAGAAGCACAGCAAAATGCTTAGAGGGTGCATTTGCAAGGAGGAAGAGATTGGACTGGAGAAGACAGTAAAGATTTTGAAGAACAAGGTATTATTTCATCTTAATTTTGAAAAATAGATAGAGTCAAGATTTTGAACAAGTGAATGGGAACAGGGTGTTTCAGGAGAATGGCCTAAGCCAAATCATGGTGGTGTCGGGGGATTCTGCCATTCAGCTCGTGGGTGGGAACAGTCTGGACACTTCAGCATGACTGAATGTCTGGACTGGAGGTGTTCTGTAGAGCACAAGCCCTTAGAGACAGGCTGCCATTATCTTTCATTCTAAGATATTATTTGAGAGAGACTGAGAAATTTCTCTCTTATAATAATATAAATAAAAGATGTTTTTTACTTTTCAGTAAAGTAGGAAGGTAGGGTATCCTGCTAGGAAATGCAGGTGGAGGACAGAAGGAAATGGAGAAATCTTCCAAGAGTCATTATGGGCCCAGTTAGAGATGAAAACACCCAGAATAGCAGTTTGAATTAATTGGCTGACCAATAGTTCTTGAATCAGAGTGGAGGAAAGTCTATAAAACCATCATCAACATGAGACATGGCTAGTTACCATTTTTTTTATATGTGTTGAATAACCCCAATTTAAAGAAGATCAAATCCTTATATATTCCAGTGTATTGGCAAAGACGTCAATATAAAGTCCCCAAAGAATGTTTCCTTCTTGTTTTTATGCATAGGTCTCATTGCACACCCTACTTTCATATAATCAGCACAGAAATCCAAGCACTCTATTTGTGAGACAAGCAATCAAGCATTGATTGGGACCCAGAGGGAAAATAAGGAGGTGATGAATAAACTAAAGCATATGTCTCAGCCATCAAGTTACCAATAATAAGAGCCAAGGTGGCCATAAAGGAGTTTAATTTTCTATGTCTGCAGTTTCAGGCACAGAGAGATCCAGATAGAAGAAACCTGGATGCTATTTCCCCAACAATAACTCAAAAATTTCAGAAGCTACCTGATACTGAGGATTCCAAAAACATACAGAAATTGAGAAGAGGAAATGAGTAGCAGATCATCATTTAGAAAAAAATAAAGAAGAGCTTCTTTAAAAAATGGCAGGGGCTCTTCACATTTCCTATAAGGACTTGAGACTAGTTCTGGCTTCCCACATACTGTGAAGCGGAGTGTCACATGCCAGTCAAACATAGCCCTTGATGGGAAAGATTGGCAGGCACCAGTGGATATACTTCCATTTCCTTTTAATAATCCTTCAGAGGAATGGACACATCTTTCAGGCATTTTGATCAGGCAAGCAGCTAAAAGTCTCAAACTGAGCCTGAGAATCACCACAGCTGGAAAGACAGGCACTGTTACTATCTATTTGAACTTGCTAATTTGCCTAAAACTGTCAGGGCAAGACATGTCAGAGAGGATTATTTGGCACTGTCAGTCTCTCTAAGAGGCTTTCCATCTTGCAGCCCTTAGTCTCTGTTGATTAAGAGCAGCATAGAGCGCAGTTTTTCTATATATGTCACCTTAAATCGTTTCTTTGTTTCACTAAGAAATAATTCACATCTTGACTCCGCTGTTACAAAGTGGGCTTACAGCTCTCTATGGTAACAACAGTTGTAGGCATTAGCTGAGCTTTCAGAGTTGCCTTTGCATGAAAGACACTGAAAATCCCTGCTCAGAATCCCAGAACCATTTAGCTCCACACCACTGCACCATGGCATCTCATGCTGCGTCTTTCTTGCACTCATTCAAGGGGTACTGCAAGCTGAAGGGCCAGGAATGCCTGTCTCAAGGGGAGACAGAGAACTATTCCACACCCAGGGGAGTAAGAGGTGTGAACATACGTGCTGATGCTTTCAATACCTTCTGTGAATAATTGAACAGCCTTGTTTCAAGCAACCCTGCCAGCCTTCTGATCTTACTCCTGGTCTCACATCTCACTTACAGTTGCCTTGTTGTCATTTATATAACACTTATTTCATTTTTATGGTGCTGGGAATTGAATCCAGGGTGCTCTACCTTTGAGCTACAGGTCCAATCCCTTTTTTATTTGTTTCTTTTTTCACATTTTTAACAGAGTCTCTCTAAGTTGTTAAGGCTGTCCAGGAACTTGTCATCTTCAGTCTCCCAAGTACCAAGATCACAGGTGTGTACGCAGCTTTTAATGATGTTATTATTCATTCAATTTATGACTACAGAGTACTTACTAGGAGTTGTGTGCAGAATTCTGAAGGAACAAATTGTCCCAGTTTTAAGATGAGAGAACCCCCACCTTGAGAAGTGGGGACATTTGTCCAAATGCATGCACCAGTAGCAGTTCGGTATTCAAGCCCAAGTGCTTCTGGCCTGAGAGCCTGTGCACTGATCTAGACAGGGGTCAATGGCTTGGAACAGTCTGCTCAGTACACCAGGATTTTCCTCCTGAAGAGGGAGAAGGCTTAGTGTGTGCATACCCACAGAGACCCATCAGGGTGTGTTGGGATCAGCAATGGAGAAAGCAGGCATCATGGGAAAGGGCTAGAACACTCACAACATCATCAAATGTGTGCTAGCTGGCACATCACTACAAAAGAGTATGTTTACATTTGTACAATTTATACCAATAAAAGCATTTGTAATTTGCAAGTCATTTTCACGAGCAAAATCTCACTGGATCTGCATAGCAACCTTGGGAGGTGGGATGAGCACCATTTTTATTATTCAGATAAAAACCCATAGAGTTGCTAAAAGGTTAAGAAACACTAAGGTTACATGATTAAAAGTAAACGGAAAGGCTATAATTAGAAATATCTTTTTCTAAATTAAGAATATCAAGAAGCTTCTTTTTATTTTTGTGCTGAGCACTTAATAGGCTAAAAAGGAAATTTTTCCTAACTTTCATGTTTTCACCTCTGATTGCTGAGAAATGCCATACTCCTACTTCCAGGGCAAATAGCTTAACCTAAACAATGAGTATAAAACTGGTCTTCACTGGTAGGCTATAGCTGGATTTAACTGCTAAATAAAAGGTGGGAAATCTGATAAGGTAAAGTCAGGAATGCTGTACTATAATTAAAAAATAAATACATCCACATGAGAATTAAAACAAAAGGTGGAGTGAGGGATAGAGGGCTTAACCAGAATCCTTTGGCAGCAATATGATGACGACTTTGTATTAACTAATGTCATAGAGGAGAACCACTGGAGAATCAGAAAGCTTCAATAAGAATGGTGGATAGTACAATTGTACACAAAATAGAAAGACCATGAAAAACAGAAGAACCAAAAATAGACACAAAACAAAAATTGGACCAGAATCATTCATCACAGCCACAGTGCACAAGACAATAAAATAAGTCACTAAATGCATACCATTCTGTTACATTATTATTCTCCTGGCTTAGGGATATGGCACCAAAGAAGTAAAACAGAGCAGGGAGGGACAGGAGAAATAAAAAAGAGAGGCGCTGAATCCTGGAAGCTCAAGAAAAGACAAGGAGTATTCAGTTGATGGAGAAACTCTTCTGAAAAATGGGGCGTATTTCTCCATTGCTTTCTGGATTATTATTATTAAATAAACTTGGTTATGAAGGGCTGGGGGAGGACTTTTGACAATCCTAGCTGTCAGTCCCTCTGCCGACAGTTGCTATTTTTTTTTCCTATTGCTATTCGTTCCTTCTCAGCTTCTCCCTTTATCTCTAGGTGAATGAGCTGAGCGGTTCCGCCCACACAGTGTGAGCTGCTGCCTCCCTTACACTGGAGCTGCTCCTCTTGGAGAAGCAATTGCTGCAGTTCCAGGGGAGGAAACCCCCCATCCTGCTGAAAAAGAGAGCAGGGTTCTCAGGATCTTCACAAGACATAAGCAGTAATGGCAGGCTGGAGTCTGAAGTAACACATAGTTTGAATAGATAGTTGTGGCAGAAATTGGCAACAAACCCCATAATCAAACGTGGGATGGGAATCATATAGCCCTGGGTTTTCAGAGCAAGGAATAGCACCTTCCTTGTGGGTTTAGGCTTTTTAGATAATTTTATGGAGGCTCTAATATCAGTGTAATAGCGAACAGCGATACTCTAGGTTCTACCCTGTAATTTCTAAAGTCACTAAATTTCAAAACATTTTAGTAAAGATCTAAAACAGAATAACAGCGAGCACACAAAAGAGCTTAACAACCTGTCAAAGGGTTTCAATGATGTATCTTCTCTAAATCCAGCTCATTTTGAAATACCTTAAGCCCACATTTATTTATTTTTTCATCTAACTGGACAAATTCCCTTTTTAAACCCTCTCCCCATGGCTATACAATACATTTAAAGAAATAATATGGATGTTTCTAGCTAAGTCTTTAAGTAGCTCTGGACGGTGCTTCAAATCTGGGCATTGCTAGCTTTCTGCAGCTCTCTCACACAGGCACAATCACTAACGACACAAATCCAGGTCTCTGCTGTGAACCCTCTGACATTTGTCAAACTGATAAGCCCGCCCACATTCTCTTTCTGAATTTGTCTTGACAGACAAAAACTGCAGGCAAAAGCATCCAAACAAGGACTTCTTCTCATCTTTTTAGTTGAAGGGTAAGCGTTGTTTAGGTGAGAAATTCCAAGGCAAATTCTATATTCACCCTACGATTTTCTGTTATGTTCTTGCAGACTTATGGGTAAAGTGACATGTTTTAATGTAAGTTCCCATTTCGCTTATAAATAGCTTTTCTAAAAACCAAACTAGATATTAACAACAGTATTTACTTATTGTAAAAAAATGTGCACAGGGCAATAAAATTCAAAAATTAACTGAAATTATAATAAAGTTATTGTATATCATTCATTATAGCATCAACTCTGGCTACCATAGAAAGAACTACATTCAAATAAAGCAAATTTACCTTATTTGGTGATGAAAATGCATGAGTGAAAGCTTGTGTTTGAGTTCCACAGCTTACTGTACACAGCAGTGGGTTTGGTCTGTGGACTAGCAGATCAGCATCACCTGGGAACTTGTTAGAAATGCAATTTTCAAGCCCCACCGCAGACCTATGGAATCAGGACCTGGGGGATAGGGGTATAGCAATCTGGTTAACTAACTGCAAGTGATTGTAATAAATGTGTGAGTTTGAGAACCACTAGTTTAACGGCAATCGGTTAAAATATAGTAACATTTGCCACTTAAAAAGTTTTACAATTCCATGACTTTCGAAAGAATATCAGATCTATAAGTGAACTTATTTTAGATTTATTGAAATGTTGTAAAGATAATAAAGAAAATTTTTATGTATATATATATATACACACACACATATATATATATACACATATATATCATATACATATACCTATCACTACTACTTTTTCTATTAACATCTTTCATCAGAATAGGGTATTTGTCATAACTAATGGCTCTAGATTGGCATATTATTATTAATAAAGCTTAGATTTGATTCAGATATCCTTAGATTTTGCCTAATCTCTGTTTCCTATTCTAGGATCCCATCCTGGATTTTACATTATATTTAACTCAATGTTTCCTGATTGGCTGTGATAATGTCTCTGCTTTTTCTGGTTTTTGATGACTTTAACTGTTTTGAACTGTAATGTTTATATATTTAGAAGAATATCCTTCAGCTGTGATTTATCTGGTACTTTTTCTCCTGATCTGGCTGGGGCAATGGATTTTAGGCAGAAAAACCACACAAGTAAGGTGGAATTCTCATTCTATGATATCAAGGGTATATACTATCACTGGTGAAATCAACCTGGATCCCCTGGTTGAAGTACTATTTGGCAGATTTCCCAATCACTTTTGTGATTGTCTCCTTTCTATATTATATTCTTTGGAAGTTATCCCACACTTAAGGAGTTACGCTCTACCTCCTGGGGGTAGAGTATCTACATCAATCAATACCAGAAGTTGTATCTGAAACATGAGTAAAACCAATTCTAGTATTTGAGATGTTTCTAAAAAGAATTAGAAGCACAAAATTAGTACTCAAGGAAGGACAAATGAAACCCCAATGACATAGAAAATGTGGCTGACAAAAAAGGTCAAATAGCAGACTGGTATGATCAATTCACAGTATGGCCCTCCACACCTGGGAGGTGTGACTTCAGATGGTCACATCTGCGATTTCCATTCCTTTACACTAATACATGTATGATCTCTTTCCAGAACACTATATTCCTTCCCTTTGCCTTTAGTAGTTCTGAACCTTGCCTGCACATTGGGATTACCATGAAAGCTTTCTCTAGAGAGTCTTGGGTAATTGGCATTTTAAAATTTCCCCCGGTGATTAGAATATGCAATCAAGGGTTCAAAAACCACTGCTGCTCTCAGCTCTATCATCTTTCTCAAGTGATATCTTTTAGCTCTGTGAACAGCTAATGGGGAACTAGGGATATGAAATTAGGGCAGAGTGTAAGTTTTCATAGCACTTGAACGTGCTTTTGAGGTACCACAGTGGTGGCAATTAACTCCTCTGGATTAGAAAATTCTCAAAGACCAAATAAAGAGGGGGCAATAAGAGGAAGAACTCATGTTTAAAGAGAAGGTTTTCAAGAGATGGGTTATAGAAACTAAGTAGAAGAGAGGAAGTTTAATTTGGAACTGCTATGAAGCACCGTTTAGTTGGGGACAGATGAGACAAGGACTTGTCTATCAGCAGGATCAACTCCTGAGGTGTTGATCCAAATAAACTTGGAAACTACAAAAGTGAAAAAAAAACCTCTTTATTTAGAATCATTGAAATTGCACACCAGAGAACACAGATTCAGGTAGCTATGAATCAGCATTCCAGAGAAAGCAGGGACTGTGGGTGCTTGCTTATACTGAGCACACAGTATTGATAAAAGAGCAAAAATTCTTTTATGTGGAAATGAGAACAGGTGCTATGTGACAGAGGCTATGAAACTGATAAAAGATTAAAAATAATTTATATACTTAGTAAAGAGTCCATAAAACAAGTCAGATAACCTCTTGCTATACATCTTGAGTCTCTGGACATAATGTGTTGCCTGTTTGAGAAGCTTGTAGTCAGAAGATAACCAAAGTCCACACCCTTGGCAGTAGCTGCAGTAATGCATAAGCTCTTTTCTTTTGATGTCCTCCTGATTCCACTCTGAAAAGCTCTTTCGATGTTATTTTTATCCTAATTTTTGATTCATTGTCACAGAGTTAGGAGAGTTAGAAGTGCAGCAGGACAGTGGCTGGGCATGTTTGCAGATTTAATAAAGGCATGTCTGATGAAGGGAAAAACCATTCTCTGGCACCATGTATAAGAATCTCCTTTCATCTCCTCCCTTCTCTTCTCTGCCCTACTCTTTGTACTAGGAAGTATGGCTAACCAACATGGAATATATCAACAGATTTCCCTAGAGCACTGGCTTCCCAAGGATTCAGCCAACTAGATAGCTTGAGTGGCAGCTGAAAGAGAGGAAGAGAGAGAGAGAGAGAGAGAGAGAGAGAGAGAGAAGAGAGAAGAGAGGAGAGAGGAGAGAGGAGAGAGGAGAGAGGAGAGAGGAGAGAGGAAGAGAGAGAGGAGAGAGGAGGAGAGAAAGAGAGGAAGTTAGGAAATTCTTTACTTGGCTTTCTTGGTCTGGCTATGTCCTGAAATGAAGGCAACTGTTCTCTTTGAGACAGACTTCTCTATACAACTGATGGTGCCATCTGCTTCCTTTTGAAATCCTTACTGACATGCAGCACGAGGTGCAAATTCTTTTCCTTTCTGTTTGTCCATTTTGTCAGCAATAGTGTGTAGAGATGCTCTCCAAAACTCTGTCCCCTACATTTCCATGCTCCCATGGCAAAATGATTCCATGAACAATCTCATTTCAGTTCTGATTCTACCCATCTAACAAGAATAGCAAATAGACGAACCACTGCACACAAGCAATGTTCTTCTCCCTATGTCTAAACACATTTTCTCTTTTCTTGAGGTTCTGGTTTAATGTTCAACCTCAGTCTTCTCAACTGCTCCTCAACTTCTTTCCTTCCGGCCCTTTTATTTTCTGTAAATATTTACCTCCTTAAAATAAGAAGATTTTTTTTTAGCTATTGGATTAACAATAAACGTTTTTAAGAAACAAAATTAAAGCAATTTGTAAGAACCTCTAATATTTATTGAATGATTTGGCACCATGATTTCCAGACTTTCATATTAATTGAAATCTATGATGTGATTCATTACCCCAATTATAGATAGAGAAGAGGCAAAACAAGAAGAGTTGACACATTTTAGCTCACAAAAGAAGCATGATGGAGCCCCAAGGTGGGCTTTAAGTAAGCAGATTATGCATTCCTCTATCCATGATTCATCTTCTTCCCTGTTCTTTTTTTCTTCTTTCTCTATATTTCTCCCTTTTTTCTTTCCCAATGACTGCCTTCTTCACTTTCTAATTAAAAAAATATGGCTGGGCATGGTGGCACACGCTTGTAATCTCAGCATTTGGGAGGCTGAGACAAGAGGATTGTGGTTCATGGCCAGCCTCAGCTACTTAGCAAGGCCCTTCACAACTCAATGAAACCCTGTTTCAAAATATAAAGAATAAAAATAGGGCTGGGGTGTAGCTTGGAGGAAGAATGCCCCTGATTTCCATCCCCAGTACCACAAAAAATATCTTTCTGAACATGTGCCTTCTCCAGGGATTTGTGCTGCTGGCTGGGGATAGAGAAACATTGAAGATAAAACTCTTGATTTCAGTGAGCTTATATTTTAGTGGGGCAATAGATTATGGGTATTTGCCTTTTTATTACTTATAATTATTATTTTTGAAAAGAGCAAAATGTAGCATATACCTTGTACAATTTTTAAAAAGTTACAAACAATGAGTGATTCAGTCCTTCAGAAGGTAGAAAAACATCTTAATTGGGCTGTTGAGAGATGGATTTTGTAAGAAATTTAGGATGAGCTTTGGAAGAGGATGGAGCTTATGGAAAGAAGATGTGGTGGCATTCTTCACAGTTGCCTATTTAGGATCTAGACGCCTAGAATAAAATTTCTTGAGAAACCTTAGTAAAATTGTTAAGGCCTTAGTCTTTTTTCTCTTATTCTCTTAATAGAAGTTAGGAACAGTCAAGTGATGGCAAATGCTGATAATGGCTTTAGGAGAAGTTGGGAATTTGTGGTTAGAGAAGAATTTAGCCTTAAGTCTCTAGAAACCTAAAAATATTATATGTATGAACTCATAGTAAAAATACTCTACCAATCTACAAATTTTTTTTAAAAAAACTTCTATTGGTGCATTGTAATTATACATCATATATGGGTATGGAGTGACAAGAATATACATGCACTCAACTCTCAGAGCATTTCCTTCTGGGTTTCACCTCCCTTTTCCCCTTTCCCCGTACATGTCTTTGAAATTGGCATTGGTACCCGGGCGTGTTGGCGCACGCTTGTAATCCTTGCGCTTGGGAGGCTGAAGGGAGGATTGCACAGGTTCTAAGCCAGTCTCAGCTACTTAGTGAGGCTCTCAGTAACTTAGGGAGACCCTGTTTCCAAAAAAAATATAAAATAGGTCTGAGTGTAATTCCGGAGGTAGAAAGCCTCTGGGTTCCACCCACAGTACCACCAAAGGAAAAAAAAAAAGAAAGAAAAGAAAGAAATTGGCATTGGTAATTTAACAAAGATAGCATTATTTCAACTGTTACCTTTTTTATGCCACTATCCCGCCCCCTTCTCCTAGACCTCCTCCATCATTCACTAAGTGAGCTTAGCCAGTCTCAAAAAGCTAATAATTGTATATTTTATCTCATATGTGGGAGCTAGCTAGAAATTTGGAAACAAAGGTAACTGCAAATAGAGAAACAGATTTTATTTGATACATAAAAATTCCTAATAATTTAGTTCAGGTTTTGACAAAAATATAATTGATTTTGCCCTAGGAAATAGAAAGCCCAGCCAATACTGTATATAAAAAAGTTTGGCTTAGTCCAATTAACAATTGCCCTTTTATCTCATGACATGCAGAGATAAACAGAAATAGTCCCAGCAATATGAGTACCATGCTTCTTAGCGCTAACCACATGAATTTAGACAAAGATCTCTTTGGTTACAGATATAAATCCACATAAAACAATCATGTGGGTTGGAAAATGAGATAGTGTTCTAATTTCTCTGTCTTTACAATAAAACGTCTGGCAGCATTTAACATTTCTGACTTTATCATACATTATACCCCTTTGAAATTTCAATTTCAGGATGTTAATTAGAATGTGCCATGTATCAGTACTTAATGGAGCTGAAATCTTAGGCAAAGGTCACTTGACTACTCATTATTTTTCTTTGTTGCTTCTAAAACTATTGGATTCCCTCTGTTACTCCAAATTCCTTCTGCAATTAAATAATTTAGAGAAAAACTACTCCAAATTCCTTCTGCAATTAAATAATTTAGAGAAAAACTCTCAGTGAAGTCACATAGATACCCACACATGGATATCTCTGTAAGACCCAGCTTACCAGAGCTCAGCACAGTACTTTACACAAAATAAATATTCAGTAACTCTGCTAAATGTGTGATCAGAACTTAATACAAGTTGATAGTAATGATATTAAAATATTGCAGCAATATAAACTATTAAGTTATAAAGAACCACCACTCTGAGAGAAGTGTTCAATGATTTTCTGATCACTGATCTTCCAGCCACTAGCTCCTCCTTTCCCCCTCTCCACCCTTCCCCCTTTTCTTTATGAGAGTTGATGAAACTAAGACAATTAGTGCTAGATTTTGTCAGAGGAAGAAGAATGGCCTTGATTTGGTTGATTAAATTATGAAATTTAAGTAAACACAGTATATTTTCTAAGAAATAGGTTAGTGGACTGTCAGCAAGTGGTAGTTTTAATAAGAAAGAGAAGGGTGTGATAGAAAGCCAATATCTTCATACTAGTGAGAGCTCAGGCACTTGTTTAAACTTACATCAGAGTTCTTGTGTCTAATATTATTGTAGCATGTCAGACATACTTCAAATAAAAATATTGTCCAATGAAACCAAAATTAAAAATTGAGTGCATGTGATGAATTCTGATGTCTACTCTACAATTTTAGACAAGTAGCTTAGAAATTGCAAACAGCAAATGTCTCATATGAGATATTTCTCCTCTTGAGCTTCTTGCCTAATAAAAACAAACCAAAGTAAAACAAACCTGAAATTTATTTTAAAAGTTTGTTTTCCTTATGGCTGAGTAAAATTCCATCATTTACATGGAACTGGAGAACATTATGCTAAGTGAGATTAGTCAGACACAAAAAATAAGAAATTGGATGCTCTCCTTAATATGTGAAAGTTGGGGAGAAAATGGGTCATAGGAGGAACTCTAGATGAAGAAGGAGATGCTATAGATGAGCAAATAAGGCGACCTGAGGGATGGAAGGTGGGAAGAGGGAAATTCTCTAATGTTCATGATGTACATTAACAAATATATCAAGAGTCAATCACTAAGCCAAATATGAGAAGGAGGGAGAGGGAGGGAATGGGGCGGAAATTGGGTGATGTGTGCATGTATGCCTCCACCATCTTGTACTCCATTAAAATGTATGACTACAATTCATCAGTAAAAAGTTTTAAAAATTTTTGCTTTCTTTAGCATTTCATCTTAAATAATTTCCAGGAAGTATAAGGTACTAAATATTCACTTGAAATATTATTCACTTAAAACAATGTTTCCAATAAATACGACATTATAGAAAACTGGGAAGCAATAAAACATTTTGGATGATGATGCAAATGCATCATCTCTTAGGACTGAGGCATATACATCATCCCTTATTACCCTCCATAACTGACAGATATAACATTATTTGCTATGCAAAAAGTTCCAGAGAGCTGTTATTTATCAGGCTAGTTACAAAGGTTGTACCAACTATTTATGAAAGTTTAAGGGTACAATTGAGTTACCTATTGTTTTTCTAGCCCCAAACCACAAACTCAGGTAGGTTTTAGGTGCACTAAATTGAGCAAAACCAAATAAAACACAGTCTTGCTTTTGCTGCTCTGGAGAGAAACCAGAACTTCTGTTTGCTGGAACCCAGGGGCATTCTACCTCTGAGCTACACCCTCTGCCCTATTTTTTATTCTTTATTTTGAGACACGGTCTCACTAAGTTGCAGAGAGTCTCACTAAGTAGCTGAGGCTGTCCGGCAACTGCAATCCTCCAGTCTCAGACTCCCAAATGCTGGGATTACAAGTGTTTGCCACCACACCTGGCTCTTAAAATGTAATTCTGACTAATCTCATTTAGCATAATGTCCTCCAGTTCCATCCATTTCCCTGTAAATGATGTAATTGTGTTTTTCTTTATGACTGAGTAAAATTCCATGGTGTACATATCCCACGGTTTTGTAAGCCATTCATCTGTTGATGGACATCTTGGCTGGTTCTATAGTTTGGCAACAGTGAATTGTACAGCTATGAACACAGGTGTGCATACATTATTTTGGTAGTTTAGTTTTCTTTCTGTTAGGTAGATATCCAGAAGTGGTATTGCTGGATCATATGGTAAGTTCATTCCCATTTTTCTAAGGATCCTCCATACTGTTTTCCAAAGTGATTACACTAATTTGCAATCCCACCAACAATGTTTTAGAGTTACCACTTCTCTGCTGGAGCCAGCCGGCAAAAGTACAGGTTCTGAAGAGAAGTGTGAGGATGAAGAATTCAACTCTAAGAATTTGCTTCTCAGAATATTTAATTTATTCTAACATGGGGGGGGGGCGTCAGCCTATTATCTCTACTGGTTGACCCCTGCTCCTGGGTCAATATTTTCTACTGGTCAACGACTACTCCTGGGTCAGTATTCTCCATTGGGCTAATGCTGGGTTTATTTTTCCAGAGGTATTTATACAGTTACAGGTCAATCAACATCCTCCTGCTACCACCACCAGAATACAATAAAAACCAATCCAAAGCACATATATTACAGATAGGTTAATCAGTACCTTCATGCCATCACCATCTGATCTTCTCCCAGACCTTTTACTGTGAACTTTCCATGACCCCAAACCTTGTTGACTCTGGAAGGACAGTTAGCTGAGTCAGAAACATTAATCTAGGGGGAAAGCCTTACTGGCTCCCCACACTTCTCCACATCCTCACCAGCATTTGTTATTGTTTGTATTTTGAATTATTGCAATTCTAGTTGGAGTTAGGTGAAATCTCAGGGTAGTTTTGATTTACAACTCTCTGATTGCTAATAGTGTTGAGCATTTTTTCATTCATTTATTGGCCATTTGAATTTCTTCCTTTGTGAAGTGTCTATTTAGTTTGCTTGCCCATTTTTTTTTTCTTGCGATACTGGGGATGGAACCCAGGGGCTTTCTACCTTTGAGCTATACCACCAGCCCTATTTTTTATTCTTTATTTTGAAACAGGGTCTTACTAAGTTGCAAAGGGACTCTCTAGGTAGTAGCTGAGGCTGTCCTCTAATGGAGATCCTCTTGTCTCAAACTCCCAAATGCTGGGATTACAAACCTGTACCACCATGCCCAGCTCTTGCTTACCCATTTTTTGATTGGGTTATTTGTTTTCTTAGTTCTGAGTTTCTTGAGTTCTCTGTATATTCTAGATATTAGTCCTCTACCAGAGGAGTAGTTGGCTCTCAGTTGAGGTTCTTGATAGTTTCCTTTGCTGTATAGAGGACATACTAAGTCACAGAAAATAATAAATCGTATGCTCTCCCTGATATGTGAAAGCTAGGGAGAAATGGGTCATAGGAAGAACTCTAGATGAAGAAGGAGATTCTATAGATGAGCAAATAAGGTGACCTAGAGGAATAGGAGGGAGGAAGAGGGAAATTCTCTACTGCACATGATGTACTTTAACAAACCTATCAAAGTTTATCACTAAGCCAAAAATGAGAGGTAGGGAGGGGGAGAGAATGGGGCAGGAACTGGGTAAAGGCTAACTGGGTGATGTGTGCATGTATGCCTCCACTATCTTATATCCCATTAAGATGTATGACTACAATGCAGCAATAAAAAATAAATAAAATATAATTCTGAATGCAAAGTAGAAAAATGGAAGAGTTATAAATAAGATTCTAGCTGATTGGGACTTTGGAGACCTGCTAGTTCAACTTTATAATTTTACAAATAAAAAAACTGAGGCTTTGAGAAGTCTGACCTGCTCAGGGTCATGCAATTTAGTCAGTGCAAAAGAATGAAAAAATATATTTAAGAAAGAAAAAACTTCATCTCTTAAACAGTACTTAACTCCTAGAAAATGGGTTTATTTACTTCATTATATTGATAAAAAATTAATTTTAATATAACATGAAACTTATGTTTCTGGTCTTGAAGATGAAGAAAGAAGCCGCAAACTAAGTAACTTTTTCCAGCTTCTATAAGCCAAGTATGTAGGTGGTTTCCAGAAGCTGGAAGAAGCAAAGAAACTGATTCTCCCCTAAGTGTCTCTGGAAAGAGTGCAGCCCTTCCAATATTTCTTGGCATCCTATGTCAAATTTGGGAATAGCTGAGAGCACTGAGGCTATTGTTCAACTTTTTCAAGCACATTTGTCATCTCCCCATCTGGGGCCCTACTGCTCAGTAGAGAGTCAGGAAAGAGCAAGATGGCAGTGATTTACTTTGGGGATCTCTTCAACTTCTGTCCCAATTCTTTTATAGTCTCAGGAGAAGATGTTGACTCTTTTAATCTTTCAATGGTCCCCTTTTTTTCTCGCTCTCCTAACCTCTGGGAACCAAGTGGGGAAGTATTTAGCAAGCTCTTGACCTTTTTATCTAGCTTATCTGTATATTTTGGGGAAAAAAGAAAATATGATATAAATCTCTCCCACTAAGGGGAGATTTAATTTTGAGTAATTAAAAAAACCCATAGACAAGCCATTCAACACCAGTTTCTTATAGCAACTGTATTGGTTATTGAGCCAGGGAATGAAGATACAAAAACTATTTCTCATAGGTACACTCTCCTTTACTTCTCAGTGGCCATTATTCTTGTTCTAGCCATCAACTACTTGAACTTTAAAAAATAATCCTCTGTAGGGGTTCTTCTAATTAAATTATATCTCAATCTATCCTCAAATAGGGGCAAAGTGGATCTTTCAAAAAGTGCCCTGTATAATGCACTAGTTAGTAGCTACATGTGGCTATGCCAACATACACTTAAGTAAAAACTTTTCTCAGTACCACTAGTCTCATGACAAGCACTTAAAAGCTTCATGTGGTGTGTGGTCTGTGGCCACCACTGGATAGAGCAGGTATCAAAAGTTCTTGTCATCACAGAAAGTTCTATTGGGCAGCCTTGTTCTTAAATGGAAATCTGTTGCCATCACCATTTTTTCTTACCTGAAATAAAACCTACAGACTCTTGTTGGTAGTAAAAATTCTTTATGTGGTGGCCCTCACAGTTTTGTCTAGTGTTACTCTGAAACTCATTGCTCATTTTCTGAAGACCATCCTCTGCCCTGCCCTGCTATTTATCATTAAAGTCTCAGCATATATTTTATCCTCTGTGACATTGCTGAAGCCAACTTTAATGTCTATTCTTCTCTTTTTTACTAGGAGTCCTATTGACTTTACATAAAACATTTTCACTTTGTTTTTTTTTCTTTGTACACTTGTCTTTTAGTAGTTTGAAAGCTCCTTGGTAGTAGAAAATACTTTTGTTGGTGCATGTCTGCATATATACACAAATATATATACAATTTGTATATATATTTTTAAAGAAAGTATAGTGGTGCACAATTATAATCCTTGTACTTGGGAGAGTGATACAAGAGGATTACAGTCTCAGGAATTTAGTGAGGCTCTAGAAATTTAGTGAGACTGTTTCTTTTCTTTTCTTTCTTTTTTTTTTTTTTGGTGGTACTGGGGTTCCTGGAAGCCCTTCTACCTCCGGGATACACTCCCAGACCTATTTTTCCATTTTTATTTGGAAACAGGGTCTCCTAAGCCAGCGAGACTGGCTTCGAACCTGCGCGATCCTCCTGTCTCTGCCTCCCAAGCACAGGGATTACAGGCGTGCACCACCACGCCTGGCAGTGAGACTGTTTCTAAATAAAAAATAAAGTAGAGCTGGGGTGTAGCTAGGAGGTAGAATGCCCCTAGGTTCAATCCCTAGCACCCCTCCCCAATAAATAAATATTTTAAATTTAATAAATAAATTTACTCAGCAAGTATCATAGGCATTGAAAAATATTCTATATCTCTTCTCTTAGAATTATATCAAAATAGATTGCTCTATCCCTGGAATTGATAACTGTGCAATCCTTCCACTTGGTCACACTAGTCACTTAAGGAATATGTGTGTGTGTATATATATATATATATATATATATATATATATATATATATATATATTCTCTAAAACATATTAGATTCTAAATGATTGCTACCCTGTATACATATAATTGTAATCCTTTATAGACATATAAATATTACATTAAAATATATAAATATATATGTATACATATATACAAAACACTGTAATCCTTTCAGCAAGGATTACTAGATCATTGAGTTTCCAACTCAATACAGAAGTAAGTTTTGTGCCATAAACATAATTTGGTGTAGCAATCATACAAAGAGACCTATTAGAAAAAAATTTCAGGTAGTCATTTAAGAGTTCAATTCTCAGTTCCATTTATTCACTCAGATTGCTTCTTTATTTGTGGAGAACAAGCAAGTTTAAATTTTTAATGCAAAGAACAGTTACGCTCAAGAGATGCTGTGAAAACCTTGTCTCTAAAAAATGCTATTCCCACGGCTAACTTTGATAAAAATAAGGATGTGTAATACACTTAAGAAAGTAGATAAAGTAGTATTGATTTTCTTGATATCCAAGAAATTAAACCTGAACACATCCAGAATTTAAAGCTAAGTACTTGAATGATTGACCCACATTGAATATTTAATGTTGGATTTAGTCTTTATCTTAATATGAAATAGGTGAATTGTAAAAGTGTAATAAAAAATAGTAGCTTTTTCTCACTGAAGTTCTCCCATGTGTCTAACATTCTGCTAGATGTCTTACTTATACTTCTCACTGAATCTCCATAAACTATTTTCAAAGTAAGTATTATCACTTTCCTTGGCACAAGGCAGAAATGAAGCTCAGAAAAATAGTTCATTGTAAGATCACATTTCTGGAAAATGACAGAACCAGAATCTGAAAAGATGTCTGATGCAAAAACAAAAAACAAAACCAAATTTCATCATCTACACAATATTTTATTTCAACACAGTAACTGCCTTATTCTATGTTGTCTTTTGGGGTGTAGATAAATTGATAGAGTATTGTATATGAACTTTGGAGATTAAAAAAAGAAGTAATTTTCTCTTAGTTGGGTGTGGTGGCACATGTCTGTAATTCCAGCAATTGGGAGGTGAAGATAGAAGGATTGTAAATTGGAGGCTCAGCAACTTAGTGAGACCTTGTTTCAAAATAAAAATGGTCTTTAGACTGAAGATAGAATGCCAGTGAGTTTAATCTCCAGGAGAATTTGCCTTCTTTGGGCCTTTCTGCATTGTTTTATGATATAATGCAAAGATCAGTAAAATTAAAAGCAGAAGGTAAAGATTTGAATTCTTTCTCCTTCTTGTGCTCCTGTTGTGACTTCCTCTGACTTCTTGAAATTTACATGGAAGAACCAAAATATGATTATATTATATTATAACATGTCATATTATATAGATATTAAAATTTACATTCTATATGAAAAGTAAAAACAAGGATATAAGCCAAAACAATACTAATGGGACCCAGCGAAGAACCCAGAGAAGGCACAAACTTCCGAAGCCATGGGAAAGAGGAATAACAATGGAGCAATGAATGCCCACAACCCCACAACATCAGAACCTGATAAAACAGAAATTCAGAGATTTCTAGAAGATCAAATCAGGAAAATAACTGTAGAAATAATAGAGGTGTTTCAAAAACAATTCAGAGAGAGCCAAAGAGAGATAAAGGATGCAATTAATGAAGTAAAGGCCTCAATTCAAAGTACAAACAACCGATAAGACCACACGGAGAATAGAATCTTGCTCCTAGAAGATGATCATTCAAAAAATGAATGCATAGTTTCCAATTTAGAAAAAAAATTCCGACAGCAAGAATCTGACATTGAAGAAATATGGGCCCATTTTAAGAGAGCTAACCTAAGAATAATTGGAATAGAGGAGGGAAAAGAAGGTGAAACCAAAGGGATCAACAATCTCTTCAAGGAATAATAGCAGAAAATTTTCCAGACATAGAGCAAGAGGTCGATACACAGGTCCAGGAAACTTATAGAACTCCCTTTAGAGAGGATCGGAGAAGAGGATCCCCACGCCACATAATTGTCAAAATGACCAATGTGGAAGCCAAGCAGAGAATCTTAAAGGCAACAAAAACAAAGGGCCAAGTGACATTCAGAGGCAAACCAATTAGAATCACTCCAGACTTCCCAAACCAAGTCATGAGAGCCAGAAGGGCTTGGAGTAACATATTCCAAACTCTGAAAGAAAACAACTTCCAGCCAAAAATTTCCTACCCAGCAAAACTTTCTATCAAATTAGATGGGGAAATAAGAAGCTTCCACGACAAACAGAAACTGAAGGAATTTATGTCTTCAAAACCAGCACTAGAGAAAATACTCAAAGAGATTAACTACAAAGAGAAATAGGTAACACACTCCAGAACTAGAGAAACAAGATTTTCCATCCAACAGACAACTAAGATTGGTTATCTGTGGAGATTCATTATTTATGTTAGTCTTTTACCTATCTCTAAATTGTATTGTTTGTTTTTATTGTTGCTAATTTTTAGGATTTCTAGTTGAAATATTAATATACCTTCAGATATAGCATTTGGAAATATTTTATACCATTCTATCAGTAACTTTTAACTCTGTTTACATTGTCTTTGGATATACAATATTTTTTTATTTTTTAGGGAGTTTATTTACCCTTTTGTTGCCTGTGCCATTGGAAACATATCCAAGAAATCACTGCCAATTTCAATGTTGTGAGGTTTAATGACCCAGACTTTCTTCTAAAAGTTTATAGTATTAAGATTTATATTTAGGTCTTTTATCTATTTTGAGTTAAGATTTGTATATGTGTTAGGTAAGGGTCCAATTTTATTCTTTTTCATGGAATTATTATTTTTCAACAATATTTAGTTAAAAGATTATTATTTCCTTCACCAAATGTTCGTGGAAACCTTGTCAAAAATAATTTGACAATATATGGAAGAATTTATCTCTAGGCTTTTATTTAACTCCAATGGTTTATATATCTGCCTTTAGAAGAGTACTATACTGTTTCAATTATTGTAGCTTTATATGGTTTGAAATCAGAAAATATACATCTTCTAGCTTTGTTCTTCTTTGAGATTGTTTTGGGTATCCAGAGTTCATATTTCATATCAGGATAGATTGTTTCTGAAAAATAATAAATAAATGTATGATAGTTTCACCTAAAAAAAGAAAAGAAAAAATATTCTCTGGTAAGAAAGAAAGCAAAAAGAAATATTGAAATGTTATCTTTAAGTCATCAAAAGCTTGGTATCAGACAAATGAAACTGTTATGTGAGATTATCATCGTTAATATTGGATAAATTGCTATAAAACTAGGTGTCAACCACTAAGCCAAGCATGGGAAGGAGGGATGGGGAGGGAACAGGGTGGGGATCAGGTACGGGCTAACTGGGCGATGTGTGCATGTATGTCTACAAAAGTATTTTCTTTATACCATTATGATGTATGAATACATTGCACCAATAAAAAAATGTTAAAAAATACTAATGGTTATGAGGGGCCTAATTTTCATTCTTTATACTCCTAAACAAAAAAGATATTATGGTATAGTACAATTTATTTCTAAGTGAATCAATAATACAAATTAAAAATTTATTTATGTAATCTGAAAATTAATTCTCAATTTTTTTTCTGGAAAAAGTGCTTAATTATTCCTACCTCACCGAATGGTTTAAAAGGTCAAATTTTCAGAGTTACTAAGTATGGTGGGTTTAAAGCACACTGCTTTCTGAAATGGAAAAGCAAGGACCTAATCTAAGGAAAGAGATAATCAGGGGTAATTTATCAAATGCTAGAAATAAAGAAGCAAGGCAAGGAGCTTTTGTAGCAAAGGAGTCTGTGAAATTCATCTTGGAATGTAGATTGGAGGAATAATGATGATATACAATGAGCCTGGCAAAAGAATTGCTTTCCAAATGGCAGCTGCTATCAGACAGCAGTGATATTTCTTCAGGCATAGTGCAGAACAATGAGACACAAACACTACTTAGCCAAAGGCCAAAGCAAGTAAGAGACCCTGAACATCTATCCAAACACACCAGGCCAAATCACAGAGTCTATGAAGGCACAATTAGCCTACAGTGTCCAGTAGTGGAATTTAGGAAAATTAAGTTCAAGAGAGAAAACTTGTTTTCAAGACACTTGCCATACAATAGGAACTTTGGCCAGAGCTACTATGCAAACTTATGGGGCAAGAGAGGTGGTGATCAGGAGCAAGGCTGACATGATGCTTATATGACAAAGAGCTGAACAAAGTTCCCTGCATTGCTTCCTTCTAAGATACAACAGCCAAGGGTAGTATAGAATTCCAAAAGGCATGTGTCTCGAGCTGCCAACAATTAGCATCGTAAGTTGATATCCAAGAAGACATATGCATACCAAGGTCCCACTCATCCAGAGGAACAGTTAATAAATGGTGATTGCTAGCTCTTGCTTCTAAAATTTAGGCCAACCCTTCCCATATTTCTGATGTGAACCTTTCCAAAACTGGTGCATAGTGTCCCCACCCAATCTGCCTTTCTGAAGTGGCAGATCCTGCTAAAATGTTATTTGTAAAATTGTGACACTGTAGCCTTAGGGGCCAGTTGCAAAGGCTCCATCTCTCTCAATGGACTTGTCCCCCTCTCTCCTCACTGACATTATTATTAGAAAAACACAAATTAGCTTTAAATAAAAAAAAAAATTGGCCAACACAAATGAACAAGGCAAAAGAAATGTTTGTTTTTAATAATCATAAAAATCAACTCATATTTTTTAAACACTTCTTTTATTCTAACCACTTTCTATCCACTCATTCAGGAAATACTGAGGGCCTCTCGGCACTGTTCTGGGCCATTGGAAGGGTGCTACTGAGTAATACCAATCGGGTTTCTATTCTTATGGAACACCAGTCTCTACTGGAGAGCAGAAAATGGGTAAAGGAGTAAGATGAAAAGATAAAAGTAAACTGATAACTATCATGAAGCAAATAAAGCAAGTAAAGTTAGGATGGTTTACTTGGAATGGTATAGTCAAGGATCGACTAGAAGATCCTATTTGAGCTAAGAGCTTAATCACACAGTGACACATTAGGCCTGAGAAACCGAAGTTAAAGGGAGACGGAATCAGGCCCTAAGAAGGGAAGAACTCCTGTGCGCTCCAGGGATGGGAGGAAGGCTGAGGTGAGCACAATAAGATTAGAGAGGAGGCAAAGGCTTCAGTGAAGAGTTTGACATGTCTTTTCTGTGTGTAGGAGTCATTGGCAGATTCTAAGCAGGACAGTGAAGTGATTGCCATTTCCAAACTATTGCTCAAGCTGTTTTATGATGACTAGCTTACAGGGGACAAGAATAGAAGGAAGAAGGCATGCGGACCTGTCAATCTCAGGCCGGAGGTAGTAGAGCTGGGTTAGGACAGGACTACAGAGGAGTGATCAAATGCATGCACTATTGGTTAAGATGCATAAGCCTAAGGAAGATGTCAAAATTTTTTTATGGAAGCAGAATTGATAGACTTAATTACAAGTTAGCTAGTGGGTATGAATCACAGAACGATCAAGGGTGACTCCCTGGTGTCTGACTTGAACAGCTTAATGGATGGAGTTCCATTTTCTATGATAAAAAGAAAATGTGAGAGACATGGTTCTTGGAAAAAAAAAATGTAATCTACACCATAACCCTGCAGTAGTGTTAGTTTCTTCATATTACATATGGAAAAACAGAGCCTTAGATCAGTTGTTCAAATTATCCTGGGTAGCTGGAGAGCAATACTGTGAGATGAAATCCAGAGAAGCTGGCTCCAGGGCCTGCCCTCTCAACCACTTCTGCACTGGTTCACTATTACCACTTGTGTTCTACTCATATGAACAGAATCTGATCATAGCAGCAAAAGCCAGTAATTTAAAATCCCAAGAGCAGGAAATTCTTGGTACTTGTAATAGCTATATAAATCCTAGAGAAGGTAGGATAATTTGAGAATACTGACAAGGGGAATGAAATAAAGGCTTTCCTTTTGAACATTTCTCAGCTGTATTTAGGCTACAACACTGGTGATATTGATGCTAGTTGCCTTCCAGCTATATCTTCTTCTTGCTAAGACAACATTGGCCACATGCACTGAGCTTCCTGATTCTCTACTTAAAGAATTCCAGGAAAAATACAAAAAAAGGGTACAAAATGCCTGCCCCACCCTTAGGTTGATATGCTGGTTTTTCTTTATGACTTTGATTTCACGAGCACTGGCTCTTCTTTCCAACATGATTCTGGGTGGGGACCTTTCTGTTACAGGATATTAAACATGACAATCACACCTGTTCTTCTGTGATAACAGTAGAAGGTGAGAGGCTCAATCAATCACAAGTCCCTAGCATTGTATTCAGACATCGACATGTTTTTGATAAGCTGATCTGAAGTCTCTAGATATTCACCTTGGGCAGGAAGACACGGCTTATCCTGCTCACTGGAAATCAGTGCCTGGGCTTGCAGCTCAGAAGGGGTTCTGTGTGACCTCACAAGCTGCCATTAGCAGATACTTTTGCTTGGCTGTGGGGGTGGCATTTGACATAAGAACACTCTGTAGAACAAGAGAACGTTAACAGTACAATTAGTAAATCGCATCACCTTTTAAAAATAGGGTCTATTTTTACATTTACTTCTGAATTGTGAAAAGTTTCTCCTTTGAGATGTTGCTGTTTTCACTGATGAAAGACTAAAATTAAATCACCTGCTTCTCCAGAGGATACATTTCTCGTGTTCTCCTTGGCAACTTAACCTTTCTGAGTTTCCTTAGGCAGAGTCACTGCAAAGAGCAAGTCTTACATGTGCTTGTAGGGAAGTAAACCCTGGGGGTTACAGGGAGTTAGTAGCACTTAGCCCATAGAAAAGTCTCACTTTCAGTAAATCCCGAGGCTGCTGGACTTTTGCTCATTATCCAGTTTTCAAAGCTTTGCACTACAAGTGAAGACTTTGGCGGTGACTTTCTGTAAATGAGCTGTGGATTTTATTTGTACTTCAACAATTCCAGGTTTACTTTTTATTCTGTTCAGAGTGGTTAATCCCAATCCTTTTACAAAACAATTAAGTTCAGATATGTGGGGAAGTTTTTTGGTTCTGGAAAAAGTGTATCTGCTGTTCTGTGCTGGAGCCAAAATTGCTGAAATGAGACTCAATTCAGTGTTTGCTATAGATCTTGATCACTTTTATTTAGAAGAAGTTCTTTAATATCCTTTTTTTTCGCTTTTTCTGTAAAGTTCAGAATACTTACAACCAAAAGCAAATACATTTGTTCATTTATTTCATTTTAAATTCATAGTTAAGCATTAGAAGCTATGTCCCTACAACGCGTTGCCAGCTGTGTAGTCTGTGGAGTCTTGTGCTAGTCAGTCTGTTCTTTCCCGTGAGGCAGAGCAGAGGAGAAGCCATGTGGAGTGCACACTGAAGACAGCAGCTTGCCACAACTAGGAAAGCAGCAAACTTGAGCTGCTAGTGTTGCCACGATTTCTTTAGAGAGGCAGCAAGGGTATAGTGACAGCTTGCATGGAAGATAAGAAACACAAGTGACTTGAATGAGATCTGTAGCAGGGTAAGGAGAAGAAACTGTACTGGAGGTTGAAGGACAGGCATCTTTTTTTTTATTTTTATTGGTACACTGTATTCATACATCATAGTAGGATACATACTTTTGTAGACATACATGCACACTTTTCCCAGTCAGCCCCCACCAAATCCCTACCCCATTCTCTCCCTATCCCTCCTTCCCATGCTTGGCTTAGTAGTTGACATCTAGTATTATGGCAATTTATCTAAAATTAAAAATGATAATCTCACATAACAGTTTCATTTGTCTGATACCAAGCTTTTGATGACTTAAAGATAACATTTCAATATTTCTTTTTGCTTTCTTTCTTACCAGAGAATATTTTTTTTCTATTTTTTAGGTGAAACTATCATATATTTATATATTTATTTTTCAGAAAAAAATCTATCCTAATATGGAATATGGACTCTAGGTACCCAAAACGATCTTGAAAAACAACAAAGCTAGAAGATATATAAAGCTACAATAATTGAAACAGTGTAGTACTATTCTAAAGGCAGATATATAAACCATTGGAGTTAAATAAAAGCCTAGAGCTACATTCTTCCCTATATTGTCAAGTTATTTTTGACAAGGTTTCCACATACATTTGGTGGTGGAAATATTAATCTTTTAACTAAATATTGTTAAAAAATAATAATTACATGGAAAAGAATAAAATTGGACCCTTACCTAATCCCATATACAAATATTAACTCAAAATAGATAATAGACCTAAATATAAATCTTAAGACTATAAACTTTTAGGAGAAAATCTGGGTCATTAAACCTCACAACATTGAAATTGGCAGTGATTTCTTGGTTATGATTTCAATGGCACAGGCAACAGAGGAGTATACAAACTCCCTAAAAAATAAAAAATATTGTATATCCAAAGACAATGTAAACAGAGTTAACAGTTACTAATAGAATGGGATAAAATATTTCCAAATGCTATATCTGAAGGTATATTAATATTCCAACTAGAAATCCTAGAAATTAACAACAATAAAGGCAAACAATACCCTTTAGAGATAGGTAGAAGACTAACATAAATAATGAATCTCCACAGATAACCAATCTTAGTTGTCTGTTGGATGGAAAATCTTGTTTCTCTAGTTCTGGAGTGTGTTACCTATTTCTCTTTGTAGTTAATCTCTTTGAGTATTTTCTCTAGTGCTGGTTTTGAAGACATAAATTCCTTCAGTTTCTGTTTGTCGTGGAAGCTTCTTATTTCCCCATCTAATTTGATAGAAAGTTTTGCTGGGTAGGAAATTTTTGGCTGGAAGTTGTTTTCTTTCAGAGTTTGGAATATGTTACTCCAAGCCCTTCTGGCTCTCATGACTTGGTTTGGGAAGTCTGGAGTGATTCTAATTGGTTTGCCTCTGAATGTCACTTGGCCCTTTGTTTTTGTTGCCTTTAAGATTCTCTGCTTGGCTTCCACATTGGTCATTTTGACAATTATGTGGCGTGGGGATCCTCTTCTCCGATCCTGTCTAAAGGGAGTTCTATAAGTTTCCTGGACCTGTGTATCGACCTTTTGCTCTATGTCTGGAAAATTTTCTGCTATTACTTCCTTGAAGAGATTGCTGATCCCTTTGGTTTCACTTTCTTTTCCCTCCTCTATTCCAATTATTCTTAGGTTAGCTCTCTTAAGATGGGCCCATATTTCTTCAATGTCAGATTCCTGCTGTTGGATATCTTTTTCTAGATTAGAAACTATGCATTCATTTTTGGATTGCTCATCTTCTAAGAGCGAGATTCTGTTCTCCATGTGGTCTAATCGGTTGTTTGTGCTTTGAATTGAGGCCTTTACTTCATTAATTGCATCCTTTATCTCTTTTTGGCTCTCTCTGAGTTCTTTTCGAAGCACCTCTATTATTTCTACAGTTATTTTCCTGATTTGATCTTCTAGAAATCTCTGATTTTCTGTTTTATCAGGTTCTGATGTTGTGGGGTTGTGCACATTCATTACTTCAGTGTTATTCCTCTTTCCCATGATTTCGGAGGTTTGTGCCTTCTCTGGGTTCTTTCCTTGGGTCACTATGGCTTCACTTAAGGTGCTCTGGATCTCGAGTCTGTATTATCTCAGACCCTACTAATCCTTTACTGGGTTGTATCACAGAGTCTCCGACCCAGGGAGTCGATAGAGGCTGCTTTAAACTATGGGGGGTGCCAGGTTGCACGCTCTCCTATGGTGTGATATCTCTACCACCACCACTCCCTCACTGGGTCAAGTCCCAGGAGGCACAATACTGGGATTTCTCCTCTGTGGCCCGCAATTTGACTCACTGTTCTTGAGTACGTAGATGTAGCTGTAGAGGCTGCTTTAGACTGTGGGGGGTGCCAGGTTGCACGTTCTCCTATGGTGTGATATCTCTGCCACCGCCCCTCCCCCACTGGGTCAAGTCCCAGGGAGTACAGTACTGGGATTTCTCCTCTGTGACCCGCAATTTGACTCACTGTTCTTGAGTACGCAGATGTAGCTGTACTGGCCTCGCTGAATTCGGTACTGCTGCCACCGGTGGCAATATGATGCCGCTGCTACGCCCTCGGCTGTGGGGCTGGTGTTTTTCTTCTTGGTTTTGATTTCCACTCTGAATCCCTGCAGCGTGTGCTGAGCTCGGCCACTGGGAGCTTTAGATGCTCTCTGCGCGGAGAAATCCCGCCTGGCTGTTCCGCAGTGGCTCACCTCGGCTTGCTGTAGCCGTCCCGTGAATTCGCCGGTGCCGCCGGCAGTATGGCGCTGCTGCCGCGTCTGCCGCGTCCTCGGGCATGAGGCCGGTTATCTCCTCTGTGGCTCTGTTCTCAGTCTGCTTTCTCTCTGGAGCCTGGTGATTTTTTGTTTCACTGGTGATGGTGTTTTCTGGCTATGAAAGGCGCTGATTTTGTGGTAATGGAGATTGGTTGTTAGCGGGGCTCTTAAGCCCCGCTTTTCTCGGTCGCCATCTTCCCGGAAGTCCCTCAAGGACAGGCATCTTGATCATGGCAAGATGGCTCATGCAACTTGGACATCGCAATCTTGGGGATGCAACATCTGTCTTGGAAGTCCTTCCAATATGGTAGAGATGATTCTATTTTGAACACATGCTATTTCCCCTCAGCCTTCTCTATGGAAGGCCCTGGTATATATTCCCCCAGACACAGTGACAGAAATGTCATTGAAGAGGCTGAACCACAGGCATAGCCATGAAAAACGATTGGTTTGAGGTAGCTACTGTAAGAATTTTGGATGGTAATGTCCAAAGTTGCAGATGGGGGGAAATCTTTTTGGAGTCCATTGGAGACGCTTAAATAAAAGTCTTCAAGCTACTTTTTCAGAAGTCAGGTGCATTGACTGAAGCTAAAAATATCATTTTTACCTAGAACAGTCACCTGGGATGTGGGTTTAGATTGAATAAGTTCTGACTTCCAGACTTCTTGTTTGATATTTTAGGGCTATCAATTGACAAGTATTTCCTGATAACCCATTGAAAGCACTTTCTAGAAAGAATCAGATATTATCTATGTATGCCTTGATGTATTAACTAGCAACACAAACACACACACACACACACACACACACACACACACACTGTCTTAAAAGAAGCTTGTCATAATTGTTCATTAAAAATTTCAGCAAAACTGTGGTGATAATGGTAGAAAAATTACAGATCTTGTTTTATTATGCTATTCAAATTTCCCTTTCTTATCTGTTAATCCAAATATTTGAGCAATTATCTCAAATCCATGGAGAAGTTCTCAGAACAACAAGGAAAACAAAAGACTCAGAGAGGATGGCTGAAGCCTATGGGGACCTGCCTCTGGGCATGAGCATGTGGGATATTCTCTTTCATTCCAACTCTCATTCATCAGAACAGCTCACAGAAAATATGACTTCTTGGAAGACTCATCACTTAATCAGAACTTGTTATGCGCTAAAAATTGAATAATCAGCATGAAGTCAATAGTAATTGGATATTTATCCATTCACATATATTTATTTATGTGCCAAACACGATGCTAACCTCTGGCAATCCAATGATGATCCTCATATGGTTCCTTCTCTCAAAAGGCCCCAGGATATTGAAGAAGATGAACGGACCATGAAAATCCTAAATGCTACATAGAGAAGTAGTTCTCAATTATTTTGCTTCCCCAAAGCCTGGCATACTCCTGTGTTTTAGAATGTATACAATGCTGATGGAAAAAGGCCAGAGAAGAACCTATAGAAAGTGTAAGGAGAGGATGTTCTGACAGCAAAGATGGTACCTGGCCTTATCTCAGATGGTCAGGAAAACCCTATAGGGGAAGAAATAGCTAAACAGAGACTTAAAGGAGCTATCCAGAACTGATAATCCCAAGAGGCCGTAGAAGTGTGCCTGAAGGTAGGGCTGTAAGTTTGGAGCAGAAGTCTTGAACTTTATTTTTTTGGTGAGAGTGAAATCAGTTTCTCTGGACTTGAAAACACAAGGCACAGCTTGTAATGAGGATATTATAGATGAAGAAACATTTCATGAAGGATTTAGCATGGAATGTTGAGACTTTAAGCTTTCTTCCCCTGCTGGGCTCTTGGATTCTGACAGCAGAGCCTATCCCTTCTAAGTAGGAGATCAGAAAAGTGTTCAAAGACACTGACCATCCCATCAAAAATGCCTAATGGGACTAAGATGCAGGTTTCCAAGACAACTGCTCATGTAGATCAGCCTCCACACAACACAACACACTCATTTGCACAGAACACTGGAGCAGTGAACTCTAGAGGTCCCAGCAGCAAACAGGTTACACACAAAGAATTCACTGAAGAGACATTAATGAAGAGATTACTCAGAGAGGAGTGGGATTATTTAAGGGAATCCAAAAAGAATGGTGACCATCCCAGTGCTAAGTACAAATGAGAAGACCTGCAAGGGGAAAGGGAGAGAAGAGGATTGCCAGAGTCCAGTCAGAACTATACCTGTGGGGAAGGGGTCATTTCAGCCCAGTAAAAGAAGAGCAGTTCTCAACCAAGGGCAACGTTCCCCACAGGGGATTCTGGTCATGTCTTAAAACATCAGCACTAAGGAATTTAAAACTGGTGTTTCTGGAGTGTTGCTGGAAAATGTAAGTCATATACATTGATTTTAAGTTTATTTTGACTAACAGTATTAATTATACATATTAATGAAGTTCAGTATGATATTTAAATACATATATACAGTTTATACTGCTTAAATCCAGCCTCCCTTGCCCTTCACCCTCAACCTCTAATAATCACTATTCAACATTTAGGTTAACTTTTTTATATATATTCACAAAAAGACATTATTATATACTAAACTCAAGTTTTAATTTTTTAGTGCAAATTTAATTTAAAGTGATTTTTCAGACAAGTATATATATAGCTCATCCTTAGGACCCCTTTCTTTTATTTTTTCCTAGAGTATCATGACAATAAATGACAAAAACCATATGTGAAGTTATTAAGCCTGCCTTCGAAGAGCACTTATAATTTGCTTTCGAGGTATGAAACAATGCACTTTTTTAAGAAAACATTCAGGACATCATGTAGCTCTGAAAAAAATAGTAAATAGTAATTTTTTGAAGCAAAGGTGCTAAGTACAGCAATTTAATTGCAATGACATTACATGTTGCCTATTCAGATTATTTTTTCAAGAAACACACACATTCAGTGCTATGTGTTAATGAGATCTATGTTCAATAGGAAAATGATTAGGGCATAAACATTTCATAATAGGAAATTATGATCAAGGACTGAGAATGGTTATCTTCTAACTTGCTCTGTGGAACAGATAATCAAGTTGTCTTTCAAAGACTGAACCTGTGGTGAATGTTTTACTTGGGAAATAAGTGAAATTGATTATATATTCTAGGCAAAAAGAAAAAAAAAAACACACTGTAATTACTTTCAATCTTCTAGTCAAATGTTTCTCCACTAGCAGAAATTTTCAAAATTGTTAGAAAATACAAGATGTGAGCAAGAACATCTTAATCTCAGAATTAGAAGTGGAAGAGACTTTTTGGGTTGGTCCATCCTTCTTCCCACCAAGATAGTCCAGGTTCATTCTGCTCAGTGCAAACTACAGGGACTTGGGCAATAAACTCCAGCACTTCTCCTGAGTCAACCTAATACTTACTTATTTACTGGGTTTCAAAGAGGGGGGGTTGCAAGACTTGTAAATCATTTTCCAAAATTACCAGTCATTAAAACTTTTGATTAGAATATATTTTTTTTGCGGTACTGAGGATGGAACCCAGGAGCATTCTACCTCTGAACTACACCCTCCAGCACTATTTTTTATTCTTTATTTTGAAACAGGGTTTCAATGAGTTGCAAAGAGCCTCACTAAGTAGCTGAGGCTGTCCACAAATCGTAATCCTCCTGTCTCAGCCTCCCCAATGCTGGGATTACAAGTTTGCACCACCATGCCCAGCTCAGAAAATCATTTTGACCCAATTCTTATTGTAAGAATGTGCCTTCCCCTTTCATTGCCTTCCCTGTCACTAGACTAAAATGGAAGTATCTCCCTCTGTTGGGCATAGCCCATGAAAAAAGGCAAACCTGGGGGTCCTGTGGCAAGACCAAAGTCCTATGTGCTTTGCCCTCTCTGCCACAAAGTGATTCTCCACCTTCCATAAGATGGTCTACACAACAGGCCAGTCATCCACTCTCAGTGCCTCACTGCTCTATCTGTCTTCTTCTAGAACTTCAGAGAGAGAGAGAGAGAGAGAGAGAGAGAGAGAGAGAGACACTAGGAATTGAACCCAGGGACATTCTACATTCAAGCTATATCCCAGTCCTAATTTATTATTTTATTTGGAAACACAATCTCCTCTCACTAAGTTGCTGAGAGCCTCACTAAATTGCTGAGAGTAGCATCAAACCTGTGATTCTCCAGTCTCAGCCTCTCAAGTGCCAAGGGATTACAGGTGTGTGCCACTGTGCCGTGCTTGAGACTTGCTATTCTACATCTCATTATGAACCTACTTTCAAGTCTTTCCACTAAATGCATTGGGAAAAATTATTCGCACTCTCAAAGGCTTCCTAAACCTAATCCTATTAAGTGTTTCTCAGTCTTCAGTCATTTATATTTAATTTCTGAGATTTTTGCTACATCTGTAGGCTATTTGTTTAAGTCAGAACAGGTTAATCTGTTTCATTTTCAGCTCAGAAACCAGAGAGTCACATTTTAACATGGAATAAAGCAAGAGATGTACAGTATTTAGTATTAAGTAAGGTGCTCCTTAAGACATAATAAGATATTTCTCCTTAAGACATAACAGGATATTTTGAAACTAGTTCATCCATCCTCAGTCCTCACTCTCTTCAAGGGTGTAAATCGGTTGAGTCATAGGAGACTGGAGATCATTTTCCCATCCTTAGCCTTCAAGGGAGAGATGGGTAGAATGAGATAGAATATACACACGAGAAGCATAAACTGGGGTTCAGTATTTGGGGGGCAGCTAGAGGAGGGGTTTTGTTCTTATAGAGGAAGCTGCAGTCACATTTTTTGTGTGTGTGATGGAACTTTAGGGAAACAGGTGAAAACACCTCCCAATGAAAACACCTCTTAACTGTGAATCTGCTGGACCCCAGAGAACTATTGTCTGGTTTCATTTGTCTCATTGGGACCTGACCTCTCCTTCTCCCTCCTTTCTTGTACTCTGAGAGGAGACCAAAGCTGCCTAGCATGGGATAAGAAGGGGAGAAGAGAAATGCCAGTTGTTGAGGAGAGGACAGGAAGGCAGCTTCTCCCCTCTCTCATTGCAGACTTTCCAGTCTGAGGCAACACTAAGATGGTAGAGGAAAAAAGCTTTTTTTTCTCTAAAGCTTTTTTTTCCCCCTAAAGCAAGCCTGTTTTGTTCTTTAGTTATTAGCATTTTCTTTAGGTCTATAAGTGGCAGATAGTCTTTGTGTTATGTAGTAGTATCCTGAAAAGTTTATGGATTGGCCCAGGACAGAACTTGAAGTACAAGATACAAAAGAAAAATTTTGTTGCAGACAGAAAAGAAAAAAGTTGTTTTCTTCTTTAACTCTATGAGATCACACTCTTCTCATATATTGCAGTCTTTGCACTTGTGGGGGTTCCTTGGAGACTCTTTAAGATGTGATCTCCCCATCTATATTGGGGCTCATCAAATATTTGGTAGAAAAAAATATGACCGAAATGCTGTTAGGTCAAAACTAGTGAAGAGGCAGAAGATTACCCTATCCATTGGTCATATTCAAAGATCCAGAGCCTTGAACTGAATCTTGCCCATAAATATGAACTTCTGTTCTTTCTTACATAAATTAATCTTACAATCAGAATTTTTGAGGCATGGTTTATAATAATTATAAGCATGGCTTGAATATTTTTTGAAGTTTGAAGCATGACTATATATATATATATATATATATATATATATATAATTAAAATTTCCTTTCTTTAGGAATATAGTACCATGTATTTAAAATTTTTGCACATCCATGTAACCACCACAACTAATATATGTTATATTTTTTTTTTCTTTTTTGGTGGTGGTACTGGGGTTCCTGGAAGCCCTTCTACCTCCGGGCTACACTCCCAGACCTATTTTTACATTTTTATTTGGAAACAGGGTCTCCTAAGCCAGCAAGGCTGGCTTTGAACCTATGCGATCTTCCTGTCTCTGCCTCCCAAGTGCGGGGATTACAAGCGTGCGCCACCACGCCCGGCTTTATATGTTATATTTCCATCATTCCCCAAACTTTGCTCATGTCCTTTGCAGTCAACCCCTAACCCTCCCTTATCACTAGCTTCTGGCAATTACTAATCCAATTTCCTTCTAAAGGTCTTTGTCTTTTTATAGTGTCAGACTGAGTCACACAGTATATAGTTTTTAGTATTTCCTTCCTGTCTCTGTTACGTGATATAAAACACTCAGACATACTGTGTGTATCAATAGCTCCTTCCTTTCTCTTACGAGTAGTATGAGGATATACTAAAGTTTCTTTAGCCGTTCATCAGTGAGCAGATATTTCAATTGGTTCAGTTGCCAGAGAGTATGAATAAAGCAATTTATCTAAAATTTTTTAAATTTCTTCAGCTTTCCTCTGACCAGAAGTCTTGAGGTATTAATTGTATATATATTAAAATATTTATCTCCCTATATATTAACATAACATACTACTATTGTTATGAAACCATTTGTATCTGTATCTTTTAAAGACACTCATCACAGGATGACCAGGACTATATACCCTGCCTCAGGAAGTAATGATCTGGCTGAACTCTTGCTTCCCCCTTCAATTTGTGCCCCAGGACCCAGGTCTCACTATAGGCTTCTTGAATGTTCCTTCATGGGGCAAGAGGCCTTACAAGTTGTTTTTTAAATCATGTTTTAAATTGATGTATGTTAATTATACAGAATGGTGAGTTTTATTGTGGCATATTTATCATACATGAAAACATAATCTAAGCATGGTGGCACATGCCTGTATTACCAGTATTTAGAGGTTGAGACAGGAGGATAACAAGTTCAAGGACAGCCTCAGGAAGTAGTGAAACTCTCAGCAACCTAGTGAGACCCTGTTTCAAAATAATAATAATAATAATAATAATAATAATAATAATAATAATATGACTGGGTGCATATGTTCCTGGGTTCAATCCTTAGTACCACAAAAATAAATAAATAAATAAATAAATAAATAAATAAATAAAATTCTGATCAGTTTCATTACCCAGTACCTCCCCGACCCTTCTGTCTTCTCTTTCTCTGATTTCCTTCTTCTACCCTAATGGTCTCCCTTCTAATTTCATGGCATCTTTTTTTCCCTGTAACTTCTATAAGTGATAGTCTGGGTGTCAGACTCCCAGAGTTCTCCATGCTATTTCTAATAAGTGTATCTTCTACCTTTCTGCAATAAACTTTCAGACTCTGAAATTTATTCCTTTATAACATAGACACTGGGGTAAAGGAAATTGCATTCTCAGTGAAGGAGATGGGCATCTGTAGATAAAAATAAAGCCTGACATATTTGCTTTAAAATTTTTTTAAAAGAGAAAATATATTTGAAATACCAATGAGCCAACATTATCTCAAACATAAGTAACTTTTAAAACATTTCCTCACAATTTACCTTCATTATCTTTAGTTTTATTCTATGTCTTAACTGTGAATCAACTCTAGCAACTATTGCCAACTATTTAAAACTACGGTATAAGAAGTATGTGAGAAAAAACTTTCTTCAGAATTTGATGATCAAAAGCTGGGCGTGGTGGTGCACGCTTGTAATCCAAGCGTTTGGGAGGCTGAGACAGGAGAATCGCACAGGTTCGAAGCCAGCCTCAGCTACTTAGTGAGGCTCTCAGCAACTTAGTGAGACCCTGTTTCCAAATTAAGTATGAAATAGGTCTGGGAGTATAGCCCAGAGATAGAATGTCCCTGGGTTCCATGCTGGTACCACACATACACACAAAAAAATTATATATATATATATATATATATATATATATATATTTTTTTTTTTTTTTTTTTTTTTTTTTTTTGGTGGTACTAGGGGTGGAACCCAGAGGCTTTCTACCTCCAGGCTATACTCCCAGACCTTTTTTACTTTCTGAGGAGGGATTAAATGAGCTATTTTTTATTACATTACAAGTACCATCTTTTATTGTATTTTTATTCAAATAAGTAAACCTAAGTCTAGTTTTTTAGATTAAGTCATTCTTATAGACCCAAGCATTCATGAATATTAGAATAACTCATGATTTTGTCTATGACATAAGTCCTACATAGTGAGACAATTCTATTTTAATTTGTTATCCATTAATGGTTGTTTTCAATTTGAAGATGGGTTTCTGTATCCCTGAAAACATCTATTTAGATTTAATAGCCTCATCTGTTGGAATATGTAAAAATAACTAGTGCTAGAATATTTAAAGAGCACAAATGTTAAGGGATAAATAATCTCACCTTCAATATGACCATTTTTCTGTGAGATAAATGTACATACACGGCTACTTATGTTCTCAAATTAATACACATATACATTGGATATAAACACATTCCCATGTCATGTCCTCTGATGTACCAGATTTCTTCAATCAATAGCTCGCTGTAGCATGTATTAAGCTTACTTTATAATTAGCATTTGATTCTTTATTCTTTCTTTCCTTAATAAATTGTTATCCTCTAAAGCAGTGATTTCAATAACTTAAAATGCAAATTATTACTATTGGTTTTCATTGCTTTAGGTACAAGAGCTCAGCATCTTGAAAATTCTAATAAATAAAACAAAGGCAGCAGACACATAATCACCCAAGACTTAGTTCCAACTGGTTTACTGAACAAGAAGGCTGTCTAGAAGGGCTTACTGCCCCAGGACTTTCTTTAAACAGACAATGTTCCTTTAAAAATAGTCTTATAAAATTTAACTATAGCAGTAAATTTCAATTATGCAGCACAAATTTGGTCCTTTTCAAATCTTATTCATGTAAAAATAGCTTCTGGATTCCTGCACCTCTCTTAGACAACTAGAACTGGAGCTGTGTTTCTATTCCATGAAGGATCTAAGCAGAAGAGAAGAGATACCAGCTCAGAGAAGGGGCATCTGAGAAGCAGTGGCTATTGAGATAAATTTGGCTACCAGCATGTGCTCAAATGTAAGGTTAGAGATGAACAAGAGTGAGGAAGTTAGTGTCAAAACAGGACAGACCCAAGAGTTGTGGAAAACACATGGGGTCCAAGCATATGAGTATTCTAAGTGAAAATCTTTTTTGGCCCTGTCCATACATGTTCAGAAGACATAATAAAATTCACTGGATATGGGGGTATGACCTCAGCTTGTCTTTCTCTTTAGCTCTTATGAGCAATTTTGCTATCTTTATAAAAAGTTTTGGATAAGTGATGTTCCCCTAAAATTCACTTGTTGAAGCCTTGACCTGTAGTTCTACAGAAAGTCACTATTTGGAAGCAGGGACTTTAAAGAGGTGATCAAACTAAAACAAGGCTATTTGTGTAGGCCCACTCCAATCTGACTGAGGACTTATAAGAAAAGAAAATTTTTACACACAGAGACATCAGGGATGTGTGAGAACAGAGGAAAGACAAGGTGAAGACACAAGAGCACAAAAGGCCTCAGAAGAAACCAATTGCGATATACCTTGATCTTAGACCTTTAGCCAGGATAGTGGGAAAATATACCTTGGCTCAGCCACCCAGGTTATGGTATGCCATACTATGTGGACTCAGAAGATATTCACAGAAATCAGTTCTTGGAAAAAATCCTAGAGATTTAAATGATCCCTTCATGTCTTGTAAGAAGAAATGAATCACGTGGCCTGAGGACGCTGCTAAGCCCTTCTGATGACATCTGTGTGAAGACCTCATACGCAGGACACAGCATTCCCAAGCTTGTTTCCAATAGGTACAGAAGCAATGTCCACACCCATCATAGCTGACAATCAATACTCACTGCATCTAATTTATATAGAGTTAATTAACAAAATAGAAGATCTTTCAATATGTCTCTAAAGTCTTTGACTTTCCCTATTTGAAGCTGAAAGACTAAATAGCACAGGCAATATTTTATCAGAAAATTTTAGTTGAGTATAACTGCTGTTCTTCCTTATATTATCTATATCTGTAGGACTCAGCCTCTTGAAAGAGAGAAAAGGATTAGAAGTGAATAGCTATTTTGTTGGTAGTGAAGATGCAGAAGTGCTATCTTAGATTCATGTCATATAAAAACAATGACCTTTTGGCAAAGGAAGAGATAATGGAATGAGGATAAATAGACGTATCTATGAACTCTGCAACCAGAAAATGAAGTTATCATTACCAGTCTTTGAGCAATTTATGGAAAATAAAAGAATAAATATCTAGAAAAATATGGGCCAAGGAAAAAGTAGTTACAGAGAAGAGATGGGGCTTCATGATTATCATTAGAAAACAGTTAGGCAAATAAAATATGCATAGCTTGGGAGAAAAAAAATCCTCTAAATTTCAGATGATCAACTTGTAATTCAAATCTTGGAACTACAGCTTATATTTAAGTTGGGAAGTATCTATATTCCAGAAAATTATTTATTTTTTTAATTTTTTTGGTGGTACTGGGGTTCCTGGAAATCCTTCTACCTCCAGGCTACACTTCCAGACCTATTTTTATACTTTTTTATTTGGAAACAGGGTCTCTTAAGCCAGTGCAGCTGGCTTCGAATTTGTGCCATCCTCCTGTCTCTACCTCCTAAATGCGGGAATTACAAGTGTGCGCCACCACGCCCAGCCTATTTTTTAAATTTTTTATTGGTACATTGTATTCATACATCTTCATGGGATGCAAGATGGTGGAGACACACATGCACACATAACTAAATTAGCCCTTATGCAATCCCCACCCATCCTTCCCCCTCCCTCCTTCCATTGTTTGGCTTGGTGATTGATATGTTTGTTAAAGTACATCATGTGCATTAGAAAATTTCCCTCTCCCACCCTCCCATCCCCTCAGTTAGGTTGTTTTATTGCTCATCTATAGTATCTCCTTTGTCTAGAGTTCCTCCTATGACCCATTATCTCCCTAGCTTTTGCATATTAGGGAGAGTATCCTGTTTCTTATTTTTTGTGACTGACTAATCTCACTTAGCATAATGTTCTCCAGTCCCATCCATTTCCCTATAAATGACATAATTGTGCTTTATTTATGATTGAATATAATTCTATTGCATACATATCTTATAGTTTTGTAATCCATTCATCTGCTGATGGACATCTTGGCTGGTTCCATAGTTTTGCAATGGTAGATTTTGCAGCTATGACCATAGATACAGATGCATTAGTTTGGTAGTTGGTTTCCTTTCTTTGGGATATCTACCCAGTATTGCTGAATCATATGGTAAGTTCATTCCCATTCTTCTAAGGATCCTCCATTCTGTTTTCCAAAGTGGTTGCACTAATTTGCAATCCCACTAACAATGTATTAGTGTTCCCACTTCTCCATCCTTGCCAGCTTTTGTTGTTGTTTGTGTTTTGAATAATTGCCATTCTAGTTGGAGTTACATGGAATCTCAGGGTAGTTTGATTTGTAACTCTCTGATTGCTAAAGATGTTGGGCATTTTTTCATGCATTTATTGACCATTTGAATTTCTTCCTTTATAAAGTGTCTATAAGTGTCTATTTAGATCACTTGCTGATTTTTTGATTGGGTTCTTTGTTTTCTTAGTGCTGAGTTTCTTGAGTTCTCTGTATATTCTAGATATTAGTCCTCTATCAAAGGAGTAGTTGGCAAAAACCTCCCATTCTGTTGGCTCTCAATTGAGGTTCTTGATAGTTTACTTTGCTGTACAAAAGCTCTTCAGTTTCATGGAATCCCACATATTGATTTGCCTTTTAGTTTCTTTTACCTTTGGGGTCTTTTTGAGAAAGTGTTTAACTGTGCCTATGTGTTGCAATATTGGACCTATGCCCTCTTTAAGGAGCCTCAAGGTCTCTAGTTTAATTTCAAAGTCTTTGATCCATCTTGAATTGACTGTTGTGCAAGGCAAAAGAAAGTGAAATTTATTTCCTTTTTTCTGCATATGGTTAACCAGGTTTTTTGTTTTTTGTTTTTGTTTTTGTTTTGGTGGTACTGGGGTTCCTGGAAGCTGTTCTACCTCTGGGCTATACTCCCAGACCTATTTTTACTTGGAAACAGGGTCTCTTAAGCCAGCAAAGCTGGCTTTGAACCTGTGCAATCCTCCTGTCTCCGGGGAGATTACAAGCGTGCGCCACCACGCCTGGTGGTTAACCAGTTTTGCCAACACCATTTGTTGAACAGGCTATATTTTTATCCAGTGGATGTTTTTGGCCCCTTTCTCAAAAATTAATTGGTTATAAGTGTTGGATTTTTTTCTGAGTCTCCTATTTTTCTTCATTGGTCTATGTATCTATTTTTGTGCCAGTACCATGCTCTTTTTATTACTATGGCTTTGTAGTATAGTTTAAAGTCATGTATTGAATCCAGGCATTGTGGTGCACACTTGTAATCCCAGCGCTTGGGAGGCTGAGACAGGAGAATTGCATAGGTTCAAAGTCAGCCTCAGCTACTTAGTGAGGCTCTCAGCAACTTAGTGAGACCATGTTTTCAAATAAAGTATAAAATAGGTCTGGGAGTATAGCCCAGAGGTAGAAAAGCCCCTGGGTTCTACCCTCAGTACCAAAATAAATAAATAAATAAATAAAGTCAGGTATTGTAATTCTTCTTGCATGGTTTTTGTTGCTGAAAACTACTTTGGCTATTCTTGTTTTTTTGTTGTTCCAAATGAATTTACGAACTTATTTTTGAGGAATGATCATGGTAATTTAATGGGTATTGCATTGAATCTATAGATCACTTTTGAAAGTATGGCTATTTTGATGATATTTATTCTGCCTATCCATGAACATGAAAGATCTTTCTATTTTCTAAGGTCTTCTTTGATTTTTTTTAATGTTTTATAATTTTCTTTGTAGAGGTCTTCTACCTCCTTGGTTAAGCTTATTCATAAGTATTTTATACTTTTGGAAAATCCTGAGTGGAAGTGTTTTCTGGATTTCTTTTTCAGTGTATTTATGGTTGGTGTACAAAAAATATTTCCAATTTTTTTTTTTTTTGGTGGTACTGGTGTTACTGGAAACCCTTCTACCTCCGGGCTACACTCCCAGACCTGTTTTTTATATTTTTATTTGGAAACAGGGTCTCTTAAGCCAGCGTGGCTGGCTTCGAACCTGCGTGATCCTCCTGTCTCCACCTCCCAAGCATGGGGATTACAAGCATGCGCCACCACGCCTGGAAAAAGTTTCCAATTTTTTAAGATTGATTTTGTATCCAGACACTTTGATGAACTTGTTGATAAGTTCTATAAGCATTTTGGTTCAGTTCATTGGGTCTTCTACGTATAATATCATGTTATCTGCAAATAGTGAAAGTTTGAGTTATTTTTTTCCTATTTATACTCTGATTTCCTTTTCTTGCCTTATTTCTCTGGCTAGAGTCTCAAGTACTATATTGAAGAGAAGTGGTGATAATGGATGTCCTTGTCTTGTTCCTGTTTTTGGGGGAAATTCTCGAAGTTGTTCCCCATTTAATGTAGTGTTGGCTGTGGGCCTATTGTAGATTGTCTTTATCATGTTGAAATATGTTCTTTCTATTCCGATTATCTGCAGTGATTTTAGCATAAATGGATATTGGATTTTGTAAAATGCTTTTCCAGTGTCTATTGAAATGATAATGTGATTTTTGTCTTTGTTTCTATTTATATTATGAATAACATAGATTGATTGTTGTATGTTGAACCAGCCTTGCATTCCTGGGATAAACCCTAACCGGTCATGGTGTATGATTTCCTTGATGTGGTTTTGAATGTGTGTTGCTAGTATTTTGTTTAGCAGTTTTGCATCCTAGTTTATCAAAGATATAGGCCTGTAGTTTTTCTTTCCTTGAACTGTCTTTATTTAGTTTTGGTATTAATGCTTCATAGAATGTATTTTGGACAGTCCCATTTTTATCTATATCACAAAATAGATTGAGAAATATTAGGATTACCTCTTCTATAAAGGTTTTATAAAATTCACTTGGGAAACCAGCTGGTACTGGGCTTTTCTTTGATGGTAGGCTCTTTATTGCTGTTTCAATATCTTTGATTGCTATTGGCTGGTTTAAATTTTCTATATTTTCTTGACTCAGTTTAGGCAGGTTGTATTTATCTAGAAAGTTGTCAATTTCTTCCAGATTTTTCATTCTGTTGGAGTATAGTTTTTCAAAGTAATTTCTCATAATCCTCTGGATTTCTACACTGTCAGTAGTAATATCTCCTTTTTTCTCTCTTATCTTTTTAATGTGGGTTGATTCTCTCTTTTTGGTTAGGTTGGCTAGTGGTTTATCTATCTTGTAGACTTTTTCAAGAAACCATCTTTTGGTTTTGTTGATTTTCTGTATTTTCTATTCTCAACTTCATTGATTTCTGTTCTGAGCTTAATAATTTTCTATCTTATACTGGCTTTGGGGTTAGATTTTTCCTGTTTTTCAAGGGCTTTGAGATTTGTCATTAGGTTATTAATTGGTGATTTTCTGTTCTTATGTCAGTACTCAGTGCTATGAATTTTTTCCTAATAATGCCTTCAAGGTGCCCCAGAGGTTTTATTATATTGTATCACTATTTTCATTTGTTTCTAGAAATTTCTTGATTTCACCCTTTACTTCTTCTATGACCCATTTAATTCAGAAGTGTGGTGTTTAGTCTCCACATGTTTATGTAGTTTGTCTGGGTCTTCTTATAGTTGATTTCTAGTTTCATTCCATTATGGTCTGAAAAGACACAGTGAAATATGTCACATTTTTGAATTTGCTAGTGTTCACTTTGTGGCCCAGGATGTGATCTGTTTTGGAGAAGTTTCCATGAGTAGCTGAGAAAAATGTGAACTCTGTTGTAGTTGGGTGGAATATTCTATATGTGTCTAACAGGTCCATTTGGTTGATAGTATTTTTTAGGTCTGAGGCATCTTTACTGACCTTTTGTCTAGAAGATTGGTATGATGGTGAGAGAGGAGTGTTGAAGTTTCCCAGTATTATTGTATTGGTATTTATGTGGGACTTAATGTCACAAAGAGATTTTTTACGAAGGTACCTGCATCTATGTTTAGAGCATAAATGTTGACTATCTTTATTTCCTCTTTTTGGATTGTTCCTTTTGCCAGTAAAAAACGACCTGCTTTGTCTCTTCTAATAAGTTTGGGCTTGAAGTCTAACTTGTCTGATATCATAGTTCTTCATCTTTTCTCTTTTCCTAACTGATATACTAAATACCATGCTTCTTCCATGTATTTTATAGATTTCTGAAGGAAAGTATAATTCTGAAAGAGAGACTACTTGTAAATATCTACTTGACTTGTTAATAAGTTCACATTCTGTGTGGTTAAATGGAATTAGTGGAAACTTGGAATGGGTGTAGAAATGGCCAAATTACCATCAAGTTTGTAACAGCAAATAAAGAGATTTACAAGGTAGAATCAGACTCCATTGAGACAGAACCAAAGAAGGACCACGCCACGCCACATAATAACCAAAATGACCAACATAGAGGCCAAGGAAGGAATCTTAAAAGCAGTGAGAACAAAAGGACGGGTGACATATAGAGGCAAAACAATAAGAATCACCCCAGACTATACAACCCAGGTCATGAATGCTAGGAGAGACTGGTATGATGTGATTCAGACCCTGGAAGAAAATAACTTCCAACCGAAGCTGATTTATCCAGCAAAACTACTATTAAAAATCAATGGGGAAACAAAAGTGTTTCAAAATAAACAGAATCTTAAAAAATTCATGAATTCAAAGCTTACACTAGAGAAAATTCTTAAAGAAATAAACCATAAAGAAGAAAAAAGAAGCAGACTTCAGAATCAGAGAAGAGAGGAAGTTAATAAGTGGGCCACTTAAGTAAAGAAGAAAGATCACACCACCCAAGAGTAGACAGAACACAAAATGGCAGAAAACAAAAATCATATTTCAATAATATCTCTTAATGTCAAAGGACTTAACTCACCAATCAAAAGACATAGACTGGCAATGTGGATTAGGAAACATAATCCAAATATATGCTGTCTGCAAGAAACACCTTACAGCCAAAGACATTCACAGGCTGAAGGTGAAAGGATGGAAAAAGATATACCATGCCACCAGTGACCAAAAAAGAGGAGGGGTAGCAACCCTAATATCCAACAAAACAGACTTTAAACTAAAACACATCAAAAGAGACAAATCAGGGCACCTCCTTTTACTAAAAGGAACAATATACCAAGAAGATATAATGATAGTAAATATTTATGCCCCAAATATGGGTGCAACCACATTTGTAAAACAAACCCTTCTGGACATAAGATCCCAAGTAGGCCCAAATACAATAATTCTGGGAGACTTTAATACGCCTCTCACACCACTGGATCGATCTTCAAGGCAAAAGATGAGTAAAGACGTTTTAGAACTAAAGGAAACCATAAACCAAATGGACCTAATAGACATTTTCAGAGTATTTCAACCAGGAATTACAGAATACACATTTTTCTCAGCAGCCCATGGAACCTTCTCCAAAATAGACCACATACTAGGACACAAAGAAAGTGCCAGCAAATTCAAAAGATGTAATATAATTCCTTGCATCTTTTCAGACCATAATGGAATAAAAGTAGAAATCAACAACAGGAAACTCAAAAGAAATTATTCAAATACATGGAAATTGAATGATACACTATTGAATGATGAATGGGTAAGAGCAGAAATTAGGGAAGAAATAAAATAATTTATGGAAACAAATGAAAACAGAGACACAACCTACCAAAATCTATGGGACACTATGAAGGCAGTATTAAGAGGAACGTTTATTGCATGTGAGTGACCACATTAGAAGGACAGAGAACTGCCAAGTAAAGAACCTAATGATACAACTCAAGGATCTAGAAAGTCTGCAACAGTCTATTCCCAAAGCCAGCAGAAGGCAAGAAATTATTAAAATTAGAGCAGAAATAAATGAAATAGAGAATAAAAAACAATTCAAAGATTCAATAAAACAAAAAGTTGGTTCTTTGAGAAGATCAATAGAATTGATAAACCCCTGGTCAACCTAACCAAAAGAAAAAGAGAATCAACTCAAATTATCAAAATTAGAAGTGAAAAAGGAGATATCACCACAGATAGTGAAGAAATTCAAAAGATTATCAGAAACTACTTTAAAAATTTATACTCCAATAGACTTGAAAACCTGGAAGAAATTGATAGATTTCTAAGCACAGTTAACCTACCTACACTCAGCCAAGAGGATATAGCAAGCATAAGCCAACCAATAGCAACCAAAGAAATAGAAACAGCAATAAAAATTCTTCCACCAAAGAAAAGCCCAGGCCCAGATGGGTTTACAGCTGAATTCTACAAAACCTTCAGTGAACAACTAATACCAATACTTCATAACTTGTTCCGGGAAATTGAAAGAGATGGAACTCTCCCAAATTCCTTCTATGAGGCCAGTATCACATTAATCCCCAAACCAAATAAAGATACTTCAAGAAAGGAAAAGTATAGACCAATATCCTTAATGAACATAGATGCAAAAATTCTAAACAATACATCATGACCAAGTTGGGTTCATCTCAGAAAAACAAGGCTGGTTCAACATACACAAATCAATACATGTTATCCACCACATAAATATAACCAAGAACAAAAACCACATCATCATAGCAATAGATGCTGAAAAAGCATTCGACAAAATACAACACCCATTTATGTTAAAAACACTGCAGAAAATTGGGATAGAAGGAACGTACTTCAACATCATTAAGGCAATATACTATAAACCCAAAGCCAACATTATATTGAATGAGGAAAAACTGCAAGAATTTCCGCTAAAGTCAGGAACAAGACAAGGATGCCCACTATCACCACTCCTTTTCAATATAGTCCTTGAGACTCTTGCTGCAGCAATAAGACAAGAGAAGGAAATCAAAGGAATTCACATAGGAAGAGAGGAATTAAAATTATCCTTATTCGCAGATGATATGATCCTTTATCTGGAAGACCCAAAGAACTCAATCAAAAGACTTCTGGAGCTGATTGACAAATTCAGCAAAGTCACAGAATACAAAATCAACCTAAAGAAATCAATGGCTTTTCTTTACGCCAACAATGAATCCACAATGAAAGAAACAAAGAAAACAATTCCATTCACTATAACCTCAAAACCAATAAAATACCTAGGAATAAACCTAACCCAAGATGTAAAAGACCTCTACAACAAAAACTATAAAACATTAAAGAAAGTAATTGAAGAAGACCTTGGAAGGTGGAAAGATCTCCCGTGCTCATGGATAGGCAGAATAAATATCATCAAAATGGCCATTCTAGCAAAACTGATTTATAGATTCAATGAAATTCCCATTAAAATATCAGTGACAGGCCGGGCGTGGTGGCGCACGCTTGTAATCCCCGCACTTGTGAGGTGGAGACAGGAGGATCGTGCAGGTTCGAAGCCAGCCGTGCTGGCGTAAGAGACCCTATTTCAAAAATATAAAATAGGTCTGGGAGTGTAGCCCGGAGGAAGAAGGGCTTCCAGGAACCCCAGTACCACCAAAAAAAAAAAAAAAAAAAAAATACCAGTGACATTCTGCAGAGACCTAGAAAAATCAATCATGATCTTTATATGGAGAAAGAAAAGACTGAAAATAGCCAAAGCAATTCTCAGCAATAAGAAACATGCAGGAGGCATCATAATCCCAGACTCCAAATTATACTATAGAGCAATAGTAGTAAAAACAGCATGGTACTGGCACAATAACATATACTGACCAGTGGATTAGAATAGAAGATACAGAAACAAACCCACACATCTTTAGCCAATTAATCTTTGACAAAGGGGCCAAACTCATATGCTGGAGAAAAGACAGCCTTTTCAACAAACGGTTCTGGGAGAACTGGCTATCCATTTGTAAAAAGATGAATCTAAACCCCTATATCTCACCATGCACAGGAATCAACTCAAGATGGATCAAAGATTTAGAAATTAGACCTGAGACTGTGAAGTTAGTAGAGGAAAGCATAGGTTCAACACTACAACATATTGGCACAGGCAGTAACTTTCTCAACAAAACCTCCAAAGCTCAGGGAATTAAAGCAAGAATTAACATGTGGAATAACATCAAACTTAAAAGTTTCTTCTCATCAAAGGAAACCACCAAAAACTTAAAGAGGAAGCCTACAGAATGGGAAAATATCTTTACCAGCCATCACTCTGATAGGGAACTAATATCCAGAATATACAAAGATCTCAAAAGACTCCACACTAGAAAAGCAAACAACCCAATCAAGAAATGGGCAAATGAACTATATAGACACTTCACAAAAGAAGAGATACAAAGGGCCATAGATACATGAAAAGATGTTCTACATCATTGGCCATCAGGGAGATGCAAATCAAAACTACACTGAGATTCCATCTAACCCCAGTCAGAGTGGCAAGCATAAAGAAATCAAATAAGAACAAATGCTGGCGAGGATGTGGGGAAAGAGGAACTCTTTTACACTGTTGGTGGGAGTGCAAACTAGTTCAGCCACTATGGAGATCTGTGTGAAGATTCCTAAGAAAGCTAGGAATAGATCCACCATAAGATCCAGCTCTACCACTCCTGGGTATTTTTCCAAAGGGGTTGAAAACAGAGAACTATAGCAACATATGCATACCTATGTTCATAGCAGCACAATTTGTAATATCCAAAATATAGAACCAATCCAGGTCCCCATCAACAGATAAATGGATTTCAAAACTTGGGAAATACACACAATGGAATTCCACTCAGCCATAAAAAACAAAATCATACCTTTTGCAAGAAGATGGAAAGTCCTGGAGAGCATTATGTTAAGCGAGACCAGCCAAGCACAGAAGGAGAAGTTACATATGTTTCCGCTAATATGCCCAAACTAGGGAATCCAGAGGATGCCAGTGGTACTCCAAATAATGGAGGGGAAATACCAGCAAAGCTTGAATGGAAAGATAGAGGAGGAGGAAGGCTGAACTTGATTAATGAGGGTCCACTTCTGAATATATGTAAAATTATGAATATGGTATGGTTACCCGGGACAATCATTGTTTTATTGCTGGGAGGGGGGAAGGGAAAACAGGGGTGGGAGCGGAGAGAGGGCATCAAGTATAGTTTAAATGCATACCATTTATGTTCAAAAAAATTTAAAAAAAGAAATGGCCAAATTACCATCAAGCTTATAACAGCAAAGAAAGAGATTTACAAGGTAGAATCAGACTTTAGGATGGCAGACTTGGAAACACTCAAAGAAAAAAGAAGTTCTAAGAAATAAAATTTTAACTCTACAATGATGAAAAACTCTAATAATATAGCAGAGGAAAACTTATTTAAAAACCTGACATAATGTACATAATGGGAAACATTAACATGTGATTCAGACACTCATAAGTAAAGTAGACAAAACCTACTAAGCACGCAGAAGGAATGAATAACACAAGCTTCCCATTACACATAAATGTATTGAACTCTAAACTAAATAAAAATACCATAATTTTAATATGGAAAATTTATAAAAATTTGTAAAAATTTATGAATTATGAATTGAATTTTAAATGACTTCACACACGCTTTTGTATATGGAAATTTATAAAAATGGAAGTCTTGATTCATTTAAAAAATATACAAAATACTTTTTAGAACCTTAATGCAATAAAATTAGAGACTCTTTTTTTTCTTCTTTTGCAGGTCTGGGGATGGAACCAAGAGGCATTCAAACTCTGAGCTACACCCCCTACCCTATTTTTTATTCTTTATTTTGAAACAGGGTCTCACGAAGTTGTGGAGGGCCTCACTAATTAATTAGCTGAAGCTGTCTGCAAACCGCAATCCTCTGGTTTCAGCCTCCTGAATGCTGGGATTACAAGTGTATGCCACCATGCCTGGCTGAGACTATCTTAAAAATTGCTCTTATTAAGAACAAAAATAAAGAAAACAAGCTGGGCCAGTGGTGCACATCTATAATTTCAGCTACTCTGGAGGCCCCAGGAAGGAGGATCACAACTTAGTGAGACTCTGACTCACAATAAATAATAAAAAGAACTGGAGATGTAGCTCAGTGGTAGAGTGTCTTTTAGTTTACTCCCCACTGTAGCAAAGGCAAAAACAAACAAAAAAGTGTGTGTGTGTGTGTGTGTGTGTGTGTGTGTGTGTGTGTGTGAGAGAGAGAGAGAGAGAGAGAGAGAGAGAGAGAGAGAGAGAGGTGAAAACTCTTTATGAAAATATTTTAGATAGCCTAATTGAAGGAAACAAGCAAAGTGCACTCTGCATGATTAGAATGGTTTAAAAAAACTTTGATTCTTTCCATTTAGAACCCAAAATATATAAAGGGCTTCTATTAACAACAAAAAGAACCCAATAGAAAAAACATCAATAGACAAGTCAAAGAAGATGGAGTGCAATGGACAATAAACACTTAAAGAGAAATCACTTAGAATAATAAAGAGATTTTGTTTATTTTTATTCTTCAAACATCAACAAAATTAAAACACCTAACAATACCCTAAACTGGAAAAGTTATAAGGAAGTCAAAATACATATATGCTATTGCAGCTCTTCTCAGAAGAAACTTGACAATATTGGTGAAAACTGGAGCTATGTCTTCCTTAACCCAGCCTAGCAACATAAACAACAATAATATTTTATAAGCCTAGAGTGTTTCTGTGATAAAGGCAAGATTTTAAATTGTTTTCCTATATGAGTTCATCTGATTTTCATAAGAACCTTATGATGTAGGAAGTATTGCTATTCTCATTTTATGAATGGGTAAACCCAGGTGCAGGAAGATGAAGACTCTGTTCCAGGTCACATGGTAGAATGAGTACATGACTCACAGCAGCCTGGCTCCCCAGCTCTTGCGTGCACTAGCTCACCATGCTCCATCTCCAGAACTGTGTACAGTTACATGGACCAAAATCTTTCACAGTGGTGTTGAGAGTAAAAAAAAAAAAATTGAAGGCATTATCAATCTTTACCAGTAGGCTTTTGGACAGATGAAATGGAACAGAATATTAGTTTTACTTTAAGAATAAATTAATGTAGGTAACAGCAAAGATAAATTTTAAAAAACTTACGGCAAAAAATTTTCAGACTGCACATATGACACCATTTATATGTAAAACTAGATGGTAAAAAATACATAATTTCAATGCAGTAATACAAAACCTATCAAGAAGAAACCAAAAGATTTAAATCAAGGACAGTTAGAAGTGTTTCCTCTAATATGCCCAAACTAGAAAACACAAAGGATACCAGTGGGACTCCAGATATTAGAAGTGAAATACTAGCTAAGTTTTAATGGAAAGATAGGAGAGGAGAAAGGCCGATCTTGATTAATGAGGGTCTATACCTGAACATGTGTAAAATTATGAATAAGACATGGTTAACCTGGACAACCATTGGTGGGAGGGGGGAAGAGAAAACGGGGGCGGGGGGGGAGAGGGCACCAAATATAGTGTAAATGTATACTATGTTCAATAAAAAAATTGTTAAAAAAAAGAAGTGAAATTAAAAGGAAAATTTATTTTACCAGATTTTTTTCTTTAGTAAAAAAATAAGAAAAATCCATATGTCATATGAAATAAAAAACTAGTGAGATACAAAAGAACTGAATAGTTCAAATGCCTTTAACAGTTTATTCTGAGTGGTTGGATTGTAGGTGATGGTTATATTCTCTCTTGTTTTATTCCATGATTATCAAATTTCTAAAATAAATGTAAACCAAATGAGAATAAAGAAAAGAAAGAAGAAATATAGTAATAAATGCCAGAGAAAGCAGCACAAAAATGTAGAGCTGCCTGATGAGATGATCTTTTCAAAGCTTACATATGTTGAGTTTTGGAATTTGAGCAAGTTGGAGGAATAAAAGAGAAAGATGATATAAATGTTCTACTGTTGGGGAAACTGCTAACAAATATAAACTTAACAAGCTATTAAATACATATGTCTAAGGCAACAGAATTAATCTGGTTGTTTTGTTTGCTTTTTAAATTGTGTGTGTATGTTTTCCTACTTTGGAGAAAGAAGAGCAAAAGAGGAGCATGTTCAGTACTTAACATATGGTCTAATGTTCCCAGAAAATAGTAGTGAAGTTGAACATTTGAGATCCAATTGAAATTGTGTAAGATGACAAGTTGCACTTAGAATGGAAGTATCAGGGTCAAAACCTTCAAAGCTCTGGACAAGATAGAAACCAACAAGATATAATTTATCAAGGATAATGCATTCATATTGTTGTGTGTAAGGTGGGAAAGGACATAAAGATAAATTAGTAGTAGATAAATTATGCATTCTGTTGAGTATATAAAGATAAATTAGTAGTAGTAGTCACTGCCAGAGATAATATTAATAATGTTTCTACAGTTGGGGCACTCCCATCAGCCAGTCAGAAACAGCCAGTATTCCCATCCCAGCTATGATTTCCACTCTTATGAAGCTGGTAACATGACAGAAAGAACAAGCAAGACACACTGTGATAAAAGCCAGAATGTCATTGTCATAGAGTTTTGTTACGGGTGGAAAGAGCCTGTGTGTACATGTGGCCTGGGGTGAGTTTAAGTAGATATGAAGGAGATGATCCTCAAAAGATGGACAAAAAAACAAACAAAAGATGACCAGGAGATGAAGATTTCAGAAAGAACAGCCTGGAGAAAAATATGAAGGCAATAAGTCATGAGAAACCCAAATAAAATGTTCAAGGTCTCTGGGAAGGCAGTGTATGAAGAATGTACAGCAGGATTTTACCTAGAGCGTGAGAAGTCTACATGACAAACTGTTCGAATTTAATTCCTTAGGTAATAGTGAATCACTGAAGGTCTCTTGATTTAAAAGGAGCAACTTGTCTAGCACCATCAGGGAAATGAAAATATTCTGCCCTATTTTTCTCATCTCCTCTTGTGGCAGGCAGAATAATGGCCTCCAAAGATGTCCATATGCTGATCCTTAGGACTTTTGACTATGTTATCTCGCATGGAAGAGGGATCTGGGAAGATAATCCTGAACCATCTGGGTGAGTCCTAATGAGCAAAAACCTCTTCAAGTGTTTATTAAGAAATTACATGAGAAGGACTTCAGCATTGTTACTAGCTTTGGAAACAAAGGAAGGTATTCATGGGCCTAGGCATGAGGTGGACTCTAAAACTATGAACAGTCCTTAGCAGACTATAGGAGTGAAAAGGAGAATCTCAAAAAGAAACTGAATTTTGCCAACAACTCAAAAGAGCAGGAATTGATTTTCCCCTACAGCTTTCCAAAAGGAATGTAGCCCTAAGAAATCCTATGTTAGCCTAGTGAAGCCTATACTAGAGTTCAGACCTGCAGAACTGAATGATAATAAATTTTTGTTTAACCTACAAAGTTTGTGGGAATTTATTATAGCAGCAATAGAAAACTAATAGGGGTATCTTTTAAGCACATCAGTTTCCTTTCAGTTCTTCTGAAGAACCATGTGTCTCTTGCCTCAAGGTCTTTGCATGGGATCTTCTCAGTGGTCTACCTTGTCCCTTCTCCCTCAGTGGTCTCTGCAAAAAAGGCTTCATTAATTTTTTTCTTTTGAAATTTCACTTTCTCAGAAAGGCCTTCATCCACTCTAAATTAATTCTCACTGGGTCTGTGTTCTATGCTGCAACCCAAATTCTCAAAGAGGACCTTGCTCATTGCACACATTCAGTAAAATAGTTTCTTAAGAGAGTGAAATTCAATCGCAATGGCACAATTCCAAATATTGATCTGATCACAGGAGCTGGTGCCCACCAGATCTCTCCTTTATAAAGTAACTTTTTTTACATTAGTTAATAAGTACTCTGTGTTGGAAGTAACTTGAGACCTCTTGAATGTCTTCTCTTTCAGTAACCTTTGACTTCAAATTGGTTTGACAGTCATCAACAGTGCTTGATCTATTATTTTACTGTTGGATACAAAATTCTAACATTTTAATTTTGTCCTTTCTTTTACAATTGTTAGCTGGTATTGTCTCTTAAGAGTTATTTACTTAGGCTTCTCTTTATTTTATAATTTCTGTGGACTCATATATTTTGCTGAACATTAACCAAATATTTGCAATATGTTCTATAAGGCCTTAGGTTGCAACAGGGGACATAGATATAATGGGAATCAGTTTAGACTGGAGGAAGTTTTTTCTGAGAAAGTAGTAGGTAAAAACAGAGAGTTAATGAAGACTTCCTTGCAAAGGCTGTATAAAAAGCATATATGTAATATATATATATATATATAAATATATATGTATAAATATATATATATACATATGCATGTGTATATTTATATAAGTATGTATATTTATGTATATAAAGATTTATTTATATATGTTTCTCCCTAGATTGTGATATAATCCATATACTCTATTATTGTCATTATTCTTTCTGATACTTTCTCCCCATGCATGGTAAAGATTCAGAGTTACACATTTGTCTATGCACATGACATTATTTGATCTATCCCCTTCCACACACTTTCAATTCCCCTCCTCCTCTCAATTCCCTTCCACTATTCTATAATAGCTAGGTTGTGGAACCAACCTAGGTGTTAATTAACAGATCCATAGACAAAGAACATATGGTATATACACAATGGAGTTTTACTTAGCCATAAAGAAGAATGAAATTATGTCATTCACAGGAGAATGGATGGAACCGGAAAACATCATGTTAAGTGAAATCAGCCAAATTGATCAAGGGCCACAAGTCTTTGTATGTGGAAGCTAGTCAAGTTTTATGATGGATCCCTCTAAGAGGTATGCATTAGCTTTACTTAGGACTGAACATTTTTTTTCTTTTATAGCTCTTCACCAACCACTAGGTAATTAGGTTATAAAAGCCCTTTTCTTAAAGATATCCTGTCAGACTCCACATCTACACCATTTCTCCATCCCATTTACAGCAAAATGGAAGGAAATATTTCACTTTTCCTGTCCTAAGTTCTGGAGTTTTCTTCCAAATTATAACATTTTCTCTTGTACCCCCACACCATTATATCTATAGCCTGTTCTTTGCTCTCTCCTGATGCCACCTCCCAGCAGCATCTGATGCTGGTGATTGCTTTTTATCTCTGCTTGTTATGCTACCCTTCTTACTTATCCTTTCCTTCACCTTACTTCTCTTTTCCTTTATCCTTTCCTTCCAGAGTTCCTAAATACCCAAATATCTGGGGTCTCTTCTTCCAGGTGACCTCATCTGGATTCAATTATCATTGCTATACCACACCATGAATACAATTGGATGATGTGTTCCTCATCCCATCTGCTCTCTGCTCTTGGCCCCTGTGCCTTATGTACTATTTTTTTCAACATCTGAAAGTATTTTATTTTTACCCTCTAAGTGGCATATTCTATTTTTGTGTGTTTTTTATTTATTTATTTTTTAATTGGTGCATTGTAGTCATATATCAATCATATTGGAGTACAAGACTTGAGAGGATATACAAGCACACATCATCCAATTAGCCCTCATCCAGCCCCCATCCCATTCCCTCCCCCTCCCTCAATCCCATGCTTGTTTGGTGATTAACTTTGATACATTTGTTTATGAACCTCCTGCGTTTTAAAGAGGCTCCATCCTCCCCTATACCCTCTAATTGGTCACCTTAGTTGCTTCACTATAGGGCCCTTTCTATAGCTTGACCTCTTCCTGTTGCCCCTTTCCTCCTAGTTATTGCTGATTAGGGGAAGCATCTGATTTATATTTTCTGTGATATTTCTCTGTGCATGCCGCGTTGCAAGTACCGATCCCACTCTTGATGGCCCCAGTAGTGGCCTGGCTACCCGGTGGACTGATCCAGACCTTGCTGGCTCAAGCAGTGGCCTTGCCTCATGGGAGGCCCCGATTCTGGTCTCGCTGGCCCCAACACCAGCCTAACCCCTCAGCTGGCTCCAATCCCGGCCTCGGAGGCCCCAGTAGTGGCCTTGCCTCACGGCAGGCTCCAATCCCGGCCTCGCTGGCCACAGCACCGGCCTAACCCCTCGGCAGGCTCCAATCCCAGCCTTGGAGGCCCCAGCACCAGCCTTGCCTCACAGCAGGCTCCGATGACAGCCTTGCTGGCCCCAGCCCTGGTCTAACTCCTCGGCAGGCTCCGATCCGGCCTCGGAGGCCTCAGTAGCGGCCTTGCCTCACGGAAGGCTCCGATGCCGGCTGCTGGTCCCAGCAATGGCCTAACCCCTCGGCAGGCTCTTATCCCAGCCTTGGAGGCCCCAGTACCGGCCTTGCCTCACAGAAGGCTCCGATGCCAGCCTCACTGGCCCCAGCACCGGCCTAACCCCTCAACTGGCTCCGAACCTGGCCTTGGAGGCCCCAGTAGCGGCCTTGCCTCACGGCAGGCTACGATGCCGGCCACTGGCCTCAGCACCGGCCTAACCCCTCAACTGGCTTCGATCCCGGCCTCAGAGACCCCAGCACCAGCCTTGCCTCACAGCAGGCTCCAATGCCAACCTCGCTGGCTCCAGCACCAGCCTAACCACTCGCCAGGCTCCGATCCCGGCCTCAGAGGCCTCAGTAGCGGCCTTGCCTCACAGAAGGCTCCGATGCCGGACGCTGGCCCAGGCACCGGCCTAATCCCTTGGCAGGCTCTTATCCTGGCCTTGGAGGCCTCAGCACCTGCCTTGCCTCATGGCAAACTCTGATGCCGGCCTCTGGCCCTAGTACCGACCTAACCCCTCAGCAGGCTCCAATCTCGGCCTGGAAGGCCCCAGCACTGGCCTTGCCTCATGGCAGGCTCCGATCCCGGCCTCACTGGCCCCAGCATTAGCCTAACCCCTTGGCAGGCTCCGATCTTGTCCTCGGAGGCCCCAGTAGTGACCTTGCCTCACGGCAGGCTCCAATGTCAGCCATTGGCCCCGGCACCAGCCTAACCCCTCAGCAGGCTCTGATCACTGTCTCAAAGCTCCAGCACTGGCCTTGCCTCACAGCAGACTCCGATCCCAGCCTTGCTGGCCCCGGAACTGGCCTAACCCCTCGGCAGGCTCTGATCCTGGCCTCGAAGGCCCCAGCACCGGCCTTGCCTCACGGCAGGCTCCAATCCTGGCCTCACTGGCCCCAGCACTGGCCTAACACCTTGGCAGGTTCCGATCCCAGCCTCGGAGGCTCCAGCACTGGCCTTGCCTCATAGCAGGCTCCAATCCCAGCTTTGCTGTGTCCGTCGCCTTCCTCACCCCTCGGCAGGCTCCAATCCGAGCAAACTCTTTGCCCAACCAATTGTCCCATGTTCTCGAGGGTGTGTGGTGGTAAAATTCTGCCTCTGGGGTTATTATTTCAAAGGTTCCAGGTATAATGCATCAGATCTCTGCCTCCCCTGAGTACTAGCCACTGCCATTGCCACTGCTTCCACCATTTCAAATCCTCCCCAGGCTCTTTTTCCACTCTGAATGTTGTCCAGTGTTCCTAAGCATGCATGATGGTAGCATTTGACATTTGGTGTAATTTCTCCAAAAAAATAAGGTTGGTAGGATCCAATTTCTGCTTCTTCTGAATACAAGTCTCCACAGCCATCGCAGAGACCACTTTCAACACCGCCTTTCTCCTTGGTCTCCGTTAAACTCTCTCTTTACAGGTGATGTCCAAGATTCTTAACAATATAGAGAAACAGCAGTCCTCCTTCATGGGAAATTTTTCCATAAGTTCCAGTGCATTTGGATAAGTTTTGTCTGCATCTCCAGTGTCCTGGCATCTGCCACGGCTTTCTTTACTCCTCTCCAATATTTTTTCTTTTTCTTTTTCTTTTCCCTTTTTTTTTTTTAAATAAGAGAAGACAGTATATGTGGTTTGAGGAGGTAGTGGGATCAGGCACTCAGTAGCACTGTGACCTGGTCGGTTTCCCCATGAGTCCAGCGTGCTCTGCACTACTCTGCCTGGGGCCCAGAGTCCCGTGACCTGGGCCCCAGCTGGCGTGCCCCGCATGACCCCCACCCGGGACCCAGGGTACTGGGCCCAGTTTCTCCAGGGGTCTGGCATGCTATGCGCGGTCCAGCCCGGGGCCCAGAGTTCCGTGACCCAGGCCCCGGCTGGCGTGCCCCACGCGACCCCCACCCAAGACCCAGTGTCTTACTGTGCCCAGTTTCTCCAGGGGTCTCCCTTATGTAATATTCACAACCCAATATACCCAGCACCTCTGTTGAATGTACCTAATTCTTATATAATTTTCTATAGCCTGTATTAAAACTCATATATTCCTCTCTCTTGACTTCTCATAAGAACTCAATAATAAGATATCTTTTTACTGATGTCTCTTAATTTTCTTCCTTCACAAGCAGCCCTGTGACTGAATACTTCAATTTATCCACATGCCTGAATGCATTTTCAGTAATTATTCCCAGTGTTTCACATTGCTTATTTTAGTTTCTGAATTTCTTCAAGATGAACTGTATATAATAGATGCCATAATTTTGTACAGAGTGAATATTTTGAAATATGAAGCAAAGAGCAATAAAAGGATCTTTTTAGCAATAAAAGAATATCTATGTGTGCATACATATTCATATATGTGTATATAAAATATATGTGTGTACATATATATTTGGAATCTAGAATTATCAATGCAATTTTCATATAGAAAATTTTTATCTTTAAATTTGAAAGTCGAAAGTTAATGATTTGAAACTCATTCAGTTGTCTCTTTTAAAAGATTCATCTTTTGATATAAAACTAGGATTCTGTATATGTGTATAAAAAGGATTATCATCGAATTTTATTTACTTGCTCATCAATGTTATAATAGATAACATTCACAAAAGTTTTTAGGCCTTTTAGTTCCATTGAAGCTCTAGTTTGTATGTTTATTGGCACTGGAGGTTGAACACAGGGCATTCTATCTCAGCATTATATCCCCAGCCTTTTTTATTTTATGTGTATTTTTGAAACAGGGTCTCCTTAGGTTGCCAAATCTCACCAAATTGCTGAGGCTGGCTTCAAACTTGTGGTCCTCTTATCTTGGCCTACCAAGTGCTGGGATTACAGGCCATCATACCTTGTTTAGATAAATTATTTTAATCAAATCTAAGTTCATAGTAATGTTATTTTAATTTGTTTCTGTTGACATAAGAATGCTTGAGACTGGGTACTTTCTAACAAAAGAGGTTTATTTAGCTGATAGTTCTTGGTCTAAAAGCATGGTATCAACTTATGCTCAGCTCTAGTAAGGGCCTCATGGCAGAGAGTACCATAATGTCAAGAATGTGTGCAAGAGAGATCACAAGATAAGACAGAAACCAAAGGGATTCAGGAGCCAGAGTCACTCTTCTTAAAATAATCTACTTTTGCAGTAATTATTTAAGGTCCCACAGAACTACATAAATCTCTTCCATGGGTGAAGCTCCCAGTGATCTAACTACCTCCCACAAGAGGTTATCTGTGGGAAAATTCAACTTCCTAAAGGTTTCATAACCTCCCAACATCAACACACTGGGGACCATGCTTCTAGCACATAAGCCTTTTGGGACACACTAAAACTTTATGCAAACCATAGAAGTAGTGTTGACCTGAAAACCAACCGGCCTGCACTAACACTAAGTAAATCTGTATCTGATTCTACTACTTTCTTCAAAACGTCCTATGTGAAATCAATCATGAAATATTTACCCAATATCCTAAGGTCAGCTTTCAACTGCAATGATCAAAAGTCTCATTTGGTTTTCTTTCTTACCCTGTATGCTGTGACCAAATTCTAGTCATTGAGAAATGAGGTTTGTGACCTGTTGAACTGGCGAGAAGAGGGCAAGAAGGAAAAGGGCAAACAGGACCTCTTGCTCTTGGTCCATTATTATACTGATCTAGTTATTTCCGCTTCTGCCTGTTTCTCAGCCCTGAACAGGATATAGTGTGTGTGTGTGTGTGTGTGTGTGTGTGTGTGTGTGTGTGTGTATGCATGTGTGAGTGCATGCATGTGTAAACACATGTGTATGTGTGCATGCATTTGTGTGTGTGCATGCATTTGTGTGTGTGTGTGTGTGCATGCATGTATGTAGAAAGAGAGATTACAACAAGAAAAGAGGACAATTAATCACTGGTGTATCACTGAGATGGATGACTGGAACTAAATCCCATTGAGGTTCCATGGAGAAAAGGAAGTAGAAGCTATTTAGAATGGTTCCTGTGAAGGATGGGCTATTAGAACACTTGCCCACTGACTTTTGTTCCCTGCTGGTTGAGGGTTGAGCTGAGGGGTACTCCTGACACTTCCAGGCTGACTGCACTCTGGCACAGCAAGCTCTGTAGTTTAGAAGAAAGCTGCATGGCAGAAAAGCAGAGCAAGGCAATTGCAGAATGCTGACAGAGATAGGCAAGGAACTGTCCACCACAGCTGCAGCTGAAATCAGAAATGGGAAGAAGAGATGGGATGCAAAACGCACCTCTGCCAGGTAGTTTCGGTAAACTTTAGCCCAGTGGGATTGCCTATAACTCCCATACAGTATCATCAGGATAGATCAACTAGATGATAAATATTAACAGAAAGTCCCTATAGCATCAAACACCTGTTCTGCTTCAAGTGCTTGAAGACAAAGAAAGGAGTTTAGATGACTTACAGATCATGAATGCCAGAGTGAGATAGGTCTGAGTCAAAGGCCCTATTCCACCATTTACTGGAAGTATATGCTTATAAATTAATCAATTTATCTGAGCTTTTGTTTTTCTCATTTACAGAATTCTAATATAAACTTCTTCATGAGATTCTCATGGGAAGTAAATGAGATAACCAATATAAGTACTTAGCCCAATGTCTAACACCAAGCAGCCAGCCAATGAACATTAGTACTTTCCTCCTGCTTTATGAAACTGAACTGTTTTCACTTATATAATCATTCAGATGAAAGAGTACTCCTCTCAACCAGAGTATTAGAGCTTGAAAATAATTCCCAGGAACTTAGTTTATCCTGCTTATTACAACTTTCCAATATATTGTATCAAAGTTTGAATGATACAAAACTACTCTAAATTGTAGAGAAGTTCCTGTGCAAAATCTTACATAGTAAAAAATCTGCCCAGAAATTCTTACCAGGTTTCAAAAACATACAAGCTCTTGACATTGCTAACTGAAAACTGAATAATAAGATAAAAAGAACCCAATTCCCACACTTTTGAATCAACATCTTTATAAGAGGTGGGCTCAGCATTCTACACTTTGTACAAGTTTTTTTTAAACCAGAGCTAAGACTGGGAATTTGAATTCAACAAACCACTTGATAAGCTCAAAAACTTCTAAGACTCTTAGACATTTGGGTTGAACTCTGTTTGAATTTCTTTCCTTTATGATCCTTAATTAAAAAGTTGTCCCTGTCTCCCTATTTCCCATCATAATCTAAGGATTATGGAAGAAAACAAGTCAGGTTTCATGTACCTTAATTTAATAGCATGTCTTTTTTAAAAGGCTTTTATTACAAAGATAAAAACAAAGAATACAGTTACAGCCCCATACTATCCAGGGATAGTATGAAGGGGTGGTTCGAATGAATTCATCCATTTAATTGCATTCTTTTTCTTCTATTTTTTTTGTGGTACTGGGGTTCCTGGAAGCCCTTCTACTTCTGGGCTACACTCACAGACCTATTTTATACTTTTTTTTTTTGAAACAGGGTTTCTTAAGCTAGCACAGTTGGCTTCGAACCTGCAAGATCCTCCTGTCTCCGCCTCCCAAGCGTGGGGATTACAAGTGTGCACCACCATGCCCAGCAATAGCATTTCTGATGTGACTTTAATCATTGACTTCTTAAACAATCCTGTGGGTTATAGATGGGGAAGCTGAGGCTCAGAGGAATTAACAGATGAAATTCCATGCTTAGAGGCAAACTCAGGAACTCAAAGAGGTCTTCAGTGATGTCTTCTAATTTTTTCTCTGAGTCACATGGGTTTCATTTAGTTCTTAAGTTTTCAATGTTTTTTTCTATTCCTACTCTACATTCAGAAAACCTTGTCAAACATTTTGTTATAAAGTAGGACTTTCGAGAGCAAAATGCTGACGTTGAGACAAGATAACATGATTGGAATCAATTTATTCATGTAAAAATGTAAAATAGACATATTAATGGTGCTAAAGAAATAATCATCTGCCAACACACTTAATTTAAATGGAAAATATTTGCTTTGCTTGACTGGCTGATTAATCACATCAAATAATTACAACATTAACTGTCAAAAAGCGGTAGCCCTCAAACAAAAATGACACATAATACAACTAATTTTGAGTGAGCTTAAAGTTGCATCTTTATACTAATTTACCTTTATCTAAGCTTGTAGTTAATTTAACATGAGATTTTACCCATTTTTAAAAATAAATCCTTAACACCGCTGGCATTCTAGCCTGACCACTCAACAAAGTTAGACTTCTTTTTTATGTACAAAGTATAATGGCATGAACTTTTTCGGGTTCAGCCTCCCTTATTCCTGACTTTTTGGCAGGAATCAGCCTCCCTTATTTGTGATTTGTCTTTTTATTTCCCAGGAGTTTCTCAGGGCATTGTCATAAAGTCCCTCATTTTTTCTCTTTCTGTCTGGCCACCTCTTCTGGGGCAGATGATGCCTATACCATCATCTCTCATCTAGGCTCAGGTTTTCTTCCCCTAATGCCCCCACTAGTAGTTTCAACTTCTTTGGGGTTGCCCATGATTAGGACTAAACTATACTATAATATTTTGAAAGCTTGGAGACCAGGAAAACACAACTGAAATAACTACTAGCAGTCTTTAAGAGAGACCACAAGCCCCCCATTGTATTTTGGCAGGCTCTACCCCCTCCAACAGAAAATTTCAGGTGTTTCTATACTCAAGAGCTTTAGTCTCGATTGGCTCGTAAGCCAGGAACAAGTGCTTCTGTCCCTAAGGCTTATTTTATTTCTTAGGAGGAATGACATTAAGAATGTACATTTTCCTCAGGAGAAAATATTCTCAGCCTCTGGTGTAGACTCATCGTGCACCCAGTGTAAAGTGTCATGTTCTGTAAGATATTTCCCAAATGGTGGCTTAAAAGAATAGAGCTATCAACAGTCAGGGTAGTGGTACTGTGCCAACCTGCTCCTTTTCTATGAAGAGAACTGTCTACCTATCTCCTGCTTCCTCCTAAGAGGGAATACTTGTATAAAAATTGTTCCTATTTTCTAACAACATACAGTGTGTTTTAGGATCAGAGTGATTTCTAATTTCATATGGGCTCATTTTTACTATTAATTTCATTACTAGAAACAATACTCTGAATGCCTGCTTGGAACATCTTGTTTTAGGTTAATTTCCAAGAACAATCAGTGGAGATACTTCCTTATGTCTATATGACTAGATGGGATCCACAATGAGGGTTTTCTCTAAGGATGAATTCCAATATCTGCTCTAATATATGTAAGTTATTTGTACTCCTGTTAGATTTTCCATCTTTATACCTTTTAAGATAAATTTTTTATTTAATTGATATTGTCAATGTTGCTACTTTATATTATACAACCAAATTTATTCAATATCCACTTAAATTTAGATAAGAAAATCTATGATACCCTAGGATTTCTGTATGATTTGCATGTGTCTTCCAAGTGTTTGTGTGTTGAAAAAAAACTATTGTTTTCAGTACTGAGGACTGTATTTAGGGGAATTTTACCTGTAAGCTACATCCAGCCCCTTTTTATTTTGTATTTTAAAATAAGGCCTTACTAAGTTGCCGAGGATCTCACTAAGTTACGGAGGCTATCTTTAAACCTTCAGTCACCTTGTCTCAGCCTCCCAAGTACTAGGATTATAGACAGAGGCCACTGCACCTGGCTTGTGTGTTGAAATGTAATCCCCATTGTAAGATGCAAGAACATGAAGACTATCTGACCTAGGAGTTTAGAGGTAGGGTCTTTGGTGATTATAATTAGATAAAGTCATCAGAATAGATCACCTGTGACTGAAGACTGGTGGATTTATAAGGAGAGGAAGAAAGACCAGAAGGCACACCTGCATACACTCCCTGTCTCTTAGCATGTGAGGCCTGTGACACCTTGGACTCTCCCAACAGGATGGCCATCAGCAGATATGAGCCCTCAACCTTAGAACTCCAGAACCATGAGCCAAAGTCAACTTCTTTTCTCTACAAAATTACCCAGTCTCAGATATTTCCTCATAGTAATGAAAAGTATACATATGCAAGGCTTTAAAATTGTATTTACTACTATTTTTATGGGTTAAAGAACAACACATGCATTTATCATGTATATATAATATTAACTGATATGTACATGTATATATATATATTTATATTTATATTCATTTGCAGTTTATATTGTGGTCAGAGAAGAGAGGACTATGATAAACCAAGGGAAAGTAAGGATGGAGAAAAAGATAGTGATATTAAAAAATAATGTCTGAGGCACAGGACAGAAAAAATATATCCATGCACACATACACTATACCTACACATTAAAACAGTACACATCCAGGACTAATATATGAGTAAAATGAAATTAAAAATAAGTCATACTGGGACTGAGGAGTACCCACAGAAGAGCACAGGTAATATGATAGTATATGTCTACTAAAATCTGAAAATAGGCTTTTTTATTTATTTTTAAACTAGAGGCACAAATAAGGACAGTAAGCTATATGAGTTCTATCATGATAATTATGATTCTAGATCTCCACACCATCATTTATCCTAATTTGAAACATTCCTTTAATATCTAAATTGTATTTTAAAATCCATATTTTAGGCATCTATCTGCCTTAGTGAAATACTAATAAGATTTTATAATATCCTACACGGAAAATTAGTCTTTCTCCCAAGAGATAATCTACTTATTTTTAGAAACCAAATTAGGTGTTCTATAGCCACCTTAATATTTTTAGCACAGCACCCTATAGTTGAACATTCTCCTGCTTCAGAAAGTTTCTAAGTAGTTCAGTACTTAACCTACTCAAATGAAACAAGGTTTGGAATCTGACAAATCCAGATTTAAAATTTGATACTGTCATTTACTCACAGGAGGAACTTAACAAGTATTTTGGGCCTAAGATTGTTTTGTCTTGCCTCTTGTTTTATAAATGGGGATGATGTGAAAAGTAAGATAATATATATATATATATATATATATATATATATATATATATATATATATATAATACCTACCCTATCCCTGGCATACAACCTTATTAACATCCTTTGTCTTTGACTCCCATGTCCCGGGCCTGCTAGTGCGTCGAGCACTGTAATAAGTATGACTGTGATAATACAAATTCCTCATCCTATCACAGCCAGTCACTGACGCTTGTGCTGCTCTCCTGTGCACTGAGCTTTAAAGTGTTGTCCATGTGGAGCTCAGTCAACTCTCTAGGCCCATTACAAGGCAGACACTGTTAAAATATCTGATTTACAGATGATGAAATAGGATGAAAAAGGTTAAACAACTTGCCAAGATCTAGAAAGCTGGCCAGTGGAAGAGCTGGAATTTCAACTCAGGTGTCAGGATACATAATTTGTGCTCAGATTTTCAAGTGAAGTACATAAGACCCAGTCAAAGGATTTAACACCTACTGCTGATGTTAACACATTCTGAAAAATATAAACTTAGAAAATCTGTAGAATTTATTTTCTAAAAATCCATCTCAATTAAATACAAAAGATAGTATTTATCTTCTGTTTCTTTGGGGAACATGTCTGAAGAAATCTTAAATGTAGGAAGCCTGATATTTTAGAGAGACCTTCATCTTTCCTAATTTTGAATACGTAAAGAAAACCTCTCCTTTTGTATAATATGATATAAACCAAAGAATCCTTTCAGGCTTCTGTACCTATAGTTTTGAGCAAAAATAAACATGAAAGTAGCCCAGGAAATTAAGCAAAGCTTCAACAAATGACCACAAGAGAACCTGCATCCTCCTTTCCTCACTTGTTCAATATTTCCTGTACTTTATACACCCAGCAACTATTTATTGGTTGCCTGTGAAGGAATATTAGCTTGAGAGAGAAAGTATCAGTTTTGATTGAACTCACATCTCTGTTGTTTTGATTGAACTCACATCTCTGTTGTTTTGATTGAACTCACATCTCATGTCTAAGAAATGGACATAAATGAAGGGTCTATTAACTGGGCTCAGAATGAAGTTTCAATGAGACCCATGAGGACATGAAAAATCATAAAAGACATGTAAGTACTTGTAAAGCCCCCAGAGGACAGATAGGTGCAGCCCTGTATGCTTAGCATTTAAAAAGTTTGCAACAATTATTAACTATTATGATTACTATCCTCTATGATTTTGTCATTTTAATCATGACCATTCTTTAGCACCTGAGGTCTTATGCCAAAGAGTCTTCTCCATGGCTGGATCTAGACTGCCAATGACATGCCCCGAGACCTCCTTCAGCTGCCTCCCTCTGCCTGTCTTGCCCACTGCCCTCCTGCTCCTCACTGCTCCACACTTCGAGAATAGCCTAGTCCTGGTGAGTTAAATTTTCTCTCTTGGCTTTGGTAAGGCTGTTCTTGATCTTTACAGTGCTGTAGAGAGTTCTGATTTCTTCTTACCATCTGGATGACCTATGTTCATTTCTATACAAAAATATTTCCTTTTAAGATTCAAAAGAATCCATGCTAATATGTGTTGATAGAAATCTAAACCTACCTGTACCAATTCAACTGATAGTAAGCACAGGAGTGATCACAAGAGTAAAGATTGTTTAATCTGCATGTATGAACTATACATTATAAGTAAAACCCCAAATAAAATTTGGCATTGGAAGCATTGCATTTACCTTCTGTGGCAGGTTCTTTCTTGAGTTTTATTTACTACATGTTTAGAGAAAGTTGTGCATTGGTCTGACAAGTGCTAAGAGGACCCAATGTAAAATAGTGGGCATATAGAAGTTTCTGGAAAGAGCTAGGCATGGTGGTTCATGCTTGTAATCCCAGTACTTGGGAGGCTGAGACAGGAGGATTGCGCAGTTTTGAAGCCAGCCTCACCTACTTAGTGAGGCTCTCAGCAACTTAGTGAGACCCTGTTTCTAAATAAAATATAAAATAGGTCTGTGAGTGTAGCCTGTAGGTAGAAAGCCCCTGGGTTCCATCTCCAGGAACACACACACACACACACACACACACACACACACACGAAAGAAGTTTCTGGGAAAATAACTCAGAAAAGAAGGTTTCTGAGAGGCTGTGAGGATGAAGTCAGATATTAAAGTGCTCCAAACATTATGTTGCATTTACTGGTTATGCAATATCTCTGGTCCTTTCCTTAGGAGAAGAGAAAGCAGAGATGGTTGGATAGGGGAATATTGTTCACTTGGGTCTTAATGTCTCTAACTATATGCCCATCAGTTAATTGCTTTCTACCTCAACATATTAATAACTATTAGAGTCAAAAGCCTCTTTCCCCAACACATATGAAAGAAAAAATGTTCAAATTTGGGGAAAATGTGTAATGTACCAAAAATGGTTATCATTTCCTGAGTCACTGATGGGACAGATGTGCATCTCCTTTTATTTGTGCTGGGAATTCTTCCAAATTGCATTAGCATTTCTTACCAACCACTCAGGAGATAATGTACACAGCCTGGTGCGCTGTTTAATTACACAGCACTCTACCAAGAGCCAATCAGTGAAATTGTCCTTACTAGTTAACTTTTGTCATGGTCTACAATGGCTGATATGCTATATATGAACCAATTATTGTGGTCTCTGGTTAAAAGTAAAAATTCTTCCCCACCCTAATATATAGAAAAATTGACAAAACTACTTAAAGTGTAATGGCGCTTTGGGTTTAAACTTAATGTACTTTGGGTTTAGAAAGAGTGCTTGTCAGGAAATCATTACTGTGCCGAAGTTTGACTCACACATCTATTTCTGTACTAATCTCCCATCAAGGAACAAAATAGTCTTATCCTTACAATGCCAATCAGCCTAGCCCCAAATCCATCAGTCAGGTATCATTTTCCACTTACATCTCTATATGGGTTTTCCTGTCACCACTATATGATTGAACCTCAAATTACTGTCTCAAAGTACATATCTATATATCGTTGCTTCTTATCAGTTTGACCATTTATGGAAATAAGTTTATCTTCAAGAAAAAAGAACTTAGCCACTAACATCTGAATATGAAATATATTTTATTTACATATTAAAGAATAATAATTTTAAATAAGTTTTGTTTCTGTCACTTCTCCATTTACCCCAAGCCTATAAAAGTGATATCTTTAGTAAACAAATGAATGGGAAATATGATATTCTTTGTCTATCTTTGTCAAGATATTCTTTGTCTAATCACTTAAATGATGATCATTAAAACATCTGAAATCCTGGATACATAAATGGCTGTGAACTTAAATCTTTCCAGAGCCCTTGAACTTTCCAGGGAAGCAGTCATTGAATAGCAGAGGCAAATACAGCATTCAAACTACAGCTTTGTCAAAAGCAGCTTTCCACTCTAGGAGGCTGATAAAAAGTAAAAATACAAAATGACAGGCAGAATTGTTTAAGGGATGGCCGACAGGATGTGCATTGACCCAGAAGAATGAAATATGCAGCATTCTAGAGGGACAGAACAGAGGCCATGACTGGAGGAAATTTTGATTAGCTTATTAAATGATTCTTTCCGAAGTGCAAAGAACCAATCATTCACACAACATCTAGTTGTGTGTTCATCTTCCAGAAGAGTGGCAAGCAAAACACAGGAGAAGTTTGGACAAGCTGGTAGAGGAAACTGTCCTGAAACCCTGCTCACTGTGTGTTTATAGCACTGTCATCCACACCTCTGGCACCTGCTTCAAGGCATATGAGTCAGAGATGATGGAACTGTGCAGAAGGATGCAGAATACAAGCATACGGCCATGATAAATGCACAACCCAATTCATGGACAAGGGCGATATGTTTGTGGATGGAAAGCCATTCATTTGCATTTCTCCTTTGAGAAGAATGCCCATTGGAAGCTTTGTGTCTCTAAAATGTATGGCCTCAGGTAGGGGGACATAGGAGAAGAGAAGAGAAAGTGGAGGAGCAAGAAGGAAGGTAGGGGGAGGAAGGCCTTGCTATTCCTTTATAAACTCTTTTAATATTTCAAGATTTATGATTCAGCTCATAGAGTTTGCCTAGAGTATAAAGAATATCTCACTTCTAGGCCCTAAAGCTTTTGCTTCTTTTTAATAAAATGAAGTATAATGACAGAGTGAGAGAGTAACTCTACTCTTTTTCTATTCCTGAGTGTTCAATGAAATTTAGAAAAATATGATATGAGAAGAGATAAGATGGCAAGAAGAGGAAATGACTAGCAGTATGTCCTCTACAGTGAGGAGAAGCTGCAGGTAGTAAGAGCCTCTTGTCCTGGTTCTCCCTGTGGGAGTTCAGGATGAATCTGTCGACCAAGACTAAACCATATCAAAGTAGGCAAAACAGAACAGGGCAGTTTAACAGACAAAAATGGGCAGGCCTAATGTGAGTCTTTCCTGCCCTACTCATGGTTTGTGTAACAAGGACAAGGACTGGAAATCGCCCCAGTTCCAAGATGGAACTGTAGGGCTTATGGTAGAGTCTTTCCTGCTGGAAGCAGGATGTGGGGAAGGCTGCAGCACCACAGGTCTGAGGGGAGGGTGAGTCATGGTGGGAGGCCAAACTGAGAGAAACCACAGACTGAGTTACATGAGGCACAGAATCAACTGCACACATGAGCTGGACCAGCTCTTTCTGATGGACAGAGAGGATTTTTGAAAGGCCCCAAGAGGCCATAGGAAACCACCTCTGAGAACCCAAACTCCCCCAACCACAGGCTTATGAAAAAATTGGAGAGAAGCTAGAGGAAGGATATAAAGAAAATAAAGATCTATATCTATTTTTCTTAGTGATCCCAAGCTTATCCTAAGTTAATAATTTAAGTAATTTAAATTTAAAGGATGGTATTAGCTTGCTTGGGCTAAATTATAATTTAGATTCTGAATGTCCTCTAAAAGCCCATGTGTTAGGGGCCTGGTTCCCCATTGGAAGGATGTGAGGTTTTGGGAGGTGGGACCTAGTCACAAGTCTCAGGTTACTGAAAGTGTTCCCCAAAGGGAAACCGGACCTTTCTTTGTCCTCTGTCTCTTGCTTCTTAGTTGTGAGGTGAATGGTTTTGCTTAGCTACATACTTTACTGTGCTGTATCACCATCGGACCAAATCAACAGGGCCAACCAACCATGGTGTGAAACCTCTAAAACTGTTAGTCTAAATAAAACTTTTTTCCTTATAAGTTTATTATCTCAGGATTTTGTCATAGAAACAGAAAGCTGACTAACATAGGCTGTCATTAGAAAATGGCATAAACAGGAAGACATACGGAATAAAAGTTTATTTCTAACCATTATGAAGGTTGAAAACTCTAAGAACCAAGTGCTGGGAGGTGCTGGTCAATTCAGTTCCTGGTGAGAGATCTCTTCTGAGCTTGCAAGGGGCCACATTGTCCCTGTTCCCTCACATGGTGGAACGAAAATGTTCTAGTGTTTCTTCCTCTTCTTAGAAGGGCACAAGTCCTATCACATTAAGGCCCCACCCTAATCTTGGACTTTCATCCTTCAAACCTGTGAGCTAAACAGACTTTTCCTTTTCACAAAGTGCCAAGCCATAGGTATTATTTTATATAACAGAAATCAGAGAAAGACGGCCTCCTTCATTATAAAATATCCTATCCATCTCAAGAGGCTTCTATGAGCCTCTATAGAGAAAATTGGAGTCAGATACTGTGCAGATTCCAAGTAGAATATCTTGTTTACCTCAGACTTTCAAAAGATATTTTAATGGAAGAAATCTAATACTTGGAATGAATATATTTAAGATTTTCTCATTTGTACATCAGCAACCTGTAAAAAAGGCTATTCTTTTCAGTAATTCCTGAATTTAGGTATCAAAGCACAGAATCAATCATTTCAAAGATATGAAAAAATGTCAGTAGCTGCAGTTAGCCTGGAAGTAAGAGAGGAAAAGAAATTATCCACTGAGAAGCAGTGTTACTTTTAAGATTCCCTTTTATCTCTGAAATTGTGTCTAGAGCACTCTAAGAAACTTGACAGGAGTTAGTCTGATTTAGTTGAGTTTGATGTGGTCTTGCCAAATTGCCATTTTGATGCCATTTTGTCATGTTTATTGCTCAACTGTTATTCATCTAATAAAGAAGAAAAGCAAAACTCAGTGAAGAGCCATTTTTTGCCCTCTTTTTGTTCCTGTGCTAACAACAAGTGAATTACATTTTCAAAATCTGTTGTATGCAGGAAATTTTGAATGTTCAATAGTCAGCTGCAGAAGACTGAAAATAAATTCAAAGTCTTATCAAAACATAGAGTCTTTGTTCTTGTGGTTGCTGTTTTGGTTTGTTTTGGGTTGGAGTTGAAAACCTATAGTGACTGCATTTATTTAACAGATATAGCTTTTATTGTTCCTTCTATAAGTAAATGCGACATTCCAAGTGAAGTCACTAGATTTCTTCTAGGTTCCATGATATCTGAACTATTTTCATTATACTTAATTACATAGGCTCATAGTGACCTCCTTTCTACAGGGGTACTGGATATACTAGCCCAGTAAGAATGGAATCTTGCTTACTTGACTTCCAGCTCATTTCTGCTGACCATCGCAGAACAGAGTAAGTGTGACAGGATTTCCTAAAGTGGAGTCCCCAGGATAGAAAATACTATACATACTCAGCATTTCATAGCTCTATGGGGGACCAGTCATATGGAATATCATGCTAATCATGTAGTGGCCTTATGATTATATATTTTTCTAGAAAGAGGAGCCATAGCTTCCATCAGACTTGTAAAAATGTTCGTGACTACCAAAAGTTAAGGACATTTATTAGCTTTTAAGAAATAGAATGGAAAGAATTTGTCTTTATATCTGATTTCTATTTTTTTCTCTATTATGCAAAAGAGCCAATCCTGCAAAGTGGATTCCTGAAAATTAGGCTGAAAGCTTTGATTTACAGTTAATTTTTTATTATTCTAAGATAAATTATCCATGTCCTTCACATGTGAGTTTTTCTGGCTGTGATATTTCTAGCTATTTTCACTGATAGATTAAAAGCCACCAGAGAATATACTGAAAGTCAGTGAGGTGAACTTATTACTTATAATCATGCTAAAATCTGCTGAGCTGGGCATGGTGGCACACACCTGTAATCCCACTATTTGGAATGCTAAGACAAGCGAATCACAGGTTTGAAGACAGCCTCAGCAAGGAGCAAGGTTTTGTTTCAAAAATAAAAATAAAAAAGCCTGAGGGTGTGACTCAAAGGTAGAATGTCCCTGGGTTCAATCCCCAGGGATTGAATAAATAATAGATATAGAAAGATAGATGATAGATAGATAGACAAATGATGAAAGAAAGAAAGAAAGAAAGAAAGAAAGAAAGAAAGAAAGAAAGAAAGAAGAAGGCAGGAAGTCTACTGAAAAGCTGGATAAGGAAGATTTGTTAATACAACCTATGGATCTTTCATCATGAAATGGTTCCATTTGACAGCTTCAACTTTTCTTGCAATTCACATATCCTTTATCACTGACTCTTGGAAGGAAACTTTGCCTGAATGACAGCTATTTATCATACCATGCAATGTATGCACTCTTTCTCTTGTCAGCATCATGCTCCTTCAGAAACTTTTGCTAAAGGAAAACACCTTAGCTATCAAAAGTACCTAAATGACTGATAAACTGATAAGTGATATCCCATGAAACCAGGCATTAAAATAAATAGGTGGTGTGTGTGTGTGTGTGTGTGTGTGTGTGTGTGTGTGTGTGTGTATGCTTAAGTAGAGGAGCATAAGGCAGATTAAGTAGCCAGTGTCATTCTACAGTAATTTATAATCCTAATGAGTATTGATCCCAGGAGCAGTCTACCTATGAGCTATACCCCTTTCCCTATTTTATTTTTATTTTGAAATAGAGTCTCATAAAGTTGCTAATGGCCTCATATGTTGCTGAAGCTAGCTGCAAATCTGCAATACTTCTGTCCCAAGTTTTCTCTACATTCAGACATTAAGGAAATAGACATCTTGCTAACTCAACACCAAATAAGTGCACTCTAAAATTCATACACTCTGATGGTTGCTGCAGCAACAATTTAAAAGAGATTCTGGATTCAGGAGCAGAAGGAATTCAATCGCCTAGTGGAGATAATGAAAGAGCTGCATACTTTTAATCAGATATCGATTGATTACTGTAATATCCTCCTATAATAATAGCTTTAGACAGGAAAAATAGAGGAAGAATAGAAGGGATTTTCAGGAGGATGTGAAATAAATATGTGAAACTTAGAATCCCGCAAAACAATGGCAACTGATACTTTAAAAGCTTGGCTTTTCTCTTGCATCCTGCACTAAAGTGGGCTCTTATTGATCATTAGGTTGCTAACAGAGTATGAGCATCTGGGGAAAGTACTCCAGTATTAATAATTACCCTTTTTTTACTGAATTTCCCACCGGTTATTCTAATCAGCACTATGAGTGCCTCAAGCAGTAAAATTTCATTTTATATTATATTCCAAGATGTGTGTGGTTGCCATATAATTGTGTTGCTGGACTTTATATGAAATATTTATTTCTTGGTTTGTAGACATGATTCAATGTGCACAGACTTGTCATAGCTATTTTTAATGAGAAAGGAGACCAGGAATGGTCTTTGTGTCTCAAAATTCTGAGTTTCTGCTGGTTGCTAAAGTTTCTCTGTGTGTCTTTGACTGAGGACAAGTGAACCAACTTGATGGTATTCACAATAACAGAACAATTTCATTTTTCAAACATTTATAGAGCTTCCATTCTGTGCACTATACTCTTCTAGGTCGTAGGAGAGATGATAAATGTATCATTCATCTCAAAAAGATTATCGTGAGCCAAGAAAGAAGAGAACATACAGACAAGAAGAAACAATTCTCAGGAAATAATTCAAACACACACAAAACCACGAACCCATTAAGGATTGTGAGTTTACCTAAAAATAGAGGGAAGCAGAACTAGTGCAAGGAAGAGGATGATCATGAGCTAGAATTTGTAGCCTTATAGAAGATATTGTTATACCAGTCACAAGGGTATAAACCAGCAATTCCTTTTTATAATGTGGTTAAATTAAAGCCATGGAGTATTGCTACAAATATAACCCAGAGCATTTCACTGAAAGTCTGGTGTTTTTAAGGATAGAGATTAAATGCAAGATAAAAGTGTAGCACATGTCACCTCCCAAGATCTAAATGGAACATAAAATTGCATTATTGGGTTCACTGGAGATTATTTTCCCATGACCATACAAACACTATGACTTTGAAACAGCTAAATGTTGTTAGATGCCAGCGTTATCCCAAGTTTGATGGTTTTTCATTTTGGTTGCTGAAAGATATTTATTTTTATATCTGGATATCTTTAATTTCATTATCTATAAGATATATATTTTAATAGCTTTTAAATGTAGATGCTATTGACATCACTAATTATCAGGAGAATATAAGCCAAAACTACAATGAGGAATTGTCTCACCTGAGTTAGAATGGCTACTATATAAAAAAGAAAAATAGAAAATTCTAATGAGTTTGAAGAAAACAAGAACATTTATATACTGTGGGTAGAAATGTAAACCAGTACAGCTATTATGGAATACAGTGTGGCAGCTCCTCAACAAATTAAAAAATAGAAATACTACATGATTCAGCAATCAGATTGCTGGGTAGTTATTTAAAAAAAAACAGAAACATGATATTAAAGAAATACCTTCATTGTCATATTTATTAAATGTGTTGGTCAATATTATTATTGCTAAAATCCAAATCAGCTGACCACACAACTTAGAAGAAGGAAAATTCACTTGCTCATAGGTTTTTGTTTTGTTTTGTTTTAGATCTCAGTGTTCCAGTCCATGTAAGGCCAGGTTATATCTGTAGAGATGAGGGCATGATTCTGGGAAGCAGAAAAAGGGAGAGAGCAAGGGCTCTGCTCTCACATCATGAAAGCCCAAAGCTAGAGAATAAGAGTAAATAAACAAGGGGATTTAAAAAACAAAAGTGTAGTCACAAGCCGGGCATGGTGATACATGCTTGTAATCCCAGTACTTGTGAGGCTGAGACAGGAGGATTTGAGTTTGGGACCAGCCTCAGCTACTTATTGAGGCCCTCTGCAACTTAGGGAGACCCTGTTTCAAAATAAAGAATAAAAAATAGGGCTGGAGGTATGCTTGGAGGTAGAATGCCTGGGTTCCATCCTCAGTACTGAAAAGAAAGAAAGAGAAAGAAAGAAAGAAAGAAAGAAAGAAAGAAAGAAAGAAAGAAAGAAAGAAAGAAAGAAAGAAAAGAAGGAAGGAAGGAAGGAAGAAAGAAAAAAAGTGCAGTCATTAAGGCCACACCGCCAGAGACTCAACTTCTCCAGCCACACCCCACCTGCCTAGGTTACAACCCAAGCCATGGTAAATCCATCACAATGGACCTACTGATGAGATTACAACTCTCATGACTCAAATGCATCAATCCTGAACCCTAAAACATGAGCTCTTCAGGGGACATTCTATATCTAACCATAATATTGCACAAAAAAAGAAGAAATGGAAGCAACCAAGATGCGTGTGAGAGCATTTTATTGCCGTGACCAAAACATCTAACAAGAACAACTTAGAGGATGAGAGGTTTATTTGGACTTATGGTTCCAGAGGTTCAGTTTGTGGTCAGCAGGTTCCAAAGCAGAAACATAGTGGTAACAGGGCTTGGTTGAAGAAAGTTTCTCAGCTCATAGAAACAGATAGAAAAAGAAACGAAGGAACCAGTGACAGATATAGAGTCCAATACCACACCATGCTCTCCCCCGTCCCTGTGACCTTCTTTGTTTAGCAGCATCAAACTTGCCTCCTATTATAAGCCTGTGTTCCAAATTATTAATCCATCAATTAGATGAATCCAATGTGAGATTAGAGACCTCATGATTCAATTATTTCGCTTCTGAACATTGCTGCATTACCAAATAAGATTTTTTTTTGTACAAGACAAAAAAAGCACAGGCAACAAAAACAAAAAGAGATAAATGAAACTACATTAAATTAAAAAGCTTTTATGTTACAAAAGAAACATTCACTAGATTGAAAAAGCAAGCTACCAAATGGGAGAAAATATTTTAAAATCATGTATCTGATAAGGGATCAATGTCCAAACTGTGTAAGAAAAAAAAAAAGCAAAAACAAAAAAATACTCTGGTTTCAAAATGGACAAGTGACTTGAATAGACATTTTTCCAGAGAAGACATTCAAATATTCAACAGATAGATAACAATATGCTTAACATTATTAACCATTAGAAAAATGCAATCAAACCACATTTTTATTTCCTGTTAGATGTCTATTATGGAAAAATGATCATAAAATAAGTAGTGATGAGGATATGGTGAAATTGGAGACTCTGTGCACTGTTGCTGGGGATATAGAATGGTGCAGCCACTTGAGAAAGAGCTTGAAGCTATTTCAAAAAAAATAAAAACAGAACTACCATATGATCTCACAATTTTATTCCTCATAATTTATTACAAAGTATTGAAATAAACTTGAAGAGATATATGAATTCTCATGTTCATGAAAGCATTATCCATAATAATCAAGATATGAAATTAACCCAAGTATCTATGATTAAAGATGTTACATGTCCTACCCTACTTTCCATTGCTTTAACGAAATACTTGAGGGCAAGAAATTTACAGAGAATAAAAGTTTATTTGGCTCGCAGTTTTAGGAGCTGTGAAGTCCAAGAGTATGATGCTGACATCTCACTGTTGTCTGGTGAGGGCCTCCTGCTACATGATAGCATGGTGTAGGTATTTCATGAGACACAGAGTGATCAAGTTAACTCAATAAGCATTGGTGGATCACTAACTAGTCAAGGAGTTAGTGATCACTAACTAGTCAACTCCTTCATGTGAAGGAGCATATTAATATGCCAACTGTTAAAATTTTGCCATGCTTGCTTTTTGTGTTCTCTTTTTATGAGCACAGACAAATGCTCACACGTAAAAAGAGAAAGCAAAAAGTAAGTGTGGCAAAATTTTAACAATTGGCATGCTTATATGTTTATTTTTTTGGGGGGGTGGTACTGGGGTTCCTGGAAGGCCTTCTACCTCCGGGCTACACCCCCAGACCTATTTTTACATTTTTATTTGGAAACAGGGTCTCCTAAACCAGCGCGCGCGCCTGGCTTCGAACCTGCACGATCCTCCTGTCTCTGCCTCCCAAGCGCGGGGATTACAAGCATGCACCACCACGCCCGGCTTATATGTTTCTTATACTATCTTAAAAATCTTTCCAGAAGTTTGAAAATTGACAAATTAAGAAATTTGGGGAAATATAAAAAATATGTGAGCAAGTTTTTCATTGAACTAGGAAATTCTATGGAATAATATGCATAAATTTTCCTCCTAAACTTGAGTTTACATTTCATTTCCCTAGGGGCATTTTTTGAAGTATAGTACTCATAATTGAAAGTACTTAATTGATAACTTGTCTAATTTTCTCTATAAAATGTGTTATGAGCTAAAATAATTTTTCTGTTATGAAAAGTAAGATATTCTAAATTTAGTAGTTTAATAAATATTCCAAAATCCAATTATCACTAAAGTTATTATTAGGATATAAGTGACCAAAATAAAGAAAGTAAAATTTTCCATAAGTGAATTTTTGGTAAGATAAATAAGCTATTTTTTCCATTTAACTAACTCATATGTTCATGGGTGAATATTATATATTTGTAGAATGACATGGAATTCAAATCAACTAGTTCTATTTCTGCTTTTATAAATAAGATATCTTATTCACATTTGTTAATAGATGATAATAAAAAGGTCTTTTTAGAATAACATTATTCCATCAAGTGAAATCCATTTTAGTTAAATGCTAAAAAATCATCTACCTTCCAGAAACAATTTAATCTTATTCTCCTTCAGTCTTATTTAAAGCACAAAATTAGGAGCCACCTGACATTCAAAAAGATCCCGTTAGTCATTTGGGTCTTTCATTTTCTGTTTCTGAGTTTGCCAAAATCTTTTCTAAGGTTTAAAAAATGATTCATAATTATATATTTTTAAAATTTAGAGGCAAGTGAGTCTTCATGGTCAAGGCAGTTAGCCAAATCAGACTCAGATTACCCTAAAGAAAGTCTACTTTTAATACATACTTCAAGGAATGTTATAATATATACTCAAAACTAAATTATAAAAAGTATTTGTTTTGGTAATTTATTACTACACATCAGACCATTTTAAAATTTAGTGCTTAAACCAACAGTAATTATTTTCCATGATTCTATAAATTGATTAGGTAGTTCTCTTGCTTCTTTGAGGTTGGGCCACACTTCTATATATTTCCAAATATATAGAAAGATTCAAAATTGTCTTACTCTTATTACTGGTAGCCGGTACTGGTTGTATACTGGAAGCTTTTGTGTAAATGGTGTATCCAATGTCTATTAAAAATGGTGAAGATACTGAAAAATATTATTTGAGGCTACTAAAGAAATTTTCTTTCATAACATCTTTAAAGATAGAAAAGACCAAGCCAGGCATGGTGGTATATACTTGTAATCCCAGTACCTGAAGGACAAGACAGGAGGATCACAGATTTGTGGCCAGCCTCAGCTACTTAGTGAGGGCTTTGCAACTTAATGAGACCCTGTTTTAAAATAAAGAATAAAAAAATAGGGCCGAGGGTGTAGCTCGGAGGTATAATTCCCTTGGGTTCAATCCCCAGTACCTCAAAGAAAAAAGCAAAAGTGTACATGAAAGTTCAAACTGAAGTAGAAATCATATTTTTGAGCATTATAAATACTTCACTGATTTTGGAAGACAAGTCCAATGTGATCCTTATATGTTCCTTTGTAGTTGAGTTTTTTCTTCTGTCCCGTTGCCAGCCCAAGTTCTGTTAAGATTATTATTATTTTTTTTGTTGCTGGGTGTGGTGGTTCACACTTCTAATCCCAGCATTTGGGAGGCTGAGACAGAAGGATTGTTGTTCGAGGAAAGCCTCAGCTACTAATTAGTGAGGCCCTTTGCAACTCAGTGAGACTCTGTTTCAAAATAAAGAATAAAAAATAGGGCTGGGGGTAGCTCAGAAGTACAATGCCCTTGGGTTCAGTCCCTAGTACTGCATAAATAAATAAATAAATAAATAAATAAATAAATAAATAAATAAATAAAATTCTGTCTTTAATTTTTCTGTTTTTTCAATATGATTTGCTCTAATGTGAGTTTTTTTTTTCTAGTATTCATCCTGCTGCAAGTTTTGTGACCCTCCTGGATCTGTGGTTTGGTATTTGACATTAATTTTGGGAAATTCTCAGATGATATTATTACACACATTACTTCTGTTCTTTTCTTTGTTTTCCTTCTGGTATCCCCACTATGCACACATTATAACTGTTCCATAATTTGTTCTATCATTTTCATTATTTTTCTTCCTTTCTTAAACTCAACTATTACCCCTTCCCCATATTTATGGCAATATAACTAATAAAAAAGCATTCACTTAACATGATGATTTGATACACATACTTATTATAAAATAATTATCACCATCAGCCTAATTAGTACATCCATCATTTAGTTACTGTATTGTGTGTGTGTGTGTGTGTGTGTGTGTGTGTGTGTGTGTGTATTTAGAACACTTAAAATCTATTATCTTGGCAAATTTCAATTTTGCAATATAGCATCACAACTGTAATCACCAACTCTGTCTTACATTCTTTACACTTAAGACTCAATTCCTTTATAACTGAAAGTGTATACCACTGACAAAGATCTCATTTTTCTCCACCTAACCCTCTAGGCCCCAGCAAACCATCTTTATTATCTATTCTTCTGCAAAGTTACTAATTCTTTACTCCACCATTATCCAGTCTACTGAGGACCTCATCAAAGGCAGTCATCACTTCTCTTACATTGTTTATTTCTAGCATTTCTTTTTGATTCTTAGAATATCTAATGTCATTCATCTCTTCCTGCATGTTGTCCACTCAAGCCCGTAACATATTAATAACAACTGTAATAAATTTCTAGTATGAGAATTTTAGTATCTCTGTAATTAATATCTAAGTTTAACTGGTTCTTATTTTTCCCAAATTTTTTGTTTGCTTTTTGTATTGTTTTAAAATCAGACATAAGGTATAAGGAAGAAAAATGGAAGTATACAGGCAACCATAGTGAGTTTATGTTTAGTTGGGGTTAGGTTATGTTTACTGTGTGTTGTAGCTGTGTGTCAGAGGCTAAGGTTTCTGGTAGTGTCTTTTTGTTTCTGCTATTATTTTAGTATTTCCTTGGAGACCTATCCAATAGGATCTGAGGCATTAGCTCTTTTTTAGCCCAAATCCCCTACTATATGGAAGTGCTATAAATAAGATATGGAGAAGAAGAATTCTACAGTTCTATGGTTAGGTCTTGTCTATTAATGACCCCAAATTGGGCATTTATTTCTTCAGGTCAGTTAAGCTAGCAAAATCCTAATCAATTACACTCTGATAAAATAGTTTCCCTAGGTGGCAAACTTTATTAAGGTGAATAGAGAGTTCTGGGTATATTTTAATGTATCTACAGTCCCACCCCTCCTATCAGAGTTTTCCTGTGAGAACCTGGTGGGATTTCTGGCAATAAAATTCATAAAACTGGATCTCCTAACTCTCCTTGGCCAAAAGTGGATACCATGGAGATTTTAACTTTCAAGTTAACTCAACTGAGCCTTTAACAATTCATCGTTTGCAGTTTAAAGTGTTCTATTGATATTGACTTTAGCTGAGACCTTCTCTTCTGGGCTTCTGGTTCCTGTAAGCTGTGAATAGCTGTATTCATCCACCCATCTAGTTTGGGAGCAACAATTTGCCCTAGACCTCTGTTCTCAGATGACTCTAAGAAGGGTGGTTATCCTCCGTTTTGTTCAGGTTTTTTCTTGTTTTGAAAACTTTTAAGCTATTTACATGTTGTAACAGAACCCAAAAGTCTTCAAAATAATAGCCTTAATTTTTCATTTCATTCATTATATTGCAAATATTGGGAAGATAAAAATAAATTATAAAGTATAAAGGCAGATAAGAGTCACAGTTTTACTTTAGAAAATGAGTGTGCATAAACTCAACTATGAAAATAATTCAGAACTGACTCCATTAAATTTTTAAACAAAAATAAGATTCCATCTATGTATTTAATAAGAAAGCAAGATACTGCTGAAAGCTAGTCCATTTTATCCACATCTGCGACCAGAAAATAGAAAATATTAAGCATTTTATGAGTTATAGAAGAGGATTGATTACAATTTCTGTAGTATGTATTTTAGTATTATAGTATAGTATTCTGTAGTATGTATTTAGTATAATTATAATATTTTATGAAAGGGTTCAATAAAAATTGGTTGTAAGTACTTTATTGAAAGTCTTACACTATAGTTAAAAGAAGTCACCTACAATGTACATCAGTAGGTTCATCCAACATAATTTTCAAAATCTGATAGTCCATTACACATCACACTTGCAGTTAGAGGAACGTCATGTTTAACCTGTACCACTTTGGCAATTTGAAATTGCTTTTCTTTCCAGCTAATACAAGAGACAAGTATAAAGAAAAGCTGGAATGAAACTAGTTGCATTTAAATACATGAAAAATCATTTCTAAAATTTAATATATTTTGCCAAATTTTTTCTTTATGCTCACTGGATGCTGCCCAAAGTTGCATTCTCAGACACTGTTCAGGGTGCGGCAATGGTAGTGTTATCAAAGAAGTTTTTTGCATGTGTTGGGGGGGCGGAGAGGGTGTACTGCGGATTGAACTCAGGAACATTCTATCTCTGAGTTACACCTCAGACCTTTTTGTTTTTTTTTATTTTGAAACAGGGTATCATTAGGTTGCTGAAGCTGACCTCAAACATACAATCCTCCTGTCTCAGCCTCCCAAGTACTAGGATTACAGGCATATACCAACACACCTGACTCAAAGAAGTTTGCTTTTACTTTTCTTCCCACATTATACCCCATAATTGATTTCAGAACCTTACAGTTCTGAATTAAAACTCATAAATTTTATTGCAATTTTTTCATTTTTATCAGAAAAATAACAGAAGGCAAACAAAACCAACATGTCCTATGATAGGTTTATAAGCCAATAAAGGGATACCCTTCCTCCCTAAACTCCCAACTTTCAAAGTAACTTTTTGTTTTGGAGCCTGGGTATTTTATACTCTGAGGCAAAACAACACTTAAAATGTAAGATAGGTTAAATATATGCCTATTTATATAAAGAGAAAGGAAGCCAGGTGTGGTGGTGCACATTTGTAATCCCAGTACTTGGGAGGCTGAGACAAGAGGATTGCAGGTTTGTGACCAGCCTCCACTACTTACTGAGGCCCCCTGAAACTTAATGAGACCCTATTTCAAAATAAAGAATAAAAAATAGGGCTGAGAGTATAGCTTGAAGATAAAATTACTCTGGGTTCAATCCCCAGTACAGAAAGAGAGAGAGACAGAGAAAGAAAGAAAGCCAATTATGTAATAGTTAGAAATAAATGAAGCATATTAAAGTAACTGGAAAAAATAATGAAATGTAAGGTTAGAATAAGTAAGTTAATTTCCTTAAAAATCCAGAGCCCACATAACCCTAAGAAGACTTATGTACCTGCCAAGGGATGCATACACAAGTTTGATCACCAATAATTTAGTCAATTCATTTAAAAAAGGAAGAACTAGAAATGGGTAGAAATCAAATGACTTGTCTGCCATGGCCACTGATTTGTGGTAGAATTGGGGTTAGAATCTTCATTTTAGCGGGCAGGTACCAAAAGAATCTGAGTTTGAAAGAGGGTCTCACTAAGTTTCAAAGGCCTCACTAAGTAGTAGCTGAGGCTGTCCTCAAACCACAATGAGTGTGTGCCACCATAGCCACAGGGCCTGCTCCATCCACGCTACTACTGGCCCCAACTCCATCTGCCTTTGGCCATAATTCCATCTACTGCCTTCATCATGGCTGTTGTAGCCCCACCTCCATCATGTCCACCACTTAATTTTTCCTTTCAGCCATCTTACTGTCTTTTACATTATCATCTCTCTGAGCTTTAGCTTTACATGTACCTTTCCAGCCAAACTGAAAATCTATAGAGTCTTTCTGCTCTTGAAATTCAATGTACAATTAACTGTGAACATCAATATGCATAATGCAGTTTGGATATTTTGCTTTTTTGAGATTTCTTCCACCAGTGTAATCAGTCTATTATTATTATTACTATTATTTTGTGGTACTTGAGGTTGAACACGGAGGCATTCTACCTCTGAGATACCCCTCAGCCCTATTTTTATTCTTTATTTTTGAAACATAGTCTTACTAAGTTGTAGAGGGTCACACTAGGTAGCTGAGGCTGGCCACATGCCTGCGATCCTCTTGTTTAAGCCTCTCAAGTTATGGAATTATAAGCATGGGCGACCATGCCTGGCCTCAATCATCTTTAAATTTTGCCTCACACAAAGTTTCAGGACACATGAAAAATCCTAATTTCTTTGTCAGGATGTAACATGTGTAGTCTCTATTGTTTTCGCCCTCTCAAGTTTCATTAGCATAGTCTACTGTCTACCTTCCTGGTTATGTTCTGGCTTTTCCAGTATCCTTTCACAAAACAATTCAAGAGTCACAAAATACGTGGTCAGAATTAGATAGAGCTGTGACTCCTCTCCTTGGGTACTGATTTCTGTCTTATTCAGCACTCTTACTGCTGTAATCCTAAAACTGACCATGTAACTTAGAGGAAGAAAGACTTATTTGCTTACAGTTTTCCTTGGAAGTTCTGGGTTCTGTCCATGTGAGACAGAGATCATAGATCTCAGGGGATGGTGGCAAAAAGTGGAGAGGGGAAGAGAACAAGGTTTTGCTCTCACATCATAGAGGCAGAAACAAGAGAGGGAGGGAGAGGGAAAGGGAGAGAGAGAGAGAGAGAGAGAGAGAGAGAGAGAGAGAGAGAGAGAGAGAGAGAGGAGAAAGAAAGAACAAGGGAGAAGGAACCATATATAATCTCCAAGGCTGCAACCCCAGAAACTCACCTTCTCCAGCCATACCCTACCAGCCAAAGCCATCACCAAGATAAATCCATTGTAATCCAGTGCTAGAATTACAACTCTCAAGACTCAATTACATCAGTTTTAAACACAAATTTATAAACTCTTTAGGGGCCATTCTATATCTAACCATAACCATGCCCTTATAAGCTTAGAAAGAGAAAATAGAGCTCTCTTTTCATCATGCATAAGATACAGCTAGAAGACAACTGTGTTAGTCAGCTATTGCTATAACAAAATACTGGAGATAATCCATTTAAAAATAAGAAAGATTAATTTTGGCTCATAGATTCAGATGTTCTAGTTCATGTCAAGTTGCCCTGTTAACTTTGGGCTTCTCAAAATGTGGCCTACCATGAGAGGAAGAACGTGGCAGAACCAAATCCTCACCTTAGGGCAACCAGAAAGTAAATAAAAAGAAAGAAAAGGGGCTGGGCTTTAATAATCTTCTCAAGGGCATGCCTGGAATGATATAACTTCCTTTTACTAAGCTCTAGCTTCTAAAGCTTCCACCAGCTCCCAGCAGAATAGTACCACAGGCCAGGACAGTTCTTCATTACATGGGCCTCATGTGTCATTCAAGATCCAAGCTATAGCAGCAACTCTCTGCAAGCCAGGGAGAGAACCCTCACCAGAAACTGAATCAGCTGGCACCTTTATGTTAGATTCATCAGCCTTCAGAAATGTGAGAAATAAGAATCTGTTGTTTAAGCCACCCAGTATTTTGCTATATCAGCCCAAAGAGATTGACATTTTGTCTTTTGTGACTTTGTAAAATTCACATCCTTGCAGAGAGATACTACAAAATTACTCACCAAAAAGTTCTTACCAATCTATTCTTCACTACAAAAGAGAAAAGTTTTCACTTCCCATTATCACTAAGATGGTGATTTTGTTGTTACTGTTATTGTTGTTGAGAAATGAAAAGGGAAGAGATTCTCTCTTCAGCTGGACTAGAGAGTGGTGTCAAGTTGGGAGGAATTGTTAAAAATTTAAACTGAACTAGGGAGTATTGGGGATAACAGAGGGACTCCAGATAATGAAGGAGAGATTTCAGCAAAGCTAGAATTGAAGGAAAGGAGAGGAAGAAGGCTGAGGTTTATTAATGGAGGAGCTACATCCGAATATGTGTAAAAGTATGAATATAGCATGGTTAACATGGACACTCATTGTTGGAGAGGGGGGAAGAGGGGCCAGGTGGGGGGAGAGGGCACCAAGCACATTTTTTTTTTTGTAGGCCTGGGGATGGAACCCAGGGTCATTTGACCTCTGAGCTACACCCCCTGCCCTATTCTTTTTTTTATTATTAATTTTGAAACAGGGTTTCACTGAGTTGCAGAGAGCCTAAGTAGCTGAAGCTGTCCATGTACCACAATCCTCTGGTCTCAGCCTCCCAAATGCTAGGATTACACGTGTGAGCCACCACACCCAGCTACCAAGCACATTCTAAATGTATACCATTTTCAATATGTTCCACATATAAATAAAATTTAAAAAATAAATACAAAACAATAAAAAATCAATTAAGAAAAAGATTAAACCGAGCTAAGAGAAATTTGAAACAAGAATTGATAATCATCAGAAGATGGAAAGCATTCTCTCTTCATCATAAATACTCAGAGTCCCTGGGAAATATATCTCATGCACTGCAATTATGTGCAAAAGAAACTGAAGCCCTTTTATTTAGGCATAAAGGAGAAGATGACTTCATAAATTAAATACTTTAAATGACTTAGCAGGAGGTGTCTGTGTGGATTTCCATAAAGGTTTTATGTTGTTATTTCTCATGAACAAGTCAGGAGAACAAGAGAGTTTTTCTGATGCTACTTAATGAAGTTCAGGGTTCTACACTTGCACAGGCATCTTGAAGGCTCTGAAAGGAATCCTCTCAATGTGTTCCTATAGGTCATGTAAAACTTGCAACCATGCACCATATTAACTGCACTTAATACTGCTGATCCTTTTGACTCTTAACTAATATTTGAGCCTTACTTCCCCTAGTGTCATGTGGCATCTAGGTGGTCATGGACACTGCTGGGATCCAGCTGTGGGGAAGTTGACTTGGTGAGGTATTTAGTTTTCCTGAGGTGGGGTATGATTCTGTGTGCCATAATTGCTTGTATGCATAGAGAAGTTGTGACTTCCAACAAAGTGGAAGACATCTGTGAAATGTCTCCTTATTTGGCCTCAGTGATAGAAGTGTACGGTTTTGGTTGCATAGACATAATAATATGTTCCATGGCATTAAGAGTGCATAGGTTGGAAGAAGAAAGAAGGTATCAAGCAGATGGGGTTAAAGCTAACTACGGAAAAGTTCTCCCATGATTAAATATAGACTGTTGTAAACATTTTTTTCTGACACCTTGTCAAAATGGAAGCTGTCTACTATTAGAAACATGTATATACATGTATATACATGTATACCTATATATTAATGCAGCATAAATACACAAGAATTATTTCATGTGTATTTAATAGAAAGTTAAGGAAACTCAATTGATCAGACTTGCTTTGTGTCTAAAGGACAAACCTATAACAGCCTTAAGAAGTAACTAGTCTGTTTGGAAGGTCACATACTTCTATATCTTAGTTATTCATAATTGGAAAAACTTCAATCAGCCCTGAGAATAAAAGATTGAATTATATTTCTATTCTCTCTAAAGGAAAAATCACAATGTCCCTGTCATAAGACAAAAATGTGAAAGACTGTAGAAAAATGTTGAGAAATTAACTTTTTTGTTGTTCTATTTCTCAGCTTTTAAAATTATATTTTTTGTGTGATTTATTTTCATTCTAAATTTTCATGTTTGTATTTAATTTTTTGTTATTTCCCTAAATTTGATGTCGAAAATTGTATAAATTCAGGCTTATAAAGCCTTGGTCTGTCTCTGAATAGGAGGCAGAATTAAAAGAGTTACCATCATTTCTCTCACAATTTGAGCTTATTTTCTATTCTATGCCTGATGGGGATAGCTAATTGATGCCTTTTTCCTTCAAATGTGTTGATGTTGAAGAAAATATAATTAATAAAATTAAATCAAAAGGAGCATCTAAGACTTCTGTTTGAATTGGAAACTAATTACTGATCTCAAAACAGGATCACAAGAGGATAAGTTAATATGTGTAGTTTTCAGCAGAAAGGGTAATTTTTAAGGACACATATCATGTGTAGATGTAGGTAGGTAAATATATATTTGTGATTGCTTATGGCTCTGCTTTAAAACCAATAATTAGTTTTAATTTCACATTCAAAAGCATGAATAGTGATGCATTTGAAATGGTCTGTTCCCGCAATACACAGGCTAGCCCTTGGGTTCTGCTCATTCTGACCAACAATGTTTATTTTTATCAGATCACTTTTTAGGTCTCTAAAATGGGTAAGTTCCAAAAAATATAAAGTAAGATAAAACCACTTGTAGTAGCTTCAGAAACCAAATATTTCTATATTTAATTCTAGGAAGCATAAGGCTTTGCCATTTACTTGGTACATATTCTCACACTGAGTTGATGCAATTTAAGATATTAAAAATTTTTTAAAAATTATTTGTATTGTCACCAAGTAGATACCACATATTCCGAATATTACATTAGAAAATGTTTTCTTTTGAGGCCCCAGGGAGGAAGCAACGGCCAACTCATTTATTGAAAGCACATTTGGTGATTCTGTTTTTATTCACTACTGTATTATTTGACTGCACCTAGCACACTCTACATGCTGAATAAACAGACTTCATCGCATGGTTGTCCAATAGCACTGAAGTATATTGTAGCCTATATGAATGATGCCCGTAAGAGTTGTGTTGTGTTCATTCTTTAAAGTCAAACCTTAATGACCCTGGAATTTATTGCTGAATTAAGTAATGAATTCATGAAATATGGTGAAAACTTTTCATTTGTCACCCCTGAACCAAGTACCTAATATAGGAAAAGAAATAAGGCTGTCCTTTTAAGTAATTCCCCTAATTATCAGGGAAAGATCAATAATATAGTGTCCAAAAAGGTTATACTTGTGTATTAGTCAGCGTTCTTCAAAGAAGCATAACTAATAAACAAGTAGGTAACTAGATAGATAAGAAAGAAAAAAAGGAGGGAGGAAAAAAGAGAAAGGAGACTTACTAAAGGAATTGGACCATACACTTACGGAGGCTGAAAAGTCTTGTGATAGATCATCTGTAAGTTGGAGAATGAGGAAAGTTGAAAGCATGGTTCAGGTCAAGTCTGACAACCTCAGAACCAGGTAAGCTAATGGTGTCACTGCCAGTGTGCCAGCAAAGGCCTAAGAACCTGGGAGGTTACTGGCGCAAGTCCCGAATCTGAATGCCAGAGAACCTAGAGCTCTTGTATCCATAATCAGGAAAGATGGTGTCCCAATTTCAGGAGAGAAAAAGGGAGCAAGAGAGAGAGAAAGAGAGAGAGAATGAATTCATCTTTCCTTTGCCCTTATATTCTATCCAGGCCCTCATAGGATCAGATGCTACTTGTCCACCATGGGGTAAAGGCAGGTCTTCCTTACTGGGTCCACTGACTCAAAGGCCTGTTTAAAGTTTTTCAAATGGTAAATATATTACAAGGAAAGAAAACTTTGGACATCAGGAAAGATAAAGGAACAATGAAAAGAGAATAAATATGTATAAAAACATAGGCTTTCCTTATCAGCATGAGTTTTCTAAATCATAGTGGTGATTAAAAAAATTATTCAAATTTTTGAAAATAGCACCATCTGATACACAAAGATGGTTAAAAATGAGAAGAAATGACAATAAAGTTTCTGCACTTCACTTGAAGTAATAAAATGCTGATAGCAGTAGTATTTCATAAGTCACATGTATACTGTAATATTCAAGCACTAAGCAATTCATGCAAAGTAATTTACTCAACATAAGAAACAAATCAAGTTAGAACTCTAAAATTTTTCAAGTAATCTATGGGAATGCCAAAAAAAAAAAAAGCAGCAGAGAATATGAACAGAAGACAAGTAATAAAATGAGACTTTAGGCCCATCACATTAATAAATACCTTAACTGTAAATGATCTTAAAATATCAATTAAAGCCATGCATAGTGGTACACACTTGTAATACCAGCATTCAGGAGGCTGAGACCGGAGGATCACGGTTCACAGACAGCCTTAGCTACTTAGGCCTTCCGTAACTTAGTGAGACCTTGATTCAAAATAAAGAATAAAAAATAGGGCAGGGGGTGTAGCTCGGAGGTCAAATGCCCAATGTCTCACTGAGTTGCAAAGGGTCACTAAGTAGTAGCTGAGGCTGTCTTTGAATCATGATCCTCCTGTCTCAGCCTCCCGAATACTGGGATTGCAAGTGTGTGCAAGCATGCCCGGCTTCCCATGCAACTATTAATCAAAACAAAAACAAACAAAAAGCAAGAGTCTCTGTTAATACTTCAGAGAAAAGAAAATTACTTTAGATGAAGTGAATTATATAATAATAAAAATAGTCAATATACCAGGAAGACATAATTATACCAAATGTTTATACATCCCAAAACAAAGGTTTAAAATACATGTAGGAAGCAGGCGTGGTGGTGCATGCTTGTAATTCCAGCGCTTGGGAGGCTGAGACAGGAGGATCACACAGGTTCAAACCAGTCTCAGCTACTTAGTGAGGCTCTCAGCAACTTAGTAAGATTTTGTTTCCAAATAAAATTTAAAATAGGTCTGGAAGTATAGCCCAGAAGTAGAAAAAGCCCCTTTGGTTCCACCCCAGTACCACAACAATAAAGAAATAAAATACATGTAGGAAAAGCTGTTAGGCAGCTAAAAAAAAAAAATGGACAAATCCACAATTAAAACTTTTCCCTCTTTCGCAACTTACAGAACTGCTAGAAAGAAAAATCAGCAAAGATATAGAAGAACTGAACAACACAATCAGCCAACAGGAACCCATGGCCAAAATGCATCCCTTACAACTTGAAAATGCTCATTGTATACAAATATCTATTGACCATCTTCAAAGAGAGACATGAAACAAACCTCCATACCCCACCAAAAATAAAAAAATAAATAAATAGGTAATCTGTATAGTCCTATAATGATAAAAGAAAATGAATTTATAGTTAAAAATATCCTGGAGAAAAAAACTCTTCTCATTTAAATGGGTTCACTAGAGAATTTTATAAAACACTTAAAATAATTGACTGGAATTTTACATTATGTCTTCTAGAAAATAGAAGAGGAAATAACATTTTTGAACTCATTTTATGAGGCCAGAATTACCCTGCTATGAGAACCAGACAAAAACAACACAAAAACAAAAACAAACCAGTATTTCTCATTAATTCAGAAGCAAAAAAAGTTTTCAAAAAGATATTAGCAAATCAAATCTAACCACATATAGCAAGAATTATATGCCATGACCAAGTGGGATTCATTCCAGGTATGCAAAGTTAGTAAAAAATCAATCAATCTAAACCATCCTATCTTTCATGTAAAGAATAACAATTATATGATTGTATCAACTGGCCCAGGATAAGAACTTGACACAATCAAGAACATTCATTCATGATAAAACTTTCATCAAGTTAGAAATAGTTACCACATCATTTTGATAAAACCAACTACACAGAAAGTGAAGGGTCATGTTTTCTCTCATATGCAAAAGCTAGAGAATAATCAGGATACAGAAGAAACTTTAGATAATGAAAAAATCAATGAAGGAATCACTTCCACTGACATTATGTATATATGTAAAAATATCAATATTAATCTCAATATCATGTTTGGGGAAGAAGAAAGGAGGGAGGGAGCCAGAGGAAAGCTCACCAAGTTCTGTGTGCATGTATGTCTCTGTCATTATGAATTACATCATTATGTGAGACTATAATGTAGCAATAAATGTATAAACATACTTCTTTTAAAAAAGCAACTACAAAAATGCTAATACTTAATGGAGAACAGGTAAATGTATCTTCTCTAAATTAGGAAGGAGGAATGAAAGTCTATTCTCACTTCTATTATTCAATATAATACTGGATATTCTGGCAATTGAAATAAGCCAAGAGAAGGGAATAAAAGGCATATAGCATATAAAGGAAGAAATAAAACTGTACTTCCATAAAACCTGATTCTCTATCTAAGAAATTTTAATGAATCTATAAACAAATTCCTTGGAGCAATGAGTGAGGTCACTAAGGCCTTTAGTCAGCATTTTCATGGCTGTGACCAAAATACCTGGCAAGCACAACTCAGAGAAGGAAAAATTTATTTAGTTCACAGTTCAGAGTTTATGGAGGTTTCAGTCCTTGATTAGTCGGCTCTCAGGTAGGAATGCTGCAGCAGGGCTCCAGGGCAGAGTGGCAAGAAACAAAGGGAGGGGTAAGGAGAGAAGGGACAGATACGGTCCCCAAGTCCATGCCCCAGGGACCCATTTCCAGCTATACCCTGCCTGGCAGCATAGCTTAACACAGGCACTTTGGAGTACAGTTTAAATTCAAACTACAACAATATTTAAAAACACAAAAATCAATATACAAAATATCAACATTTTTATACACTAACAACAATTCCCCATATACTAATTTTTATTGAAAGCTAAAATTAAAAATATATACTTATTTATAATTTCTCCAAAGAAATAAAATATTTATATAGTATAAACTCAAAAAAACAGATATAGCATTCCCTATAATAAAATTTACAAAATACCAATTTAAAAATAAAACCTCAAAGAAGACTGAGATAAGCAGAGGCATACCTTTATGACGTGGAGGACTCAAAATTGTAATGGTGTTTATTTTCCCTAAATAGGACTATAGCTTTAATGCAATTTCCATTAAAATCCCTAAAATGTGTTTTTTGTAGATATAGAGAAGCTTACTGTAAAATTTATTTGGAAAGCATAAGACCTCTGTTAACTCTTTTAAAACAAAATAATTAAGTGAGAAGAATCACTCTATCGGATTTCAAGACATTATAATACAGCTCTAAGAATAATGAGCATGTAGGGTTGGCAGACAGTTATATAGGTCAATAAAATAGAAGAACTCAGAGATAGATCCACACAAATATGTCCAACTGATTTTTAACAAAGGTGCAAAATCAATTAAATGGATGTAGGGTAACCTTTTCAATAAATGTATCTGAAGAAAATTGACATTAATAGGCTTAAAATAAAGAATGTTGGCCTGAACCTCATACCTGATGCAAAGGTCAACTCACAATGAACACTGGTCTTAAATGTAAAGGTAATAATATAAAACTTTAATGAACACACACACATAGAAGAAAATATTTGAGGTATAGGACTAGGAAGGACTAGACTAAGAAAGATATCTTCGGCTCAACACTAAAGACATAGTATGCTAAAGGATAAATTAATACATCAAACCTCATCAAATTAAAAACTGGTTTTGCCAAAGATTTGTTGAGACATAGACCATATTCACTGACATATACCAAACACAAACTGATATCTATAACATGTAATAAACTTTCAAAACTCAATAGCAAAAAAGTCTTTCATCAGAAATATAGGCAAAAGATATAAATAGACTTTCCCTCCAAAAAGACATACAGATGGAAAACAAGCATTTGAAAGATATTCAATGTTATTAATTGTGGGGAAAAATAAATTTAAACCTCAGTGAAATACTAATATACACCTATTGGGAGGACTGAAATAAAAATGTCATGATAACATCAAATATTATTGGAAACACAGAGAAACTGGATTGCTTATACATTATTGACAGGAATTTAAAATGGTACTACTCTGGAAAATCATTTGGAAATTTTATAAAACTAAACACACAACTACCATTTGATTCAGCAATGGTACTCTTAAATATTTATGCCAAAGAAATGAAGATGTGTTCATACAGAAACCTGTACACAAATGTTCATAGCTATTTTATTTATAACAGCCAGGAAGTAGAAACAACCCAGGTGTCTTTGATGGGTGAGGAGTTAAATAACCCTTGATACAAGTACCATGGAGTACTATTCAACAACAAAAAGGAACAAACCACTAATAAACAACTTGGGTGAATCTCAAAGAAATTATTCCAAATAAAAAAAGTGAATCCAAATAGAATTTTGATTCTATTTATATATTACATGATTATATTTGTAGTATATAACATTCTAAAAATCACAAAATTGTAGAAATAGAGACCAATTTTGTGATTGCCAGGGGTTGGTGGCAGGGGTTGCAAGGGAAGGGAGGGAGGCTAATAATGGATCTGTTCTTTTTCCTTACTGTGTCAATATGAATATCCTGGTTGTAATACTATGCTACTATTTTGCTAGATATTATCACTGAGAGAAATTAGGCAAAGGAAACATATCTTTGTACTTTTCTTTTACAACTGCATATTTTCAATTATCCCAAAATAAAATTTAAATAATTATAGAACATACTGATCCTTATTAGGAATAGCAAAAATAGAGACTGAACTAAATGATCGGTTATGATCATTTAGTTTTCTGAAGCTGTTTCTGAAGCTGTTTTTTGAAGCTGTTCCCCCTATATGGTGATGTCTAAAGTGGTCAATGAGTATCATCTCCAAGGAGGAATTTGTTCTCCCTGTTCTTTATGTAACCTGTCAGCTGTGGTCCACACTAGGTAAAGGCTGGACTACTGCATATCTCTGTGGCCTTCTGCCCCTTGCTTTTTCCCTCTGGGTATCTATGCTTCAGCTGCAATAAGAGAGGGCTTAGAGATCTCTGGAGGTACTTTCAGCTTCAAAATTCTATAATTATAATTTTTTGAACTAAAATTCTGCACCCAATAGAAGTTAAAAAAAAAAGTAGTCTTTAATAATCTTCCTGCATCAGTTTCAACTTTGCTAACTTGTGTTTGATTCCCAGCCTGATTTTATACCCCTTGACTTATCAGGAAGTACCAGGTCTTTTCTCTAAATTATTGTTTGCCAAAAAGGTAATAACATCATTGTAGGTATTGGTAACTGAAACTGGAGTCCTGAAAAGGAAGGCAAAATCAATGGTTTTTATATAACATTAAGCTATTCCTTGAGATGCACACCTCTCCTTAGCGTAAGTATGGGGGTCACGCTCTTCTTGGTTTTATACCAGTGCAAACAAAATGATCTCAGGTCAGATCTCAGTGGGATAACAGCCACCTTTTTAAAGTGGATGGAAGAAAAACATGGACTTGTTACTACCTTTGTGCATCCTGCTCCCGCATTCAGCCTGGCTGTCTTCTATGTTGCTGATCTCCTTTTAAAAATACAGTAAATCATTTTAGAAAACTATCCAGCAGATTCTCCCAGCCTACAGGGGACAAAGAAGAAAAACCAGCCACTGGCTGGATTCTATTACAGTTGCTGACCAAATCCAAACTAGCGTAAACTAGACTTGGAGGTAGACTAGACTTGGCTCCAAAGGAAAAACCAGTGAGAAATGCTGTTGGGTCATAGAATTCAAAACAAAAACAAATCAGAGAAAACTAAAATAATAGAACTCCAATACCTCACGTTGCCCCATGACATACTAAGGGGAAACTTAGATGTCAACATAGTGTCATGATTTATTAGTACCATGACCCCCTCCAAAAATGTTTTACTACTCTCACTGTTTTTTTTAAATTTTCTCCAGGAGTCTCAAGTTTTTATAAGATTCTTTTTTCAACTAGATAAGTTGCCCTAGATCACAATATTTTGCTTTACCAGGTGGAATTGTATGACAGTGTATCATTTCAAGTCATTTTCTGGTCAGTATCACACCTGGCCAAAAATGCTGATAATTTATATAGAAAGGAAAGAGACATGCTACTTTATTCACTTTTGCAGTCTTATCAGAAGTAAATATAAAATTACTACATTAAAAAAAAAACAAATAGGGCCGGGTGTGGTGGTGCATACTTATAATCCCAGCTTTGGGGAAGCGGAGACCTGAGGGACAGTGGTTTGTAGACAGCTTCAGCTACTTAGCGAGGCCCTTCGCAACTCATTGAGGCCCTACTTAAAAAATACAAAGACTAAAAAATAGGGCTTGGAGTATAGCTCAAAGCTACAATACCCTTGGGTTCCATCCCAGGTACTGCAAACCAAAAAACCAAAAAACAATAAACAATAAAACCAAACAGGAGCCAGGTGTGGTGGTGTACACTTGTAATCTCAGCATTCAGGAGGCTGAGACCAGAGGATCGCGGTTCATGGACAACCTCAGCTACTTAGTGAGGCCCTCCACAACTTAGTGAGACCCTGTTTCAAAATAAAGAATAAAAAATAAGACAGGGAGTGTAGCTCGGAGGTTGAATGCCCCTGGATTTCATCCCCAGACACCCCCCCCAAAAAAAAACAACAAATAGGAAGGCCACGGGTAATGTAGTACAAGATTCTCCTAGAGATGTTCTTTTGGCAAAGGACACCACCATAGTAGTCACAGCTTTCAGGCATTCTAAAGTGCTCTGCTCAGAGCCTGTAACACACAGTATCTATCTAGAGTTGAACTAGTTCAGATCTTAGTTCACATCCCAGACTTGCTATTCAACTCCTGGGCTTCTGAGAGATGCATCTCCTATCAACCTTAATTTCTTACTTGAAACAGGAGGAATAATGGTATGGCTTATATTAAGAAAGCCTAGTTACAATAGTGTTGGATGGTTAAGACAATAACAAATAAGATCCACCTAAATACAGATACATCTAGGTGGGGCTAGCCAAGCACCTTTTAGAAAACTAGTTTAACATGACGTTTTCTCCTTTTCCTATTGTGTGTTTTCTTTCTAGAACCTGGGGCAGGAGCTGAGGCATAAATTAAAGGCAGAAGCAAAAGGGAAATAGTGGCAGGAGGCTATCTACAAGTCTGGGTTTCTCATGATGCCTTTGCATATCATGTTCTCATGATTGAATTATTAGGTTAAAAGTCTCTAGTTTGTTTTTTTTTTTTTTTTTTTTACTGTTCTTCACTGCAACCCGTATAGTGAGTTGGCTGTTCAATAATCATCCTCTCTCTTATCCCTATTATTAGAATTCTGATTTTGTATAGGACAACAATGAGTCCAGTTTTCAAAGAAAAATAATGTTTCCCTCTTCTTTCTTATCTCCTTGTGGATTGAGCCAGAACTAAAAGTTTAATTTTAGATCTGGAGTTAGAATGTGCAGGCAGATTGTTCCAAGGTCTCCATCTCTGGCCAACAATGTAAGCAAAGGTCTGTTGGGCCTAAGAAAACAGCTATATTCTTTTTATTCTTAAAAGGGACTGATCTAGCTGGCACACACTTTTTATCCTCCAATACACCCAACACACTTTCATGGCATGAAATACAGCTAGAATGTCTTGAGATAGAGCAGCCATCTAGTGGCCAAGGGAACAAAATCCCCAAGAATGGGATCACAGGGCTTGGATACATGCAGCTGAATGCACTCCTATTAGATATTTCTGTGGAGCCTGAGCCTAGGTCCCTCAGGCAGCAGGCTGCTAATTCAGAAGCTTTGTATTTCCCAGAGGTACACAGAACCAAGAACTGTATTCCTAGCATAGGTGACTAGCCCAGAGTTCTAAAAAATCCCTACATCTGTCCTTGTGAAGTTCTCTTTTACAGGGTCATCATTAAAACTAAAACCACATGTATTTGTATTTATTTCTTTACAAAATCCATATTTTACCATTTACCGTACACCCACCCTGTATCCAAGCATTTTAAGCCACACAAATACTTAACTAAATTACTTTCTTCTTATCTTGACTATAATCTAGAAGGCTGTGAACACATGACATTAATTTATCACTAAATGTTGCTATTCCTTCTGAGAAAAAGAAATCTCTTTGAGGATGATTAGTAAAGAATTACCTGCGAGCTCCAACAAAAACGCTGAAATTAAACCTTGAGACTTTAGTAGCCGTTCTGGTGCAATTCAGTCACTATAAGAATTTCTCATACCACCTGATTTCAAAAAGACTACTCCTTAGATACCTCACATTAGCTTTTATTAGTTTTTCTGGATTCTTGATTTTGGGTTAAAGGCAGCTCAAATTGCCTTAACCATGTAAAATTTCAAGAAATTGCTCAGCCTCTAATTGTCCCCATATAGTTAAGCTTGGATTCCCACAAACGAAAGTGTGAGGCAAGGAATGGCTGTGGGTATGCTTTGGGGAGTAATATCAGGGACCGACATGAAAGGACCAGAAAAACTGGGCCAGAAAAGCCCAATAGTGAATGTATGATTGAGCTAGTTTTGACCTGCAGAGGAGTCATGTAGAATATGTCTCAGGTCCATCCCTCTGAAAAAATGGGAAGCTGGGCATTTATCCACAGTTTGGAGTTGCTCCTTGGGGCAACAACTCTGTTAATGCGCAGTCCATGTCTACCTGTGTGCTGAAGGAGCCTCCCAAGCAAACAATGTGGCAGAAAAGAGAAAAGAAATCATGGAATCTTGATAAGGGATGATTCCTGGAGTGCTGGAATTGTCTATTGCAGCTAGAGCTAAAGAGAATTGGAACTACTCCCTCCTAAAGTACCGAGAGTGCCTGCTTTTGTGTTTTTCAAATATAATCTTGATATGTAAGATGTTTTCAGTGGTGATGGTATCTAGAAATTATTGATGATGAATAATTAATTAAAAAAATTCAAAAATCCAAGAACTGAAAAATTCTTAATTAAGATTCATGAAATTCTCTCTATAGAAAATTTATAGTAGGTAAACTTTCTTTTCTCTTGAGTGTTTTATGCAAGGTTTTTGTTTTCACTTTTTCTCATCTGTGTTATTGTCTCATCTAGTATATACTTGTTTTAAGAGCTTTTCATGACCAGATTTTTATTTTGAATTGTGGTGTTCCTAGAAATGAATTCTTACTTTATTCATGGATGAAGTTCATACAGAGTCAAGACTGTCAACAATGACGTCCTGTATTTGCAAATGTGTGGGAGGGAACTTCCAGAACTGGAAGGCTTGAATGAGAGCTTAGATTCTCTCAGAAGCAAATCCTGAGGTTTTAGGTCAGGTCAAGGTGGGGAAAGCAAGGAAATAGGGGGGGTGAGGCAAAGAAAGATGGAAAGCAATTTAGCATTATGTGTTTATACAGTTTCTCAAGCTAAGAGACACAGATTATTTTAATTGAGGTTTCTTGGGTTCTATCAGACATGTAAGCATATTGCCTGTTTCTGGAAGGGAGGCAAGGGGAGAAATCCTACGTGGTCTTGGTAATACTGTCCATTTGCCCCCAAGCCATAGGGGTTGTGGGGCATGAGACCCCAGAAGGGTAAGCAAAATTGGTACCAGAGGCATGTCTCTGCCTTAGGGAAGAGAGGCACTGCTGCTACTAAACTCCAGGAATGAACTGGTCCTTTCAAGTACCAAGCTGTTCAGATTCTCCATAAATTACCTGGTGGTGGCTGTCCAGTATACTTCTTACTACCAGTATTCATTTTGTGCTCTAAAAGTAGCCATAGACTTTTCCCATTTCCCTTTATAAGCAAAGAGCTCCAACAGGTAGAAGAAGAAGGAAAAGAATTAAAATAAAACTTCCAGAATTATGCTTTCCATGACTAAAATTGTCTATCCTACAAATAAAAGGAAAAGATTCCTAAGACTTCTTAGAAATATTAATAAATTATAAAAATTAGCTTAATAGCCAATACATTGTTATTGTGGTTATTACTTACTATTCAGCTAGTCTAGTTGATTTGTCACCTAAAGCATATTGATCTTAATAGCATTTTAAAAGGATAATTACTATTGCACTGAGACCCCATCATTCTATGGACTTTCTCTCTGGCATTCTTAAGAGCTAGTTATAAGCACAGCATTAAAATTGCTTCCATACTTCTGACAATAACATTTATAAATTCATGGTAACTCAAAGCATAAATTAAAACCTGTGATGATATTGGAAGCATTTTAAAAATATTTGCATTTTCTGATATTTTGCATTTAAATGTCAGACCTCTCAGGTAAATATTTTTAAGCAGTTGAGAGAACATGAGTTTGTTATCTGTGAAGAAAATGCATTTGGAAATCACTTGTTTCATACACTAAGTTACAATGCACTTGTAACTAACAACTTTTTCTAGATTATCTCCAGTAGCAATTAAAATTATAATTCAGCTTCTAATCACTTATAGTTGTTTTGGTCCTCTCATCTGAAATCTGGGCATTGAAACCATTCTAACTATCTCAGCATGACAAAAATCACCTGGAACTCCTGTGGGCACACACCCCCAAAAAACATACCTGCTCTTAATGTGTAAAAAGACTCCTTAAAACTAACCCTAAGGTCTGGGTCAGGAATCAGGAACTTAAATGTTTAAAAGTATGCCAGATGATTCTGTTACAAATATTAATTTTTTGGTGGTACTGGGGTTCCTGGAAACCCTTCTACCTCTAGGCTCCACTCCAAGACCTATTTTATTTTATTTTTTTTAAATTTGGAAACAGGGTCTATTAAGCCAGCGAGGCTGGCTTTGAAGCTGCCTGATCCTCCTGTCTCTGCCTCCCAAGCATGGGGATTACAAGCGTGTGCCACCACTCCCGGCTGGGATGGAACCCTTCTACCTCCGGGCTACACTTTCAGACCTATTTTATATTTTATTTGGAAACAGGGTCTCTTAAGCCAGTGAGGCTGGCTTTGAACCTGCGCAATCCTCCTTCCTCCGCCTCCAAGCATGCATAAGCGTGCAACACCATTCCTGGCACAAATATTAATTTTTAAAACATGTCTATAGGCACTCTTCAAAAGGGAGATGACACAAAATAAGTAAAAATGGATCACAGCTCTAAAAGTAAAATGCAAAGCTACATAATACATAGACAATAACATTGAAGAAAATCAAGATGTCCATGGGTTTGGTAACAACTATTTGTGTGTGTGTGGTGCTGGGAATTGAACCCAGGGGCATTCTATCTCTGAACTACACCTCCGGCCCAATTATTTTTGTTCTTTATTTTGCCACAATGCCACAATGTTGTTAGTTACAATACCAAAAATATAAAAGAAAGAATTTAGAAGGTAGGCTTCATTAAAATTAATTTTTTCTGCTTGGTGAAAGATAATGTCAAGAAAACCAAATGACAACCTACAGACTGGGAGAAAATATTTGCTAAAGACATTTGGGATAAATGACTTTCATTAAAAACATTCGAAGGAACCAGGCATGGTGGCACACACTTGTAATCCCAGCATTTAGGAGGCTGAGACAGGAGGATTGCGGTTCACGGCCAGTCTCAGCTACTTAGTGAGGCCCTCTGCAAGTTAGTGCGACCCTGTTTCAAAATAAAGAATAAAAAAAAATTGGGGTGTAGCTTGGAGATAGAATGTCCCTGGGTTCTATTCCCAGTACTGCAAAGAAAAAAAAATATGCAAAGAACTTTTAGAACATAATAATAAAAAACACGTAATTTACATGTGAGCCCCAAACCTTAACATATACCTCATTAAAAATATACAGATGACAAATAGTAATGTTAAAAGATTCACCCTATCATATGTGATCAGCAAATTAAAAACAATAGTAAGATAATGCTCAAAAAAATCCAGAACACTGACAGTGCTAAATGCTGGTAAGAATAAGGAGCAGCACAGACACATTGCTGGGAGAAATGCAAGAGTGTAGTCACTTCAGAAGACAATTGTAAACTTTCTTACAAACATGAACATACTTTTACCTATGATCAAGTAATAACACTCCTAGGTGTTTACCCAAAAGAACTGAAAACATATATCCACACAAAATGCACACAAATGGATGTTTACAGCAGTTTTTTCATAACTGCCAAAACTTAGAGAAAACAAAGTTGTTCTTTAGTAGGCAAATAAATGAACAAACTGTTATACATTCAGACAATGTAATATTACTCTGTGTTCAATATAAAGAAGCTACCATGAAAAGACGTGGAGGAAACTTGAATGTATATTACTATGTTAAAAAGCCAGTTTGAGAAATCTACATCGTGTTATTCCAATGATATGACAATGTAATTGTGGCTCCACTATGAAGGTGCTGAGTTGACATCCATTTGACAGTCTTTCCCACCTCCTTCCTAAGCTTGTTGATGATCCAGAGAGAGAGAAAGCAGGACCAGCAGCCCTTGAAATCTTGCTGTTGGAGGTAATCAAGCTGGTGAGCTTTGAGTGTAAATGTGTGGGCTGAATTTGTTTACACTGTCTGGTGAAGACCAGGCTCTTCTGGGTCACACACACACATGCATATAAAAGCTGATTTCCAAATTCATCTTAGGAAGATATCAATTTTAATCTAAAATGTTTTGATAAGGGATCAAAGTATCAGGCACATCCCATCCCTTCTTCTGAACTGAGGATGTTTCAGAGGAGGAATAAGTTGTTCCAGGTGGTAGAGAAACAGGGAAGTCTCTCCACTCTGCAAAGGAGAGGCTGTGGTGATGACTGGAGAGATACTGGAGTGTGGTGATGTGTGTCCTGTGAGGCATCTCTTCTCTGAGAACTCCACCAACACCATTATCCCCACTCAGACGACTCTTCAATAGCACCCACCAACTAATCAATGTGAGGGAGGTGAAGTCTCAAGGGAAAACTGAAGGGGAGGATGAACTTTTCACTGGGATGAAGAAGACGAAAAAAGGAGACACAGGAAGTCAGACAGCAATATTTAAGAAGGCCTCAGGCATATTGGGAGGGCTGTGGACTGCCCTATATCATTAAGTTAGAGAACTGAAGACTATCTCATCCAGATTTCAAGAGTAAAGGAGGTCTCAGCTGAGTTTCCTAGAGATGCACGACTCTCAGTTGAAAGTTGAAAAACTGAATTTAATAATAATTTAAAAGTTGGCCTGTAGTTCAGTGTGGTGACTCATACCCACAATCTCAGTACTTGGGATACTGAGAAAGGAAAATTGAAAGTTTGAAGCCAGCCTCAGCAACTTAGAAAGGCCCTCTGCAATTTAGTGAGGCCCTGTTTCAAAATAAAATAGGGGCTAGGAGTGTAGCTGAGAGGTAGAATGCTCCTGGGTTCAACTAGCCAGGAAATAGGTAGATAGATAAATAGATGATGATAGATAGATAGATAGATAGACAGATGATAGATAGATATAGATAGAACTCAAGGACTAAATAAAATAACTTTATCCAAGAATATAAAACAGTTTCTATCAAGAATGCAATCATTTCTTTTCCTCTTTTTTTTTTTCTGGTGGTACTGGGGTTCCTGGAAGCCCTTCTACCTCCGGGCTACACTCCCAGACCTATTTTTACATTTTTATTTGGAAACAGGGTCTCCTAAGCCAGCGCACATGGCTGGCTTTGAACCTGTGCGATCCTCCTGTCTCTGCCTCCCAAGGCAGGGGATTACAAGCGTGCACCACCACGCCTGGCCAAATGCAATTATTTCAAAAGTTATCTTTTCTTGTGGTACTGGAGTTTAAACTTAGGGTCATTCTACCTCTGAGCTTTTTGAGAGTTTCAGTAAGTTGCTAAGTCTAGTCTTGACTTCTGATCCTCCTGTCTCAGGTGTAGGATACATGTATGCACCATCATGTCTGATTAAAGTTGTTATCTTTGATAAAATTATGTCAGATGATATTTTCCAAAATAGCCATGATGATATTTCTGGTCCCAGAGTGCTTAAAAACTTGCTCTTCATCTAAAGGCGGAATCTAGTTCCCCTGTTCTTAAAACTTAATCTGTTCCTTTTAAGAACCAGCCATCTGAAATCCCACCTAACACTTACCTATAATTAGCTAGAATTTAGTCATTGACCCCACCTAACTGTGAGGGAGGAAGGCATAAATTGCCAGTTTCCTCTAAAAATATAAATCAGATTTCTGCCACCAAAAAGCCTTTAACAGGCACACTCACTCTTAATAACACAGAGAAGTTTTGTCTTCAGAGATTTCTGTTAGCCAACCCCACAAGAAAATAATCAGCAGAGTTTTTTCTCTCCACTGATTTCTTAAGAAAGCACTCACCAGGAATTTTATTCTCTCTCTTCCCCAAAGTGTTCATTTTTGTTTGGAAATATATGAAACAAATGCAAATCTTTTAGGACTATAGTCCACAAACCATGCTTTAGGATATATCCATAACATTTGTATAAATATGCATTTTATGTGTACAAATGTATAGATATATGAATATATCTGCATGCTTTAGGTTTGGCTTCAAAGTCTCTTCTGCCTCATGCAGAATATTTAGAGTAATTACTGATGAGTTTAAACAATTTTTGTGATTTTCAGACAATGCAGTTTTACTTATATTTTGTTTTATATATGCTTTTATTGGTGCATTATAGATGAAGAAAACAGTTCAAACAATATTATGCTCATTTGTGATTGTACAATATTAATTTCATGTGGTTACATGTCTTTTCTAATCACTCTGTGTTGAAGGATTAAAAAACATTTTTGTCTGGGTGTGGTGGCGCACATTTGTAATCCCCGCGCTTGGGAGGCGGAAACAGGAGGATCGCACAGGTTCGAAGCCAGCCTCGCTGGCTTAAGAGACCCTGTTTCCAAATAAAAAAGAAAAGTATAAAAAAAATAGGTCTTGGAGTATAGCCCAGAAGTAGAAGGGTTTCCAGGAACCCCAGTACCACCAAAAAAAAAAAAAGCATTTTTGTATTCTGCCTTTCTTTGATAATTCTTAAATAGAAGGTTACTGGATAAGTAATGAAAAAAAATGATGTCAGATGATACCTGTTATATTAAGCCACAATACTTATAAATAAAAAGATATGTATATTTCTAAATATATCTGTACATAATGCAAAAAGTTAAATTTAATATTTAGAACCCATAGAAAAACATTTGTCAGTAAATATATCTAAAGGTCAATAATTACGTGATGGTTTTTATATTCTTCTTTGTGATTTTCTGCATTTACTATGTTCTCTACTTGGAATATCTTTTTCTTTATTGCCATAGGCAAATAAATAATACTTTTTAAAGTTATTGCATTGGACATAGCCATAGCTATAAAACCACTCTCATCACATGCTCTGTTTCATTGCAGTTATAAAAATTTAGAAAAAATAGGGATAGTTTAAGCAATTTTTTCCAAAAAAACATTACTTTCTGACTCAGCAAACAAAACTGTTTGGGTTACAAGTAAAGATTGTTTTTACACAATATCCAGAGGAAGTTATGATACATGCTCATATTATAATTCTATTTGGAAACCCAGGCAAATGAGCCTGACTATTACAAGTTGTTCCATGTTTTATTTTCATGAGTACTTTTGAAGTCAGTAATGGTCTTGTTCCCATAAAAGCCTTTAAATTAGATATGATGTCATAAGAATCTGAATTCATACTTTGTTTGTGCAAAGAAAGGAAACATTCTCAGACAGGATAGAAACTGGTGAGAGATGGATGGAGTGAAGAGGAGTCATGCGTCTGGGAGAGTTGCAGGGAAGCTGGCTGAGGGGGTTGAGTGCTTTCCCAAATATTGCTTTGCTCTTCACCCACCTGAATTTCACCTCTTTGCTCATATTGTTCTCAGTAAATATTTTAAAAAGTATAAAGACTACCACATTTAAAAAGGAAACTTGCCTGATAGATGGCCTTTAGAAAACAAACTGAATACAGGCAGTCTGCAAGTTTTTAAACATTTGACAGGAAATTGGGTGAAGCATATAGTCTGATTCAGGACTGTGTCTAAGAGTCTAACTTAGTGAGTGGATCCACTTTAGTATAGGGCCTCCAAAGACCTCACAGGTGGGAAACAGGGAGCTTATATCTGATTCCAGATCAGGTTTCCAACAGGAATTTCTATTGTAAAAGCATGAATAACTAATGATTTGGGAACCTAAAACTATGTGATATTTTGGGTGACAGAACACTAAGGGAAGGCCCTTTTTTAATCTCCCATGGTAGGTTAAGGTGAGGAAGTGACCAAAGGTAGAAAGATTTTCTTTGGCATTTGCTGGGTTAAAAGAATTGGTAAACAGAATTGTATGAGTGCAGTGTTAGATCTTAAGTTCATGGTAGGAAACTGTTGGGAAAATGCTAAAATTTTCATATTCTTAGCCAACCCTCAGTCTAGCCTGCTATAAGTCTCTTCTTCTGTTGATATGTTAGATATGATTTGCTTTGAGCAAAATATAGCAAAGATAGCATTATATATTTGTGAATTAGCATGTTATATAACTGTGGCCAGGCAGTTAATTAAACTCTGAGAAATTCTAATTACAAATCCAAGCTTCAGAGGTGGTTTAACAAGACATTTGATTACCCACATAAAAAATCCACACTCCTAACCCAACAATGCTTCAAGTTTGCTATCTGAATCTTAATGACTAAGTCCATTAGTCAATATCAATGTTAGAATTAATATTTCATTGATTTGATGAACTGTGTTTAAGGTATTATCTGGCTTGAAATACCACCCTGATACACTTCCACCACTGCACAAAGGTAACATAAAAACAAAGGAGTCTATCAGTTTTCTACCTTCAAAGTAACCTCTTCAGGTCTGGAATTCCATTTGATTTTATGTCCACCACTTCATGGAGTGTTCTGTTGCCTGAGTCAATCAAAGGGTCAGCTTTGTCCTCTTAAAAGAATCATCACGTTTACATTGGAGAGACCCTCTCAGGCCAAATGCTCAAAAAAGTACTTAAATAAACATAAGACCAAAATTTATGAAATTCAAAGAAAAGGTTGATTTTTGCTCTGGGAAAGTTATATGTCTGATGCTAACAAATATTTGAACTGTGACAATTTGATCTAAACTATTTTGTTTTTCCATTGTAATATGTTATGTAGTAGAAAAATTATGGAAGGGGAAACCTAGCGCCTTTATCCACTACTAACTAGTAGAGAGAACCTACCTCCATAAGAAAACAAATATAAATCTAGACCATTATGGAAAGCTAAAATACATTATTTTAAAAATAACTCAGAGTTTATGAAGATAATATATTAGCCATAAATATAATCTAAGCCTATAAAATGAAATATCCTAGATATACAAAAAAGATTTTGAGTACAAATATTTGTATAAATTAATTAAACTTAGGTAGCAGAAAATAGGTAATTATTTCAAAGATTTAAATAATACATTCATAACATTCAAAAAGAATTTTTTTCTTGATTGAGAAAAGTATACAAAATGCAAAATCCACAATTTTGATAACTAAAAATTGCCAATTGTGTTGTGGTAATTTATTATATTGGGTGTCTTGTTTTTCTTGGACTTTTAGTTAGCTGATGAATGAATACATGAGACACTTTTGGGTTTTAGTTGGGATTTTACATAGCTTGCATTTTAATTCTTTGATTCTTTGCTGTTTCTATTAACCCATGGCATTATTTTAATAAATGTTATAATACCAACCTAAAAAAATACACTCAAGAAATCTGATTATATTTATGTATGTGTACATATTTAGTCTATGCATATAAAACCACATATCTCTCTGAAAAAGAAATCACATATTTTTGCCAACAATTACAACATATTTCCTATAATTGTTTCCCCCAAAGTCCCTAACTAGACAATTACCATATTCTAATAAGATACAAGGAAGTAAATAATAAAAATTAAACAAAATACCTAATTATTAGATAAGACATGATTTATATAATTTCAAAGCTCATGTCCTTATTTAACACATAGTAGCAGAAGACTGCTAAGTGATAAATTTTGGATTGCCCTATTTCAAATTGTATGATTTTTCTTTCTTTGATAAATTATTTACAAATATCTAAAAGCCATCCTCAGTAGCATCAGATATCACACAAAACAATAAACCAAATTCAATTTAGCATAGCTATGAATAATTAAAATATTAAAGAAGAAAATTAAAATATTATAGAAGAAATGAACACTTACTAGATACCCTTAGCAAAGTTATGTTCTCTGTAAAGCAGAGAATACTAAACCCCTTTGAGAAAACATTTTTATATCAATTTTATTTTACAGATAGATTAGTATAACTAACATAATGTGGATGTTGCCTATATTGAGAGCTGCCTCATAAGCCAAATCACATTTATATTTAAAGTATTATTGAGTTTTCTCACGAGATTTTCCATACAGAGACATGGAAAGTGACAATCTAGTTAGTTCCAGTTTTAAGAAACCAAAATTAAAAGGAAGATGGTTCCAAGAAGATGGAGACCAAGGGAAGCAACAAATGTCAGTCCTGCTGACACTGAGTTTCCACTGATGTAAAATCAGTGTTCTGACAAAAGAAAAGAAACCACCATAGCTTTTAAAAAAAGAATGATAAGTGAAAGGCAGCAAGAAATAAAGCTAGAAGACCAATCAGAGAGCAGAAAAGGACCCTGCCTGCTTCCAATGGTGTCTTGGGTGCCACAATGGCACCATCTTGCCACACCATGACCAACTGCCAGAGACTCACAGGAAAACAACCAGTGGCTAAAAACAAAGTAAGCAGCTGCAGCTCATAAGAATTGTAAGCCTTCAGTTCCTCCTGTACAAACACCAGCTATGACCTGCAACAGTGGTGGCTGAGATCGCCATGCTCTCCAGAGATCCAGAGTAGCACTCAACAACACTGTAAGTGAACCTGCTGTCCCCATGGGAGGATGCTCAGCTTTGTACATGCAGGGGCTCACACAGCAAAATAAACTTCCTGGGTCTGAGACTTTCTGGTTAAACCCAATGAGGGTGAAGGTGGAGTCTGTTCTTGGACATAGCAGAGGCTTAGATAGACTCAGGTTCTGCATGAGTGGAAAGTGTGGAGAGAGATCTATGCTTAACACTAGATCCAACTAGTATGATCTTCAAGATCACCACAGACCATCCAATCATGGTGATTTGGGAGAAATCAGACCAACACAGCCCTTGCTGTGGAGAACAGGTACTCTTGTGTATACAGTAGGTTTGGTCTCAGAGGCAACAGCTCCCTATGCAAGCAAGGAGAGACTCAGGCTCCACATCAGTGAAAAGATGTGGAGGAAGACCTACACTTAACACTAAATCCAGTCCCATCAATCCTGGCCATCTGCATAGATTGAGAGAGACTCAGAGAACCAGGCTTGTAGCAGGAGAGGTACCAGCATTCAGCATCTGCACAGAGAAAGACTGCAGAGGTCAAGTCTGCTGAGTATTCATAGATTTTTCAGGATTATATTATTTTGTTACTGTTTTGTTTTGTTTTTTGTGTATGTATGTTTGTTTGCTTTCTTCTCCACTCCTTCCCTCTTCCCTTATACATACCTACTCTCTTCTCTCCATCCATTTTCTTTTTTCTTTTCTCTTCTTTGTCTTATATTAAATTCACTTCATATCACTATACTAAATATTCTACCTTGATTACTAGAATACTACTACATATTCACTATCTCTAATCTCTACTATATGCTACCTTACCAAACTCATAATCACACTTTATTTAATCCTATCTGTGGCTTTCCTCTATTCTTGCATTTACAAATTTACTTCTCTCCTCACTCAACCTTTATCATTGAATACAAAAAACTTGCCCTTAGATATGCTAGCTGACACCTAGAAACTGAGAGAAATCTATCAAAATCAACAGATACAAACTTCTAAACTCATGAAAGGAGGTACAGTGTACAAGGGTACAGTGAGCTCCCATTAGCCCACAATAACAAAACCTGACAACTCAGAATTGCAGAGATCATCAGAAGGACAAATCTAAAAATTAACAGTAGAATAAATAAAGTATTTTTTAAAATAAGTTAGAGAGAGTCTGAAAGAAAGAATGCAATCATTGAAGTGAAGGCATCAATGCAAACTATAAACAATAGATTAGGCCACATGGAGAATAGATTCTGGCTCTTAGAAGATGATCACTCCAAAAATGAAAGCATAGTATATAGTTTAGGGGAAAAAAAGCAATTCAACAGCATGAATTGGACATTAAAGAGATATGGGCCCATATTAAAAAATCTAACCTAAGAATAATAGGCATAGAAGATGGAATAGAAGGTGAAAACAAAGGGATCAACAATCTTTTCAAAGAAATAGTATCAGAAAATTTTCTAAACATAGAGCAAGAAATTGATACATAGATACAGGAAACTTATATACCCCCTTTAGACAAGATCAGAGAAAAGGTTCACCATGCCACATAATAGTCAAACTGATCAATGTAGAAGCCAAGGAAAGAATCTTAAAGGCAACAAAAACAAAAGACCAGTGGCATTCGGAGCCAAACCAGTTAGAATCACTCTAGACTTCCCAAACCAAGTCAGGAAAGCCAAAAGGACCTAAAGTAATATATTCCAGACTCTGAAAGAAAACAAATTGCAACCAAAAATTTCCTATCTAGCAAAAGTATTTCTCAAATTAAACAGAGAAATAAAATTTTTTCATGACAAACAAATGTGGAAAGAACTTATGTCTTGCAAATCAGCACTAGAGAAAATACTCAAAGAGATTCACAGCAAAGAAGAAATAATTAATTTACACCAGAACCAGAGAAACAAAAATTTCCATCAAGGAAGCAACTAAGCAAAAAAAAAAAAAACAAACACTACCTCAAACAAAAATTAAAACTCAAAATGTTAGGAATTAAAAATCATCTCTCAGTAATCACACTGAACATAAATGGCCTCAACTTCCCAATCAAAAGACATAAAGTGGTAAAATGGATTCAAAACCAGAATCCATCTATTTGTTGCCTGCAAAAAACACATCTTAACAGTAAAGATAATAACAAACAAATGATAAAGAGCTAGAGAAAGTTAGTCAATGCCGTAGAACTTGAAGACAAGCAGGAGTAGCAATTATGATATCAGATAAATTAGACTTCAAGCCCAAGCTTATTAGAAGAGACAAAGCATGTCATTTTTACTAGTAAAAGGAACAATCCATCAAGAGAAAATGAAGATATTCAACATTCATGCACCAAACATAGGTGCAACTACTTTCATATAACTCTTTGTGACATTAAGTAACACATATATCCCAAATTAATAATACTGGGAGACTTCAAATTAATCCCATTTTCTCACCCTGCACAAGAGTCAATTCAAGATGGATCAAAGACTTGAAAATTAGAGCAGACAGCTTAAGGATCCTTGAAGAAGGCATAGGTTCAACACTGTACCACATAGGCAAAATAAATACTTTCTCAACAAGACCCCAAAGGCACAACAAACCGAAAGACGAATCAATGCATGGGATTGCATGAAATTGAAGAGATTCTGTTCAGCAAAGGAAACTGTCAAGAACCTCAGTCGAGAGCCAAAAGAATGGAAGAAGATTTTTGCCACCTACACCTCTGATAGAGGACTGATATCTAGAATATACAGAGAACTCAAGAAACTCAACACTAAAAGAACAAGTCATCCAATCAAAAAATGGGCAAGTGAACTAAAGAGACACATCATGAAAGAAGAAATGCAAATGACCAATAAATGCATGAAAAAATACTCAACATCACCGGCAATCAGAGAGATACAAATCAAAACTACCCTGAGAGTTCACCTAACTCCAACTAGAATGGCAATCACTCAAAACACAAACAACAACACATGCTGGCAAGGATGTGGAGAAGTGGGAACTCTAAAACATTGTTGGTGGGATTCAAATAAGTGCAACCACTTGGAAAAAAGTGTGGAGAATCCTCAGAAGAATGGGAACAAATCTACCTTTCAATCCAGCAATACCACTTCTATATATCTACACAAAAGAAAGGAAACCAAACTACCGAACTAATGCATGTGTATCTATGTTCATAGCTGTACAATCCACCATAGCCAAACTATAGAACCAGCCAAGTTGTCCATCTACAGATGAATGGATTACAAAACTGTGGGATAAGTAAACAATGGAATTTTATTCAGCCATAAAAAAGTACAATTGTGGGGTTTTTTTTCAGGGAAATGGATCTTGAGGACATTATACTAAGTGAGATTAGTTGCAAAAAGTAAGGAATCGGATGCTTTCTCTAATATGTGAAAGCTAGGGTGGATGGGGTCATAGGAGAAACTCCAGGTGAAAAAGGAGATCCCATAGAGGAGCAAATAAGGCAACCTAACTGTGCCAATGGGAGGTGGGGAAACTCTTTAAAGCGCATGATGTACTTATTCATATCGAAGTCAACCCACTAAACCAAGCATGAGAGTGAGGGATGGGGAGGGAGTGAGGTGGGGACTGGGTGGGAGCTGGCTGGGTGGTATGTGCATTTATGTCTACACACGTTTTTTTTTTACCCCATTATGATGTAAATACAATGCACTAATAAAAAATTAAATTAAAAAAGAGAAAAAAGAAAAATAAAAATAAAAAATAAAGTCAATCATAAACTTAAAAAGTTTTTAGTTTAGTATCATTTCATTTATTAATCTTTATTTTAATTTTCTGAACTTTAGAGGTCTTATAGAAGAAGGTTCTACCTGTGCCTATATGTTGAAGTGTTGGACTTATGGCCTCCTCTAGTAATTTCAAAGTCTCTAGTCTAATTTCTAGGTCTTTGATCTATCTTTTGTTGACTCTTGTGCAAGGCAAGAGGCAGGGATTTAATTTTATTGTTCTACAAACTATAAACCAAATGTACCTGATGGATATATAGAGAATATTTCAACCAACAACAGCTTAATATACATTCTTCTCAGCTGCTTATGGTACCTTCTCCAAAATTGAGCACATTCTGTGCCATAAAGCAAATACCTAAAAATTAAAAATACAATTTCTTCCATTTTAGATCATAATAGAATTAATGTAGAAATAACAGGAAGACCAAAAAATTATATAAATACACGAAAACTGAAAACTATACTTTTGAATGAGGACTGGATCATAGAAAAAATAAGGGAAATAAAAATATTTCCTAGAAATAAATGAAAGAAGAGATACAGTATACCAAAATCTATGGGACACTTTGAAGGTAGTTTTAAGAGGAAAATTTATAGCACCGAGTGCCCACATAAGAAAGACAGAAAGTCACCAAATAAACAACCTAATGACAAACCTCAAGCCCCTTGGAAAACAGGAACAGACTAATTCTAAAGTCAGTAGAAGGTAGAAGAATAAAAGTCTAACACAAATCAATAAAATAGAGAACAACAGTGACAAAACAATACAAAATAATCAATGAAACAATATCAATCAATAAACAAAGTCAATAAAACAAAAATCTGATTATTTGAAAAGATTGCTAGGATGAGCCAGGTGTGCTGGTACATGCTTGTAAATTCCAGTACTTGCCTGAGACAGGAGGATTGTTTGAGGACAGCCTCAAATGGTTAGTGAGGCCCTCTGCAACTTAGTGAGACCCTGTTTCAAAATAAAGAATAAAAAATAGGACTGAGATGCAGCCCAGAGGTAGAATGCCTCTGGGTTGTATCCCCAGTACTTAAAAAAAAAAGATTACTAGGATGATAAGCTCTAAGCCAACTTAACCAAAAGAAATAGATGATCAACCCAAATTATTAAAATTAGAAATAAAAAAGAAGAGATCACCACAGATAGTTGGGAAATTCAGGGAATCATCAGAAAGTATTGTGAAAAATTATACTCCAATAAACTGGAAAACATAGAAGAAATTGATAGATTTCTAGATATACACAACCTATCCAAATTAAACCAAGAATATATTTAAAAACCTAAACCAACAAATATCAAACAAAGAGAAATAAAGAGCAACAAAAATCTTTCATGATAGAAAAGCCCAGATCCAGACATATTCCCAGTTGAATTCTACAAAACATTTAAAGAGCTAACACAACACTTCACAAGTTGTTATAAAGAAATGAAATTCTTACAAAATACTCCTATGAGGCCATATCACTTTAATGCCAAAATGGAATAAAGATCCCTCCAAAAAATAAAACTATAGACCAATACTTTTGATGAACATAGATGCATAAATTCTAAACAAATATTAGTGATATGCGCTCAAATGCACATTAAGAAAATTGTACACATAACTAAATTTGTTTCATCTGAGAGATGCAAGGCTGGTTCAACATATGCAGATCAATACATGTCAGTCATCACATAAATAGAATTAAGGAAAAAAATTACGTTATCTCAATGGATACTGGAAAAGTATTTGACAAAGTTCAATACCCATTCATGTTACAAAACATTGCAGAAAAATTGGAATAGGAGGAATTTGCCTTCAACATCATTAAGGCAAAAAATGAAAAGATCTCCCTTGCTCTTAGATAGGCAGAATAAATACTATCAAAATCGTCACTCTACCAAAAGAAATATACAAAATCAATGCATGTCCTATTCAAAATACCAATGTTGTTTTTCACAGACTTAGAAAAATCAGTCCTAAATTTCATATGGAGGAACAAAAGACCCAGAATGATCAAAGCAATTCTCAGCAATAAGAACCATTCTCAGCAATAAGAACCATGCAGAAGGCATCACAATTTCTCTCTCTTTTTTCTTTTCTTTATTTCTTATTTTTGTGTGTGTGGTACTGGGGTTCTTGGAAACCCTTCTTCCTCCGGGCTACACTCCCAGACCTATTTTTATATTTTTATTTTTATTTGGAAACAGGGTCTCTTAAGCCAGTGAGGCTGGCTTCGAACCTGCGCAATCCTCTGTCTCTGCCTCCCAAGCGTGGGGATTACAAGCTTGCGCCACCACGCCCAGCAGGCATCAAGATTTTGTGATGCCAAATTATATTTTTAAATTATACTACAGAGCCATAGTAATAAGAAAAAGCATGGTATTGGCACAAGGATAGACACACAGACCAATACAACACTATTTTAACTTCTGGGTAAGCTTTTTTTTTTTTTTACCATATTTCTAATATGGCCAACTCATATACCTACAGTGAGCCCAGTATTTGGAACTATTTCCCCAGAGGCATCTGTTGATTACCAAATAGGCTGCTCATCCATGAAGCAGTGGCTGCACTTTTGTCAGCTTCCTGGGGTGTACGGGACAGAAGATTTAGTCAGTGCCCACCAAGAGTGGGGAAGCTGGTAAATTGCTGTGCTTGAACTGGGGACTAAAATGGCTGTACCTGTAGAATCAAGAATATACCAGAAGTAAACCATCCATGACAAAGACTAAGGCCAAATATCAAAACATCAAGGTTAATAAAATTCTGAAACTGAAATTAACGTGATGCCAGCTTAGAGATTATAGTGCCACAGCTGCATAGAAGAAGCAACTTTAATACATGTTGATGAGTATTAAAGTTGAAAAAATATTGTGATTGTTTAATGGAAATTGATAAATGCTAAATATCATTATAGAAAATGTCATAACACAACTCTTCAGAAATAATTCAACACAATTATGTTATAATGCTGCTTTCAGATGAAGCAATTCAAAATTTTTCACCTAACATAAATGTATTTGGATTTATTATGTTAAAATTTATTGTTTATAATTGTGTATTTATTTAATACCCCAAATAATTAAATTTCACTAAATTCTAGATAACAGCTAAAGCAAGCATTTTATGAAAGAAATATTTTTATAATGAAATAAATTGTTTAATTGCACAGGATGTTTAATTTTTGTAAAGAACCTCAAGTTTTAAAACAATAATAATAATTGAGAATTAATTGAGCTCCCTTGGGAAATATCAACTAAATAGTTAATATTTTCTGAAGAGTAACAAAAAAAAGTGACACTTGCTGAAGAGAACCAATGAAGCCAATTTCATTCTTAAATGATTGAATTTTGTGTCTCTCTCAATCATCCAGCAACTTCATAATCACTTTAAGCAAACTAGATTAGACACTTTGAAACAGACACAGACTTCCTCCTGCAGTTATCAATGACAGGGACAATGTTAAGCAGAGATTGTTAAAAAAGAAAAAGAGATCTTACTAGCTAGAATGTATTGCACTTTGAAATTCCAGTGCTGACTGACATGTTGTAACCATGACAGCAAAGAGGGCCTTTCTCTAGCTTTGAACAATAAAGACATAATATCATTTAGTATGATATCCATTATAAAGATTAAGTAATGAAATGGGACACATTACTGTCACTTCTACATCTGCCTGCTGTGCCCAGTACACAAAGAGAGAAGGAAACCCTCACTTTGATCAGCGCTTTCCAATCTCAAAGCTTTAAAAATATATATAGGACACTAAAGAATTAACAGTCACATTAGAATGATTGGCTTCGCAGTTAAAATGGGAAAGACTCCATGCCCTTTGGCAATATAGATTGATTATTATGACATATTAATTGTACTAATTTATAGGTTGCACCGTGAGATTTCTATACATGCAAAGACTGTGCTTTAATCATGTCCACCCTCTTTTCTACCCTTGCTGGCCCTCCTCTCCACCTTTCTTCCCCCAGTTCTTTTTCCATTTTCCAAAGTCCCCCCTCCCTCTTTTTTAGTTTCCACATATGATAGAAAACATACAATGCTTGTCTTTCTGTGTCTGGTTTATTTCATTTAACATGGTGTTCTTCCATTTCTTTCATTTTCCTTCAAATGGCACGGATCCATGCTTCTTTGTGGCTGAATAACACCCCATTATATATATTATCACATATATATTATATACTTTATACTGCAATATATATATTGACAGGCACTGGAACTGATTTCATACCTTCACCATTGTAAATCAGGCTGCAATAAGAGCTGGACGTGGTGGTGCACACCTGTAATCCCAGAATTTTGGAAGCTGAGACAAGAAGGATTGCAGGTTCCAGGACAGCTTCAGCAATGTAGCCAGACTCTTAACACCCAAAAGAGAACTTGTTTAAAAGTAGAAAATAAAAAATAGCTGGAGGTGTAGTTCAGAAGTAGAATGCCTCTGAGGTCCATCCCCCTAATACACACACACACACACACACACACACACACACACACACACACTTCTAATGCTACAATAAATATGGGTATGCAGAGGTCTCTTTTTGTATACTGACTTCATCTCCTTCAGATAAATACCTTAAAGTGATTATAGCTGGATCATATGGTAGTTCTACTTTTAGATATTTTAAGGAATCTCCATACTTTTCTCTAGAGTTGCTAAACTAATTAATATTTTAAACAAAAGTGTGTAAGGGTTCCCTTTTCTGCACATGCTTTTCAGCATTCCTTGCTGCCTACAGCACTGTTCTTTTTATTCAGGACTGCTTTGTCTCTTTGGGATCTTTTGTGCTTTCATATGAATTTAAGGATCATTTTCCTAGTTCTGTGTAAATGTCATTTTTTTTTCTTTTATGAAGATCACATTGACTCTGTAGATTGTTTTCAGTAATAAGGAAATTTTTAACAATTTTGATTCTTAAATCCATAGACACGGAATGTCTTTCCATTCCCTAGTAAATTTTTTCAATTTCTTTATTCAGTGTTTATAATTTTTATCAAATAGGTCCTTTACCTCTTTGTATAGATTTATTTCTAGGTATTTTAAGGATATTGTGAATGGAATTGCTTTCCTGACTAATCTCCCTTAGCATGATGTGCTCCATCCATTTCCCTGTAAATTACATAACTTTGTTCTTCTTTACGGCTGAGTAAAATTCCATCGTGTACATATCCAATAATTTTGTAATTCATTCATTTGTTGATGGACAGCTCAGCGGATTCCATAGTTAGGCAGTAGTGAATTGTGCAGCTATGAATATAGATACACATGCATTAGTTTGGTAGTTTGGTTTCCTTTCTTTTGGGTAGATGCCCAGAAGTGGTATTGTTGGATCATACGGTAAGTTCACTCCCATTCTTCTGAGGATCCTCCATACTGTTTTCCAGAGTGGTAGCACTAATTTTCAGTCCCACCAACAATGTATTAGAGTTCCCGCTTCTCCACATCCTCGCCAGCATTTGTTCTTGTGTTTTGAGTGATTGCCATTCTAGCTGGAGTTAGGTGAAATCTCGGGGTAGTTTTGATTTTGCATCTCTCTGATTGCCAATGATGTTGAGCATTTTTTCACACACTTATTGGCCATTTGAATTTCTTCTTTCGTGAAGTGTCCATTTAGTTCACGTGCCAATTTTTGATTGGGTTATTTCTTATCTTAGTGCTGTGTTACTTGAGTTCTCTATATATTCTAGATATTGAGTTCTCTATATATTCTAGATATATAGTCCCCTCTGTTGGGGGACTAGTTGGCAAAAAATGTTCTAGCAGGCGCTTTTGTATTCTAGATGAAGGCATTATTCCATTAGTGTTTAAAATATGAAAATTTTGTGGGCAATTATTCTACTCTTACTGCCAATATTCTTTATGCTTGATTGCATCGGTAGTCCATATAGTGGGGACTAGTGGTTTTCTTTTTTCCTTTGTAATTAATAAAATTATTATTATAAAACAGATATATGCTTATTGTCAGACACTTGAAAAACACAGAAAAGAATAAAAAATGATGAAAAGTGCTTACACTTCCATTGCCTCAGGTGATAAATTTTAATTTTCCCTATCATTTTACGAGGTTTCACATACATTCTATAGAGCAATCATGATTCCTGAAACCTTCATTGTCAGCTCTCAGGTTCAAGACAGGAGACCTATATATACATTTCTTCAGCTGAGGGGTAGAAGCAGCAAGAGTGAGAGAGAAGGAAGAAAATAGAACTGAGTCTCTTTTTCAGTTCTGAGTTAAAATACTCAAGTGTCCCTTCAAGGTCATTCCCAGAAGTTTCTGCTGTCATGACCTCATTAATACTTCCATCTTCTTTATGAGAATTTAACTATTAATACTATTGTCAAATTCAAATGGCTCTTTTTCATCTTGCTTTTGGATAAAATGCTGTCTTCTGCTTTATTTTGCAGAATCCAGCCATCCTCTTGATTTTCCTTGATTCTGGGCCCTCTAGGCATTATCTGTTTGTTACTTGTCTCTTCCTACACTAATGATTAGTTAAGTCAGTTTGGAGTAGCCCAGGGGACAAAGAATAATAGGAATTGATGCCTGTTAAAAGAATAGTTGAATACAAAGTTTCCTCCTGGAAGAAAAATTTCAAATATGGAACAAAAATCTACAGATTTTTAAAAGGTATCTCTAACATATTTTTACACTGAAAATAATTATGATATATGAAATCCTGCTAAAACTACTTAAAATATAAAAATGTTATTTTGTATGTTTTATATAAATAAAAATTATATAAATGAAATCCATGTTTTCAAAAATAAACAGGCTATTTGAAAAGCATCATGGTAATTTTACCATATTAAATAAACATCCTGCTTGTCTTTTTTTTTAATTTGATATATCATCCAATCAGTGGTCCTTTGTAAGATTCCCATTATTTGAGAAACTTGAGAACTAGATGAATTTTCCATTGTCAATGGGCATACACATTAGCAATTGTTAACTGACTCATGATAAATATTCAATAGCCTGCCAAAAGATAGATAAATAGAAATAATATGGTGTGGCCGGGCGTGGTGGTGCACGCTTGTAGTCCCCGCGCTTGGGAGGAAGAGACAGGAGGATCGCGCAGGTTCGAAGCCAGCCGCACAGAGACCCTGTTTCCAAATAAAAATGTAAAAATAGGTCTGGGAGTGAAGCCCGGAGGTAGAAGGGCTTTCAGGAATCCCAGTACCACCAAAAAAAAAAACTTTCCTTCAGCCTCCTCTCAGGATGGATCTAAGAAATGGGTTGCAACTGAACCTGTGTTTGGAGGACTAAGATCTGCTATGAGGCACTGAGGAGGGCAGAAGCAGGAGCTGAAGAGGGTAAATGAAGAAATATTACCAATTAGAGCTGGTGAGAGAGAAAACTGGATTGTTAAGTGTATAAAAATTTTTAACATTTGTAGTTCCAAAATTATGTAAAGGCATGCAATGATGTCCATTGTGGCACTAGTTTTAATAACATAGTTATATACTAGAAATATTATACTTGTGTCTTAATAAGTATATAGTTGAATAAATGATGGTATAGCCAAGGAATGCTACATGTCTTTTAAGTAACTTAGTGGTAAAGTGCTTGCCTAGCAAGTGCAAGGCTCTGGGTTCAATTCCCAGAACTAAGAAAGAAGAGAGAGGAAAAGAGGGGGGGAGAAAGAGAGAGAGAGAGAGAGAGAGAGAGAGAGAGAGAGAGAGAGAGAGAGAAGGAAAGAAAAATAAAAAGAATAAAGTAGAACTCTGTGCTAGTGGAAATGTCTATAAAACATGTTGTTAAATGATAAAGCAAGCTGTTAATATAACATGGTATAATTTGTGTTCATGTCTGTATGTCTCTGTATGGTATGTATTTATATATGAATATATAATGGAATAGGCATATAAAATTTCCAGAAGAATCTACAAAAACTGGTAATAGGGGGTATTTTGTTAAATGGAATGGAAATGAAGGAGGAAAGGGAGAAATATTTTTATTTCTTTGTCTTCTTGATTTTTGTGGTGTATAAGCATATGTTATTTTTGTAATGAAAATAAAATAAATTAACAGCCGGGCGTGGTGGCGCATGCTTGTAATCCCTGCACTTGGGAGGCTGAGACAGGAGGATTGCACGGGTTCAAAGCCAGCCTCAGCTGGTTTAAGAGACCCTGTTTCCAAATAAAATATAAAATAGGTAGAAGACCCCTGAGTTCCATCCCCAGTACCACCACAAAAGAAAAAAGAAAAGAAATTAAAATGATCTTTTCAAGCTGCTCAACAGAGAGAAACAGGAAAAAGAACTCGGGATGGCAAGAGATTAAGAAATTAAAATCTCCCCAGAGCATTTTCCGCTCAGAGTTTATAGCAGAAAGTTTTTAGGATGTGATTAACATTTATACTGAACACAGCCAGAAAGTAGGGCAGAGAAAATCATTACCAAGAGGAATTCACAGGTGCAACGTGCAAAAATAAAGTCCGAATGATTGTTCATATGTATTACACTGGTTCTGAGGTGGGACAGAAGAGAAATAGGTACAAAAGAGATATAAAGGCAGGACGAGGAAACTATAACTAATTATGAAGCCCTGTGCTATATAGTTCCTCATACTTCACTCCCCAAACCAAGCCTCTCACTCTGAAATTTTGGGAAAATTTACATATCATTACCCATTCACTTTTAATAATTACCTTGAACACTGTTAATTATTCCACCAGTGAATAGTTTAAGTAGGAGAGATATCTACCCATGAGCCAAGGACCCCTCTTGTCCTGAGCTGAGTTCTCCTCAGATCCTCTTTTAGAGATAGTGTTTCTCCCCTGATAGTTCATCCATGACTGCCTATTAGAATCCCTTTGGGAGCTTCAAAATTTTACCAAGAGCTACTCACAGATATTCTTATTCAGTTGGTTCAGGACAGTAAATAAACATGAGCATGTTTTAAAACACCTCCAGGTAACTCTTGTATAGCCAAGGTAGAAAACCACGACACCAAACACTGCTTAAAACCTTCAGGATAATTAACAAACAGTTATCTCTTTGACAGACAAAATGATATATACTTATAATGTACAACATGATATTTTGAAGAATATATATTATGAAATAACTAGATCTAGGCCAGGTGTGGTGGCACACGCTTGTAATCCCCGCACTTGGGAGGTGGAGACAGGAGGGTTGCACAGGTTTAAAGCCAGCTGCACTGGCTTAAGAGACTGTTTCCAAATAAAAAGTATAAAAATAGGTACTGGGAGTGTAGCCCAGAGGTAAAAGGGTTTCCAGGAACCCCAGTACCACCAAAAAAAAAAAGAAAGAAAGAACTAGATCTAGTTAATTAACAGTTGTATTAATACATCATAACAGTTGACTATTGACCAGGTACTGACTTTGCTAGAGATAAATGTGAAGTGATTTTAAAAACACTTAGGTCAAGTTACAAGGATATTTGAGTCTGGTACATTTAAAAATTTTTATAAACAAGCAGTTTCTGAATGACAAATGGAAAAATAACTTTAAAATACAGAGCAATGTTTTTGTGTCATATGCAGAAGCTAATTGAAATACCAAAGGGATTTCAGATAATGGAGGAGAAAACCCCAGTGCAGCTAAGGAGGGAGTCTGGGGAAGGGAAAGGGGCAAGAGGGAGAATTAATGAAGGAATCACTTCCACTGACAGTATGCATAAATGTAAGAACATCAATGCCAATCTCAGTGTCATGCATGGGGAAGGGAGGGTGGGAAATGACCAGGGGCAAAGCCCACCAAGTGCTGTGTACAAGTGCGTCACCATCACTGTGAACTGCATTATGATGTGAGACTATAATGTACCGATAAAAGTATAAAATTTTAAAAAGAAAAGGAAAAAGTGTAAAATAATAATATGCCCCATATTTGATAATAGGTGAGTTTTCAAAAGTTCCCTTAGCAACTTATAAAGAAACTATATTTTATATATAACAAGTGCCCCCAGAGCTTGCCTGATTCCTGAACCTGAATCCTTATATTCAGAGTGTGGTCCATGGTCAGCCACATTATCATTCTACTGGGAGCTTGTTTAAAATGCAGAATCTCCATTTCAGTCAGACTCATTAAGTCAGAATCAAAATCAGCATCGAAAAAGATATTCCAGTGATGAATAAGCACATAAACACAGGAGAGGCACTGTGTTAGTTCTTAGAGAAATTGAAAGCCTTTTGGATTTGCTTGACCAAATCCATCTCACTTATGTTAACTACATATTTGGTAATCATAAAATTGAATGACTTGCTTTGCAGAGAATAATAAATGGCTGACATTCCAACTTCCTCTGTAACAACAACATTGATAGATTCTATTTTTAGAAAGAGCTACCCTGCTGGGCACTATTAACACTTTATGCATGTTATTTTCACAGCATCCCTAAAGAGGTATGCATTAATGCTATCCCCATTTATTACATTTAGTCAACTGAGATTCATAAAATCTCACAGATGATAAATGACAAAACTAAAATTTAAATTCAGTTCTGATTAAAAATGCACTTGTTCTATACTTCATTAATTAAGCTTTTAATTAAGCTTACCAAAATATCATGTACAAAGAGATTTAAATGATCTTTACTATAATGGTATGACTATTATAAAACTATGTAATACATAGCTTCCACAAAAAGAAGGAAAGGTTGGATCATAATCCATGAGTCCACCAATGATATATTACATTTTGTTTCAAAAACACACACCCAGAGAGAGAGAGAGAGAGAGAGAGAGAGAGAGAGAGAGAGAGAGATTTAATAGTATTTTTGAATTAGGATAGAAAAAAATAAAAGAAAGGAGGTATATCAGAAAAATGAGGAAAACATAATTTTAATATTAAAGTTTTGTGTTAAAGTTTCACTCCTTAAGCCAGGTCCCATTACTTCCAAATTATAGGGAAATTTACAAATTTTTATTTACCTCAAACACTATTAGCTATCCCATAAAAAATGGTATAAACAAAAGAGATATCTATTACTCTTTTGTAATAGACAGTGGAGACCACTTCGAGGATCAGAAGATGATTAAATTACTGTGAACTGTTTTGTGGGATTGTAATCACTGGATGGATGTCAACCTTACACACCTTCCCATACCCACCATTCACCAACCTTCCCTTAAAGAAGAGTCATGAGCCCTCAAAAGGTACCTTTCACTCCAGAGATGGCCTCCATTTTCACTTTCTTTTTTTCTTTTTTTGGTACTAGAGATTAAACCCAAGAGCATTCATTCTACCTCTGAACTACACTCCCAACCATTTTTATTTTGAAACAAGGTCTTGCTAGGTTGCTGAGGATTTTGCTAAGTTGCTGAGGCTGGCCTCCAATCTATAATTTTTCTGTCTCAGAATCCCAAGTACTGGGATTATAGATGTATATCATTGCACCTTGTTTGAATTTTTTTCTGAATGTGTACTTCTTGATAACTTAAATAAATCAGTTTATGTCTCCAAACAGCTTGTGCTGAAATTGTTTTATGTTACATAAGCCAAGGACCCTGTACATCCTGAGTTGAGTTCTCTCTTTATGGGAACTCCTCAAACCCTTCTTTACATTACCTCTTCTACCATGACAATTTTATCTTATTAAAATAGTCAAAAACCTTGCAATGATATTTTCACTCCCTGAAATGCATCCTATAAAAAGAACATTTTATTCAAAATTCAATCAAACATTAATAAAAAGTTTATATATAGAAACACGGTAGAGCCTATCAGTATAGAAAATTTGCAGATACCCATAAGACTGGCTTCTAAGGGAATCTTATCTTTCCTGTATAAGTGCCAAGGTAGAAAATCAGTACAACATGGGAAAAAGTCTTCTCATCATATATCCTGACATTGAATCTATTGCCTTTCTTTGAAGACTGATTAAACTTCAGATGGAATTTAGTTTATAAATGCATATTAGCACAAGGATTCTCCACATTGATCTCTTTTAGTTGCTATGTTAGACTTAAGATTTGAACTCAAACAATTTTTGTTGGAAAAAAATGTTCTGGCCAAGTAAAAATCAATCTTTTATTCCTACCAAAAGTAGCAATAGAAGACCGCTTATAACGAAAGTTGTGTATTTTCAGCATGGTTGGACTGAACAGGATTTACATGTATCTAGCCATGCCGAAAATACTGAAACAGGGTACAACAGCAAGAAAAATATAAATGATTTAGTATTAGGCCTCCAAAGTCAACTTTAAACTCTGCTTCTATTGTTCATCATACTTATTGAGGGACTAATTAATTTTGGCATTTGTTTCAGCCAGATGCCACATCTTTTTAGTTCTGTGTATGGCTGAGAGGGTAAATTAATTAAAAACTAAAGAATTAGAAAATACAAAAATAAATATACCTATTTGACATGAGTTTAAAGAAAAAAACCCAAATGCCTAAATATAATTCATACTGATTTGTAAAGAAAGTATCTATTCTATGTAAAATACCTATCCTATGTGAAAGATGAATGCAATTATAAAATTTTATCCAATATTTATACTTCCATTATTTTAGTAAGCTTTTCCATTGTTGTGACCAAAATACCAGCAAGCATAACTTAGAAAGGGAAAGATTTATTGGAGCTTGTGGTATTAGAGATTTCCAAGGTTTTAGCTCATACTTTTCTGGCTCCAAAGCAGAAACTGAGGTGGCAGGACACTTTAAAGAAAAGAGGTGCTCTCAGATAAAATAGCCAAAGTAGAAAGAGAAGTGGAAAGTGACCAGGGACAGATATTGTCTTCAAAGCTATACCCCTAGTTCCTATCTCCTCCAATTGCGTTCTACCTGCCTTAAATTACCACCCGATGATTCCATTCAAATTACTAATCCTTCAGTGGATTTACCCATTGATGATACTAGAGTCCTGGTTCAATTATTTCATCTCTGAATATTTTTTGAGGTATTGGGGGTGGAACCCAGAGGCTTTCTACCTCTGAGCTATACTCCCAGCCCTATTTTTATATTTTATTTGGAAACAGGGTCTCACTAAGTTGCTAAGAGCCTCACTAAGTAGCTGAGGCTGGCTTCAAGCCTGCGCAATACTCCTATCTCAGCCTCCCAGGTGTGAGGATTACAAGCGTGCGCCGCCACGCCCGGCCATCTCTGAACATTTTTAAATTGCCAATACATGAGCTACTCCAGGGGGCATTCTGTATTTAAACTGTAGCACACATGATCAATGATCAAGCATAAATTTACAGAGTACGTTTAGATTTCAGATATCTGAACACTATCTGATTTTCCTTTTTTTTTTTAAAGGTGAAGTTAGTAAGAAAGTGACATGAATATAATAGAGAAATATTAGGACCAAATCTCCCAATTCATAAAATCTCTCCTCTAATGTAGTAGAGAAAGAAAATAGTTTTATAATTGAATAAACACTAAACCAGAATGTGATACACATCACAGTTGATCTGCTAAGAGTGCAAAGATAGAAAGGAGTCTTGCCCTTTCATGTAGCCAGGGGGGTGCTGCACTTCACAGACATGCTTTCAAACTGAACAGTAACTAGCCCTCAAGAAAGAGTACTTGATTCACACATAGTTTATGCAAACATTACCTAGCAATTGAGGTGACCACTTAAAGCCAATTGACTTTATCCAGAGGAAAGACAAAACTCTCATGTATTTATTATAAGAGGTTGTTTTCCAACTTGGAACAAGAAACCCACCATATGCTCCTACCCTCTGAGGAAATGGGGAATAGTGGCGCTATCTCCTTTGATGGTTACATCATTTCAAAAAGGTAGTTCTCAGGTTCTTAAAAAGACATTGCTAGGTCATAAAGCTGACCAAAGACCTGTTTAGTTTTAAAAAAGATATGCAGGTTTCAAATAAAAGAAAAATTTGCTTATAATTATAAGCTTTCCAAGCATTTCTACAGCAAATACTCTGAAGAAAGAAAAATCTCTTTATTTTCAATATGGAGAATGAAGATGCTTATTTGTACCTTGTGTTTGTTCTTATAATTACTTCTCTGCATTTTAGCCAAGATAGCATGTATTCTTACAAGCATTTGTCCTTAAATGCTCAGAAACTCAACTTTTCCATCTTCCCACAAGAAGTAAGAACATCCAGTCAGGGAGATGAGCAGCCTCCATGACTTTATAGCAAAGCTCTGGCTTTTTATCTTAGACCAAACCACTTAGTATTTTGGACCTTAGTTTCCTCATTCATAAAGTGAGGATATTAATAAAGCTTATCTCACAGAGTCATTGCAGAGATTAATACATTAAAAAATTAAATGCACTTAAAAGGGTCCCCTAAACTTAAAGTCCTGCACCAGCAGAGCTATTGCCCATTATTGTATACTTTCAGGGAGCTTAGCATGGCCTTCCACCAATGCCCTCTTATTACTTTCCAATGTTCAAATTCCTATTGCCAAAGACAGGCTCTTTGTCTCCTGAAATTGAAAATGCTCTGGGAAAACTTATACATTAGCATTATGCCTGAGTTAAAGACTGTATTTCCTCTCTGAGGTCTAGAGAGCAGTGTGGAATAAAAACACGTCAAGAGCCATGTACATGTATGCTTTTATCAAGTTGAACCTCACCATGATATATGGTTGCAAAGTACTAATAAAATAAATTAAAAATAAAATACAGAAGTTAAAAAATAAAAGACAGTGGAACTCCCTAAACTCTTCAGCTGGTGAGAGGAGAAGAAAAAAAGAAGTTAGGGAAACACAATGCCAGGTCTCCTACCCAATGCCACTCATGTAGGAAAGGGACACAGGGGTTCTTCTCTTCCCATCATTCTGGCAGCAGGTTACTTTCTATTTTTAGGAGAAGACACAGGACACACAAACAGAACATTCACGTCTTTCAAATCCTCTCTGCTTAAATCACAAAGTATTTCTATTGTTTCTAAGCTCTGAAATCTGAGTTTGCTGAGGAAGGACACAATTACAATATAATATATGAAAGGGGAACCAATAGGTTATCCAATGCTCAGGAAAAGATGTTGTTGTTGTTGTTTAATTGGGCTCAGGAAGAAAATAGATCATTTTCTATCACAGTGGGATGATTTTTCTAAATTCCTGAATACCCTCATTAAAGTAAAGCTCAAGTCTGAAACCAAGCAACTCAAGGTAGAAGGTAAATTTAGAGTAAAGGGGTTCTGGTATCCAGCTATGTTCCAAAGCACACCAGGAGATTTGCCAGCTTGTGGAAAACTTACTGTCATAGGAAACAGAGACAACTACTCAGTGACATCATAATCCAATTTTTTTCAGGTTTTATTGCATAGGGTCTGTCAACATTTGGCTCTGGTATTATGACTCACTGGGTTATTTTGGCTAACGTGGAACATAGTATATGTACACAGAAGCACACATATGTTAATATCATATTAAAGGTAAAGAAGAGAAAGCTGTAAATTGACCTGATGGGTAATCTACAAAGAGAAGAGATCCATAGTAGAGTTTTAAAACAAAAATTGATTATTAATAGCTCACATATATATACCACTAATAGATCAGTTACTCTTCTAGAGCATATATTAATGCATTTGGTTCCCCCACCTCCTGTCCATGCTCCATGGTACTTGGGATTGAACCCAGGAATATTCTACCTCAGAGCTACATTACCAGACTTTTTATTTTGAAACAGGTTCTCACTAGTTTGCTGAAGATAGCCTCAAACCTGTGATCCTCTTTTCTCAGCTACAACTCTCAGCTTCATTCAATTCTTCCAGCATCCCCATAAGGCAAGCAGTATATGTACTTTTTTGTGGTACTAGGGATTGAACCCAGAGGAATTCTACCTCTGAGCTAACCCCCAGTCCTATTTTTATTTTGAAACAAGGTCTCACTAAGTTGCCTAGAGCTTCACTAAATTGCAGAGATTAGCTTTGAACCTGAAATACTGTGTCAGTCTCCCAAATACTGAGATTACAGGTACATGCTACCATGCCCAGCTAACACCTCCCATTTTAAAGGGGAGAAAACTGAGGCCCGTTGTGGTTAAGTACTTTCCTAAGATCACACAGCCAGAAGATAGATTTGGGATTCAAACTCAGACAGTCTAGACCCAGAGTCCAGGATTCTCAACATCCTAATGTATTTATTTTCAGAGATCTTATAAACAGAACTACAAAATGAATACTTTCTATTTTACTTCTCCTCATAATACTATCACATTTGCAACATGTTAACTGTGTAAAGAATGTTTCCACAGCATAGCAAGAAGCTAAGAATATGAGGGAGATCTACTATTCCAGTCAGAATTTGAAAAAAGAACCCTGCTATTATTACCACTTCTCAGGATTGTACTGGAAGCTCAAAGCAATTGAATGAAATTAGAAAAAAAAAACTAATAAATAATTATATGGAATAAAAATAATAAAATTTATTACTTTCAAATAACATGTTTTTCTTCCTGACTATAAACTGTCCTGATTTTCATCACTTTATCGGTTATATTAACATTTCTGTCTCTTAAGTGTTTATCAGTTTTATCTTTCATCAGTTTTCATTTCCACATGCTTTTTTGCTGATTTTCCACTTTTCATTGCATCCTGCTCTTTTTTAATAAATACAAGCATTTCTGTCTCTTCAAGTTTTTAAAAATATTTTCTTAGTTGGGTGTGATGGCACACACTTGTAATACCAGTGCTTGGGAAGCTGAGACAGGAGGATCACAGGTTCGTGGCAGCCTCAGCTACTTAGTGAGACTCTGCAACTTAGTGAGACCCTGTTTCAAGATTAAGAATAAAAATAGGGGTGGGGGTGTGGCTCCGAGGTAAAAAGACCCTGGGCTCCATCCCCAGTCTGCCCCCAAAAAATGTTTTCTTATGCTCATTGTAGTTTTCCATTTCCTATGGATTTCCTTCTCTACTTCCTTTTGGCCTATTTTTCATGATAGTGTTCTCCAAATGTTTGGTGATCCTTGGTAAGTCCATACATATTTAAGAAGGCTGATTAGAAGTTCCCTAGGTGGGGGACACATTTGTGGACTTGTGGGCTTTACTGACAACTGGAAAATGACCATGTCTGTGGAGATTCCTCTCTGGGACTTGGGAGGAAGAGACCTGAAATGAAGGACCCGGACAATTGCCTCTTGTGCAACTGACAATTTTATTCTCTGAAACTAGGTTTTTTTATATCCCTTTTCCAGCTAAGTATCACATTCCCATGGGAAAAAACAGACCCAGCAATACCATGAGGAATGTTAGAGATAGGAAAGGTGCCATAAATTACTAAGATAGAATCATCAAAGAAAACTAAAAAACTAACAAACGTGGGGGAGGGCAGAGAGGCTTAGTAAAAGATTAAGTTCCTGCTTTCACTGGGGGGCCTTGGGGTGTGAATTCTGGAGGGGACTGGAGTTCCACCTGGAGTCTTAAGGGCATCTGATCTTTCGCCAGCCCCTCTTTTAACTCCTTCAGAATCTTTCACTCCTCAGGCTTAGTCCATGTCCTCTGTCAATCTCACAGAAACACCTCACAGGTGAAACACCTCACAGGTAAATCTCTGAAGATCTTTCTCTCAGACCCATCTCTTTACATTTTCTGCTTATCAGTGTTAATTTAACTTCTAGAGAGGTAGATACTAAGCAGGAAAGAGAATGAAGGCATTATTCATTCTATATGCAGACTGTCAACTCAATATCCTATTTCCTGTATGTTCTCCTACCCTGATCTCAGCTGCACAGGGTCGCACTGAGTCAATACTCTGCCTGATTGAACTTCTCCAGAATAGCAGTAGAGTTACCTAGCAGCAGAGAGCTAAGAGATATCCTCTACACACTTTGTGCCAAAACTTCTTGACATAACTCATTTGCTATTTTCTCTTCTCCATTTTAATCAAATCTAAGTTCAAGAAGGCAGTGGTGATAAATGCTTCTGTCAATCTGCCATGCTTACCAGAAGCCCATACTCAAATCTGAGTCCAAGAAGACACTTCTTAGCTCTATCCTGTAGCAGCTGCTCAGGATGCATGGATTCTTAGTTTTGAATATCAAACACTAAATTCTCAATATTGTAAATGGCCAAGAACAATATATTAGACATAATAAAGTGTTAAATTCTGAAAAGCTACCACAGCCATTGTAAGACCTCTGGCAAGCTCTCAGCTTGAGCCTTAGGAACTTGTTCCAAATCCCTGGGAAACAGGCCAAGAAAGATAATTTTAATATCAGGTGTTGCTGAATCTTTACTTTTCCCCTTGTACCTAAACAGCAAAGGACTACATTTGAGAATCTCCTGGATTTATTCCTATTTCATTAAGGTATGGATCTCTGTCCTAAAAATTAGAAAGAAGATGTAGTCATCTTTCATTTTACAGAAGTAGGAAAAGAGCTCAATGCCTCTTTTTAAAAACATTGTAAAATTTCATCTGCTAGGTGGAAACTAAAGTTCCATGCTTGGTCTATACATTTTGGACACAAGGTAGTATTTAAAAACTTAAAGTTTTTTTGCAGGGAAGGTTTTTGTTTTGATGGTGGTACTGGGGATAGAACTCAGGAGAACTCTGCCTGAGATATATTGTCAGTACTTGGTTAGTTTGGGTTTGGGGATTTGAAACAAGATTTTGCTAGATTTCTGAGTCTGTACTCAAATCTGCAATCCTTTTGTGTCAACCTTCCAAATACTGGGATTACAGGTATGTCCTACATGCCTGACTTTTAAAAAAGAAATCCAGAGATTAGACAAACTTCAGACAATCACAATTGGATGAGACAGACTAATTTGATTATGAAGGGCACAGAGGAGAAAGCATCTGAGGTTACCAACCTGCTAGCCAAGCAAGTTGCTTGAACAGCACTGAATTGGTATTTGTTTGCAGAACATCTAAACTACAACTAAAATTGAGTTCTCTGGCTGATAAAATTCAGGCTGAGCAGAAAAAAAAAAGCTAAATTGCTACACAAATTCCTTGAGAACTACTGTCTACTGTCTATAATTCAATATGATATTTGTTTTGAAAACAAAATAGCTATAGTGCTTCTTTAAATATCAAAATGCTCTTAAGTAAATAAGAATGTATTTGAATAGGAAACCTGAAGGCAAAAGTAATTTTACAAAAGCCATCTACTTCATGAGAGGGACTGAGGCACTCCTGGAATGTGTGCTGTGGGGAGTTTGAAAAGAAGAAACAATCCTCTAGGCAGTAAGACAGAGAACATGATGCAACCTTAACATCAGCCTCAACACCCACGATGATCAGGAACATACAGTTTACACAAATGAATACTGAACAACAATACATATTCATCCTAAGTATTTTAAAAAAGTTAAGAAGGGATGGCATGGGCTTTTTAAGGGGAACTATATGCATTTCAATCACCCATTATTTAGATTTAAAATTAAAAGCATCCCTCTCTTGTATGTTCCCACAACCCCTTTATCAAGTGATTATCAATCCAGATACAATTTCTTAAGATAAATTCAAACTCAAGCATGACATTTTGACCTCCTGAGTCACTTTTCTATTTCCCCTGTTTCTGTCAGTGAGCTGGGGCTTACCTGACATTCAGTCAGCTTCATGATCACTCTGTCACCCTCCAGGCACTGCAATGACTATCTTTGTTGCGTGGGCAATAGGAGCAGCCACACAGACCAATTTTAAATGGATTATTGCCAGTATATATAGAGATTATCTTGTCAAAAATCAGCAGAAGTTATATTTATGGTATTTACCTGAGAAGAAAGGCCATCTTTTTAAGTTCCTGAGCCCATTTGTTTTCATCTTAAAGTAACCCGAAAATACCTAATATGGTGCTTAATCAATATGATGGGAAGTAAGACATATTTGCTCTTGAAATCCTGTTTCCAAAAGATCATAACTAATATCCACTATTCTTTTTTATTCAATTGATGATATTGCTATCATTCTTTTGTTTTTCCCTCATAGGGCAGCAGCCACAAGCAAAGTTATAATTCTGTTTTTCAGTACAGCCCATCTTGCTAACAATGAAACATCTTTCTTTTCTTTTCTTTTTTTTTTTTTTTTTTTTTTTTTTTGCAGCCACAGATGGGGAGAATATTTCTTCAGAGTTTACGTGGCAATGAGATATGAAAGCACCTTGTCCCCTAGGAATTTTCTGGCTTTAGAATTCAGATACAAATGTTTTATTTAGGGTATGCTACCAGAAGAGACCAGGAAGGGGTAGAAGAAGCCAAACAAGGAGTGTGTTGCAGGGAAGTCCCAGTCTCAGCACAATCATGCAAAGGAGCTCAGGTAGAAATTACATCTACAGTTCCTGTATCTGGAGAAAAAAAGAAGATCTTTAATTCTATCCTATCACTTGATTTTTGGTTGCAGGGTGCCCAGAAATAAGGAGGAAAGAATCATGCAGGCTCCACCAGCTCTCCATTCTGGCTCAACTGCTCAAGTGAAGTCTAAAGTCTCTGGAGTGAGTTATTGCAAGTAATAAATAAGGTAGCAAGAGGATGGATCCAAAGGCATCAAAGGCATCAAAAAGCACCATGTTATCTGCTAAAATACATATTTTTTTGTATTATTCTTACCTGGATCAGAAAGTTACCTTTTTTTCTTAAATCACCTACAATGCATATCCTATATGTAGCTCCTTTTGAGGGCACTCACTTTTGAGATTTGCTATATGACCGTCTAAACCATTCCTCTCCATTGCACCATCTCTGATTTGTAGGATATATGGTATAAAACATTTTAGTTATCAATCTGTGTCAAAGGACAGCAGAAAAGGCTGTCAGTAATCCAAAGATGTGGGATTACTGAACAACCTAAAGATGAAAGCTCTTTAGGTTTTACTGGAAGAAAGACTGAGAATTGAGAGGACTGAGCTCATTGAGAAATGGCCATGTTATTCAGACTGGCCTTGTATAAGTCCTGTATGCATAAGTCCTGTGCACTGCCAAGTTTTTGGAGAGTATCCAGATAGCTTTCTGAGCTCTTACTTATATTTTTCTGCATAATTCCCAGAGCCTCAGCTTGGAATCTGGGTTGATTCAGGCCTCGGAGGGAAGACAGGATAGAAGCTTGGAGTAAGTCCTCTTTCCTCACTGACAAGAATCATAATTCTATCATAGATAGAAAAGACCCAGGCATGTTAGCTCCTTGGACACAATTTGACATTTCGTGTCCATATGGCACTCTGTTTTTTAAATAATGAGCCAAATTATAAAAATTAAATTATGCATCCCTTTTACTTACTCTAACAAGGAAGATCATCCCAATCTGCCTTACCTCCCTTCTGAAAATTATTAAAACAAAACAAGGGTTATTCTTCCCTTTTGTATAACAAAATCTAGAAGAAAAAAAAAACTTACAGATGGAGATAACAATTGGAGACAATGAATTATTTATTAGACCTTTGTTTGAACTCTGAAATCTGATCAAAAAGAACCTTCTGATGCTTACTCTATTAATTATGAATGACAAACCTTCAAGCTCTCTTCTGAGAACATTATTTGTTAAAAATCAGCTCAATCTCACTTGAGTCTTTTTAGAGTATGGGCAGAGAACTTCCTCTTGAGTGTGGCTCATGCAACTCTCAGTGCTGCTGTGAGTTTCTACCTGCCTATATTCTCCCTGTCCTTCAAGGATAGTTAAAATGTGCCTCCTTAAAGAATATCTTCTAGATTTCTCCCATCAAGATCATTCTCTCCCTTTCATGATACTTCAGCATCTCCATAATTGTGCTTCATACTTTGATCTTTGCAATTAGTCATCCTCTGGGGCTTCTCTCAAATAGATTTTAAGTTCTTATTCATTTGACATTCCCATTGCACTCAGGAAAAGATTTCATACGTAGAATATCTCCATAGATGCTTTTGAATTAAAGATACTTACTTAAAAAATGTTTTGAGTTCTTATAATGTACCATACTAAGCAAAGAAAAAATATGTAAAAATGATGAACATAGGACATTCTGGAACATCTCATCAAGGATTAAAGATAGCCATGTTTTAAAAAAAAAGATTAGAAAAGACAGCTTGATTTTGTAAGAGATGAGTAATTTATATCTGTTTCTGTGAAGAACAATACTTGTAATTCCTTATTAAAAAGAAGAAGAGGCTGAGATTGATGTCATGTGATAGCTATGGTGGGTCAGGACTGGAATGCTCTCAGGCTTGCAGACCTGAGTTCCTCCTGCTCTTCACTCCCATTCCTCATTTTGCAGGGGTCATAAGGCTTGTCCCTGAGAAAGACAATATAATTTAACTAAGACTCATATAGTTTTTCTAGCAAGTGTTTAAGAAAATAAGAACCTGATCTCTGGATGCAGCCTATTTTTACTTTGAATGTGAACAGTGCATTTGTTTTAAAAAATCTCATGATCCAGATTCAGAATATCAAGTATGCCGTGCATTTATTTTAATGTAGTTTTTTAAAAGGACAAATACTCCTAATCTTTTAATGTATTGACCTAATTCATATTAAGATGTTTTAAAGTACTCTTCTCTGCATGTGGGAACCATGATCTTGGTGAAAATACTAAGGATAGATTTGCTTGTTTATAGATATTTGTGAGTAATAATAGAAAAAAGAAAGAGTAAAAGAAGGAGCATTGTGTTCCCAGAAAGAACAAAATATAGGACCATAAGATATTAGAAGAAGCCAATATTTATGATTTTAGAAAAACAGACATCTTGGGGTAACTTTTGGAACTCTGAAAGAAAAGCAGAAGAAATTTTACTGGATGAAGAAAGCAACATAAAAACTAAAAAATTCCTTCTCATGGCAGTTTGGAAAAAAATTAAGTGGTGGAATTAAAAAAAAAAGCCACATAGGAAAAGAAAAGAAAAATAACCATGCTCACCACCTTTGAGTAGTTTTCCATGAATTCACCTTCAGTAAATTAATTCTGTAACATCTCTTCAGAATTGCTACAAGGCTATAGCAAAAGGGCAACTATTCTCTCTATAATTTCTCCTGTGATATTTTATGCTCCACACCTTCTTTTGTGACTAAGTGGCAGGCTGAAATTCTGTACTACTCTGGTGGTAGTTGGAGATAGAAGAAAAATCTGTTCTGCAGCCCAGCCTTATGCCAACATTGACACATTGCACTCTCTTTGTAAGCTGGGGGGATTAGTCACTGTGGAATCTTCATTACAGCACAGCTAATGAGTAAATAAAACCAAGAGAACAAGGGATAATTTAGTTAAATATGCACTAGGCATGGAAAAACAGAGATGGGGACATTAATTCCAGTTAGAGGGCTTGGCTTCAAATCCATTCACATCATGACTAATTATGAGCAGCTGCTAGACATAACCATCAAAGGTTTCAGTGTAAGACTCTTGAGCTTGATAAGATGCTGAGAAAACCAAAGCAAAAGGGTGTTTAAGTATTATCGGTACCAACGTGTGATAAAATTTACATAGCAAGGAAGTTCTTTATGGATTTTTCTATAGGCCATTATTTAAGTGAAAATTGAACCATTAGTCAGCAAAGATGGGTTGATCCTGTTGCCTACTTGAAAACTCTGACTGGATCTCTTGCCAAGGCTCTAACTCAAAGGCCACATTCTCTGGGTATATGAGTACAGCAAAAACATAGCTGTGTGGCATACTCTAAAAGGACAAATCTCAGCAGCCTAAAATTTAGTGCTTTGTAACCTTAAAGTATCTTTGAAGGCAGTCTAAGCAGTGAAGAAACAGTATATCTAGAGTTATTAAAAAAAAACTCAAAAAAATTGAGATTCCTAGACCAAATCAACATGTATTTTTCAAATACTCCTGAAAATATTGCTATTGACAACACTCTTCATTCTAGACCATCCTCAGGAGAAATGGCAGCTAAATGGGAGCACTGGCATATACCCTCATGACAATATATTTCAGGGCTCTCTGCTGTTCTCACACTTCCAAACTCACTTCCATTTCCTTATTCTCATCTCTTTCTGGCCTGATAGAGAAAATACAACTCATTAAACAACTTTTAACTTTCTACTTCCAAAAAAATCCTCAACATTTGCCTGCACCAGGAAGCAACCTCTTTCCTTTCATATTAACAAAAATGTCCTTTCAGAGACCAGTCTCTCCCTCCCTTCCCAGGATCATCCCTTCCCAGCAACATACTTCATGATTTCTCCATGTCTACTCACTTCTAAGGTAAATCTATCCAGTTCCCTGGCTCCGATGATCATATAGTCATTGATCACTTCAAAACTTATCTCCTATATTTGTTTTTTTTCTGCTCTTCCCCTACCAAACATCAGGTCATCTATCCTTCTTGAAAGAAAACACCATCTAGGCTTAGTGCCATTCCACTGCTCATGAATGCTGTCATAATGCATGTGGTCCTGGAGAGCTCCCCCCATGCCTGACCCAGCCTCCTCACTTGACTCCTTCCCAAATCTCTCAGTGACTTTAGCCTCTCTGAACTTGAACAGGACTGGCTTATTCTTACACCAAACTCACAAAAAGAACATTTTCAAGTATCAAACCTTAAATACTATTTTACAAGGGAATCCTTCACAATTACTCCTTAATCTTCATTCTCCCACTCCTCCTCCACCTAAGTTAGATTTTGCTCTTGTAATGTTTTCTAATTTTTCTTCTCTGTGCTCATCATAATTATATTGTCAACTTTATTCATTACTAATTCATGTCTATCTAGTACAGTGTTTGGTACAAAATGGATAGTCAATAAACATGTGAAGGATGGATGGATAGGTAGACAGTATTATGGTCCTAAGTATTCAACAAGTTGGAATATATAAAACAAAACTCAGAGAATGATTTGAAATTAGAACTAAATAGAACTAATAGAACTAAATTACCTTTCTTTTTATAAAGTTCTTTCTTTTATTAGTAAGTAGACCAATTTTTACAGAGTTAATGGTGAGAACTGACACATAAGATTTTTGTTTTCTGAGCTAGGTATGGTGGCACACACTTGTAATGCAAGCATTTGGGAGGCTGAGACAGGAGGATCGAGGTTTGTGAACAGCCTCAGCTATTTAGTGAGGTCCTTTGCAACTCAGTGAGACTCTGATTCAAAATAAAGAATTTAAAAAATAGTGTGGAGAGTCCTTAGAAAACTGAGAATTAATCCACCATATGATCTTGCTATACCACTCATAGGTATCTTTCCGAAGAGGTTGAAACCAGAGAAATATAGTAACATATGCATATCCATGTTCATAGCAGCACAATTTGTAATAGCCAAAATATGGAACCAACCTAGGTCTCCATCAACAGATGAATGGATTGCAAAATTATGGGAAATATACACAATGGAATTCTACTCAGCAATAAAGAACAAAATAATATCATTCATAAAAAGATGGAAAGACCTGGAGAACATTAAGTGAGATCAGCCAAGCACAGAAAGAGACCTATGTTTTCTCTAATATGTCCAAACTAGGGAGCATTAGGGATACCAGAATAACTCCAGATAATGGAGGGAAAAGCTCAGAAAAGCTAGAAAGGAAGGGTAGAAGAGGAAGAAGGCCAAGGTTGATTAACTGGAGGAGCTATATTTGAATATATATTCAAATATATATTCATTAATATATATTTGAATGTAGCAGCATGGTCAACCTGGACACTCACTGTTGGGAGAAAGGGAAAGGAGAAGCAAGGAAAACGGCACCAAGAACTGTGTGAATGTATGCCATTTTCCAAATGATTCACATAAAAAGTTTTAAAAAAGAAATAAAATAGCGGTAGGGCTATAGCTCTGAGGTAGAATGCTGCTGGGTTCCATTCCCACTGCTGAAAAAAAAAATGTTTTCTATTGATAACAAGACTGGGGCATCTCATCTAGTGACCAAGAGGTTGCTGGTCCTTGCAAAAGCAGGCATAAGAAAGTTTCAATGAGCATTTTTCAATTCAATTTTTTGACCTATCTAAACAAAATCAATTAGGAACCACTAAGCTATAAAACATCTTAACTTAGGTTATATTTTGAAGTTTTTAGAAATAAAACTATAACATTTTCCAATTGTTATTATTAGACTTCTATTATTTTTAGTGATGATATGAATGGCAAAGAGGCTAGGGAATAGGGTCAAATAACTGGAGGAAGAGACCCAGAGACAGAACATGAGAAAGTACATTCAGCACTCAGGATGGAGAACCCTTCAGGAGAAGATAGTACATAAGTCAGTAGAAATGATAAGAAGTAACTATTGTTCTCATGCATAGTAGGCCCAGTGATAGAATATAATAAGCAGACACTATTTGGCGACGCAAATATACAGATGTTTCTACATGATACTAGGAAAACTGAATAACCACATATATGCAAGGTGTCAGATGATATTTACAATACAATATTCTACAGTTTATTCTATAGTTTGTTACAAGCAAGCTACATCAAAGTGTTTAAAATAAAACTATGGAATATATACACGATAAAATTTTACTTAGCCAAAAAGAACAAAATTATATCATTTGTGGGGAAATGGATGGAACTGAAGAACATTATGCTAAGTGAGATTAGTCAGTCACAAAAAGCAAAAAAAAATCAGATGCTCTTCCTAATATGCAGAAGCTGGTGGGGAGGGGCTATAGGAGAACTCTAGAAGAAGGAGAAACCATAGATGAGCAAATAAGGGAACCTAACTGAGGAGGATAGGAGGGGGAAGAGGTAATTTTCCTAATGCACATGATGTAAATTCACAAAAATATGAAAGCCAATCACTAAACCAAACATGTGAAGGAGGGAGGGGGGAAAGAATGGGGTCGGAATTGGGGAAGGACTAAATGAGTGATGTGTGCAGGTATGCTTCTACCATTTTATACTTTATTAAGATGTATGACTACAATGTACCAATAAAAGTAAATAAATAAATACATACATACATACATACAGGCCACAAAAACAAAACAAAACAAAAACTAAGATAATAATCTACATAATCTTTATAGTGTAGAGTGTTAGTCAACTTATCTAAACAAATGAGTTCGTTGAAATATTCTGGATTAATAACAATGTAGTTTATTTACTGCTTATGTAAACAAATATTTTTGCCTATAGTAAGCATTAGTGAATATATTGTGCAAGTAAATTAAATTTCTTATTACAAGATGTGTGTTCATCACAAGCCTCCCAATTAAACATGACAATTCTATGGAGTACACATTAATGAATCAATGATAAAGAGAAATAATTCATAACAAAAGGAAACAAAACATGAATAGTTCTAAATGATACATTCACTCATCCCTCTCATATCATGCTATTTGTCAATATGCTCCAAAGACCACTGGAAAATACATATATCACAACTATCTGCTCCTCATCTTACTAAAACTAGTAATCAGAATTTTTTTCTCTAAATATCTCTCATCAAATTTTTGGTATACACTTATTTTATTATTTTTAGGTAAGCTCAAAACTCAGTTTTAGTTTAAAATTTTCTATTTCTACATCGGTTGGTATCAAGCACTTATCTCTTAGGGGCACTATCAATGAAGTGGGAGAACAGGCAAGATTTCAGACCTAAAAGGATTATATAGGTTCTAGACAAAAAGGTGAGCATACAATACACAAAAATAAGTAGCATTTATTTAAACTAACAGCAAACTATCTAAAACAGAAATCAAGAGCAATCTACTTTACAAAAACCAAAATACCATATAATAAACTTAACAAAAGTGAGCGAGGGAGTATACACCAAAATTTATAAAACATTGATTAAAAATGGAAAAAAACATAAATAAATGGGAAATACTGTATTTATGAAGTGAAAGAAATATCTTAAAAATAAGTATTGTACTCAAAGTGATCCACAGATTCAATGCAATCCCTATTAAAATTCTCAAATTCAAAATTTCATATAAAGCTACCAAGAATTCAAAATAGTCAAAAAGAACAAAGCTGGAAGCTTCACACTGCCTGATTTCAAAATCTACTAGAAAGATATAATCAAAACAGTGTGGTACTAGCACAAAAATAGACATAAATACCAATAGAATAGAATAGAATAGAAATAAATACATACATTTATATAAACTGATCTTACTAGTCAACTGATTTTTTACAAAGGATCCAAAAACACACAATGGTATTGGGGAAACTAAATAAATAACTACATGTAATAAAAATTAAATTGGTTCCTTATCTCTCATCATTTGCAAAAAGCAACTGAAGATGTGATAAATACTTAGCATGAAACCTAAAACTGTAAAACTATTGGAAAAAAGTAGGGGGAAAAGTCTATGACATTGGTTTATGTAATAATTTCTGGAATATGATCCTAAAAGCATAGGTTAAAAAAAAGGCAAAAATAACCAAATAAAATGGAATCAAACTAAAAGTCTTTTGCCGAGCAAAATAATAGTCAACAGAGTAAAAAACACAATCAATGAAATGGGAGAATATATTCATGAACTATATACCTGATAAAGGGTTAATTTCCAACATATATAAGAAACTCAAACAACTCAATTGCAATAATGCAAATATCCTGATTTAAAATGAGCAAATGACAAAGGACCTTACTAGATATTTTTCAAAAGAAGATATGGTCAACAGGTAAAAGGAAAGGTATACAGCATGATGAGTCACCTGGAAAATGCAAAAATTAAAATCACAATGAGAGAGCCCAGCGTGGTGGTGCACCCTTGTAATCCCCCCCCCGCCCCCGCTTGGGAGGCTGAGACAGGAGGATCACATGGGTTTGAAGCCAGCCTCAGTTATTTAGTGAGGTTTTCATCAACTTAGTGAGACCCCTGTTTCCAAATAAAATATTAAGAAAAGGTCTGGGAGTATAGCCCGGAGGTAGAAAGCTTCTGGGTTCCACCCCCAGTACCACCCAAAAAACAACAACAACAAAAAATTCACAATGAGATATCACCTCATATTTGTAAAAATGGCTATAACCAAAAAGATAAAATATAACAAGTGTTTATAAATTTGTAAGGAATGTTAGTACAGCCATTATTGAAAGCAGTAAAAAATTTAATAAGAACTACCATCGAATCCAGCAACCCATTACCAAGTATATATCCAAAAGAAATAAAATCAGTATGTCAAGGAGATTTTTGCAACCCCATGTTAACTTCAGCATTATTCACAATAGCTAAGATATAAATTCAACCGAAGTGTCCATTATTGAATGGATGGATAAGAAAATATTGTATATTACACACTGGAATACAGATGTTCTTCAAGTTACAAGAAGGTTACATAAAATAATATCATTATCAATTGAAAGTATTAGAAGAAAAATGCATTTGAAATACTTCATTTATTGAACACAATAGCTTACAACACACTAATGTAAACTGAAGAGGATTGATTGTTTACTCTCCTGGCTGACTGGGAGCTTACCTAGCATCTCAAGAGAGTATTGTACCAGGTATCACTAACCTTGTGAAAGAACAAGTCTCAATAATTGAAGAAAGATTTCACTGAAAAATATATCAATTTTGCATTAGAGTATTATAGAAAAATCATAAGTAGAACCATAAGTCAAGGACCATATTAATATTCAGCCTTTAAAAAGAAAAAATCCTGCCATTTGCAACAGCATGGATGAATCTGGATAAATTTTGCTTAGTGAAAAAACCCAGATGCAGAAATACTAATACTGCCTGATCTAACTTTTCAATGGAATCCAAAAACACTGAACTCACAGAAGCAGAAAGTAGACTGATGTATACCAGAACTAGAACAGACACGGGGGCAATGAATCAAGATACACACACACACACACACACACACACACACACACACACACACATATATATATATATATATATATATATATATATATATAGTAAAGCACAATAAATGTAATTAATAATAATATGGCATACCTAAAAATCACTGAGAATATTTTTCAAATCTATCATTATAAAAATGATAGTCTTGGGAGATGATGGGTATGCTAATTAGCTTGATTTGATCACTCCACAATGTACACATATATCAAACTATTATCATTATATATAAAAATATGTGCAGTTTGTTAATTAAAAATCAAGAAATAAACCGACTGTGGTAGCACATTGCCTGTAATCTCAGTACTTGTGAAGTTGAGACAGGAGGACCACAGATTCTAGGTGAGCCTCAGCAACTGAGTGAGACCATGTTTCAAAATTTAAAAACCATAAAATGAAACAGGTCTGGAGGTGTAACTCAGAGGTAGAATGCCCCTGGGTTCAACCTCCAGGATCAAATAAATAAATATAACAAATAAAATTTAGCACAGGGGCAAGACATGAAATGCAGTTATCATAATAGGGACATAAAATGCGTAACCACAACCCAAGAAGAAGGTAGAGGCCCATTCATTGGAGCTAGGACTAAAGGTCATAGGCCACAGAAGAATTAAATTTTGGGCCCAAAGCATGAAACTAAAATTTAAAGTGACTGAAAAGTATAAACACTCGGAACACCTGCTTTTCATGTATTAGTCATATAGCAGACACTTAATCTTGTGATTTGGGTAGTATTAGCCTCATCCTACTACCCATGAACAAGCCCTAATTGGCTTATTACAATGACTACATTTAATCTTTTTGGTCACATTGATTGATTTATGGATGTGTGTTTAACAAATCAAAGCCAATAAGATTCCATTGTCTGTATGCTGGGTCTCCAGGGAAACAGATGCAGGCTTTCTTTTATGGTTGCTATCAGAAGAACTCTCTTGGATGTGAACACCTGGACTATGAGATGTGAGTGTATATAATCTTAAACTTCCGAGGTTCTTGTTTGTTCGTTTGTTAAACATAATGATTCTGGAAGGGCAAAGAAGCAATCATTTGAAGCTGATGAATGAAAACAAAGAAAAGACACATCAGTAAACTAGATTTTTGGTGGTATTATGTGAACCTCTAGGTCCAATGTGTCCAAAAGCCATTGTCACTCCTGGAGTTTTTAGTTATAGAAGCCAGTGAATTCTCCTTTTTTGCTTAAGCAATTTGAATAGCTGTTCCTTTTTTTTTTTTCTTTCTTTTTTTTTTTTTTTTTTTTTGCAGTACTGGGGGTGGAACCCAGGGCTATACCCCTAGCCCTATTTTTTATTCTTTATATTTTGAAACTGGGTCTCACTGAGTTGCAAAGGGTCTCACTAAGTAGCTGAGGCTGCCCACAAACCGTGATCCTCCAGTCTCAGCCTCCCAAATCCTGGGATTACAAGCATGCGCCACCACGCCCAGCTAGCTGTTCTGTCAGAGTTTTTTTTTTTGGGGGGGGGGATAATTTGTTACTGAAACATCTTTACCTGATATAGCAATAACTTCTTTATTTAGTATTGAACCACTTGTGACCAACATTGTACTAAATTCTGTGGAGGTAAGTGAAATAATGTTAGTCTTGGCCTTCATGGACTTACCTCATTGGTGAAGTACACATCATAGAAATAAACACCCCAGTCAAACTGTGGTAAATAGAAAAGTAAAGAATTTAAAACTGTTACTAAGAATAATAAGTAGATAAGCATTTCTTAAATTTATTATTTATGTATTAATTATTTATTTTGAAACAGGGTGTTGCTAAGTTGCTGTGGCTCTCACTAAGTTGCTGAGGCTGGCCTTGAACCTACTGTCCTCCTGTCTCAGTCTTCCAAGCACCGGGATTAGTTATGCACCACAACACTCAACTGTGAGAGCACGCTAACTGGGAAGAAAGAAAGTTTCACATTAACCTGGAGAAAGAGATTTGAATTGGCCAGGTGAAAAGTGCAGAAAAGCAGACAGCCGGATGGTGTGTCTTCCCTCCTTCTACCTATTCTAACTTCGTTAGTTGCAGCAATAAACATGTCATAGGGCTAAGAATCCAAAAGTTTTATCAGATTATCAAGTTCTATTTCCCAGTCCTGAAGTTACCACCAACCAGTATGCTGCCACTAGATCCAACGAGGCAATATGGCTGCTGTAGTGACTGGTTTCTTCATGGGTGACAGCACATCAGTAAGAGCTCCTGCAGTTCTGAAGTTGTGTTTCAGGTTCACAAGTGTGTCATTCTATTGCTATTTTCCTCATCTGAATATGGCTTTTCTAGTTATATCATCAGCAGAAAGAGAGGAATATAGCCAGGACATGCAGACATGTGTCCTGGTTGTTGAGTATAAACTGACTCTGTTCCATTTGCTTGAACACCAGCTGTTATCCTGCCTGGCTTATCTCACTCTCCTCATTGTCAAAACATTAATACCTGGCAGTCTTCTAGTTCTCATTTTAACTCCTTTTCCCCACTGTGTTCTTTGAATTCAATGAACATAGTCTGTATTTCCCTTCCAATATGATAGATGGTCTTCTGATTTACGCTTCTCAGTGGATAGCGGGGGTGAAAGTCTCAAGGCAAGAAAGTTTGGCTCTCCAGGGTCTGGAAGCTCAGTAGGTCTATTGAGTGATGAGACTGGAAAGCCTGTAAAGTGCCAAATTGTACCATAGGAGGCCACAGTAAGTATTCTGTGCCTTAACTCCAACAAGAAGCTATCAAAGGGTGTTAAATGGGAAATGACATGAACAAACTTGGCTTTTAAAATCACTGATACCTAAACTAGGTGTGGTTTGGTTGTGCATGCCTGTAATCCCAATACTTGCTAGGGTGCCACAGAAAGATGATAGGTCTGAGATCAGCCTCAAGAACTTAGTGAGATTCCTAGAAATCCAGTGAGACACTATTTCAAAACAAAACAAAAAAGGGGGGCTAGGAGTATAGCTTGGAAATAGAATACTCGTGGGTTCAATTCTTAGTATGACAAAAAAACTACTGTGTTCAGTTATGTAAAAAAGGAAATCAGAAAATAACAAGAGTTGTGTTAATAAGTAATTTGTTTCAATGCAAATCCAAAGCTTGTCTAATTCTCTGAAAACAATTCCCCCGCTTTAGGTTCTTTACATTATGATAATATTATATTTAAAGAGAATATTTAAATGTAATATTAAAGAAATATTCAAAAGTAAGAAATAATTCAAAAAAACACAACAAAAAAACTCACTGATAACAGTTTTTCTGATAAATTAAAAACGAATGAGGGTGTCGGTTTCCTGAGTATTAATTTGAGAGATGGTGAAATGGTTAGACAAATTGGGACTAAAAACTGGAAGATAATTTCTTAAGATAGTATAATTGTTTTGTAGGGAAAGAATAGCGTCATCTGGGAACTTTGCGGACTACATTGCCATAAAGACTCAGATTTCAGTGCACTTTTACTGTGGACATGAATCTTGCCAAATATTTATCAAGTGTCAAGAGAAAGTCAGTTGAGAGTAAGATCAAGTGTCTACATCAGAACTTGTCACACATATCATGAAGTAAATATCGGGCAGATGTCACTATCTATGGGTAGGATACTTCTGGACCTGAGGACGTTCTATTTAATCCAAGCATTACTTTCTAAATGTCACTATTCATTGTGGAGTCCATTTTCTTTGTCCATGCACAAATCATTTTTAATAATGAATAATATACAGGGTAAAGGATAATTATAGTCCAGAGGTCTTACAAATCAAAGGAATTATACAGATAAAATCCCCGAAGCAATTTCATGAATCCTTAGGTTATGAAATTCAATTTGCTTAAAATGTCACCAATTCATCAACTCTAGTTTGGGAGCTAAGCAACAGCCACTCTAGAGAGCATAACTCTGATCCCAGGTACCACTCACCCAGGATGTCATTCTGAGACCTTTTTCCTACAAATCCAGGTTTCACTGTTCTTTAACCTTGCCCAAATGTTCTGCAAATGCATTAGTAACAAGCCAACAATTCCCCCCAAACAAAAGCTTGTTTGAAGTCCAACAGACTTTCCTGCTTCAAAGTCTTAAACCAATTTTATTTAATTTCTGGGGCATAACACAGAAGGTCACAAACTCAGTGAGGTACTTTTTTAAGACCCGGCAGCTCTTTCCAAGGAGCCTAATGTATCTAACCACAGCCCTTTAGCTTCAAGGATTTCCATTACTGTACTTTCAAAATAACACTGTGATTTCCCACAGAACCATTAAAATGCCCCCTTTTGAAGCAAGTTACTGAAATCCATTACTGTAATGTGTTCTTCCCCACCACCCTCTCAGCATAGACTGCTCTCCCTTGGGTCAGGATTTAAGATTAATCCATTAGAAATTCTGACTTAATTAATGGATTAATGTTCATTTAAAAAGAAAAAGCATAACTTCCATATTATTTTAAAAAGAAACTATGCAAATTTTATGTCTCACAATAATATATACCCAATTGGTATATATTAGGTTTAAAATAAGTATTTTTCTATTTCCTAAAACAGGGATAATAAAAAAATCTATGTAGAAATAGGGCCAATTTTTGTTGATTGTTTTTTCATTGGTGTACAACTCAATAGGGTACTTAAAATCTGCTAACAACAGTCACATCATCCTAAAATCAGTTGAGGGAAAATATATTCCCATTTTGTGTCTTTATAGTTATTTGCCCATTTTAGTGACATTCACCTTATGAATTACATTATTCGATGTAAATCTATAAAGTAAATCCTAAGATATGTGGTTTTTAAGCATGTGTCTAGAGTTTTCTTTACCTCATGCACATAACTGCTTCCTGCATTAAGTAATAGAACACCTCTAGAGACACCAGGATCTTTTCTGGTCACCATGCTTTGAGGAAAAAAAAAAATTTAAAAATACCATGAAATTATAATTTCTAATTGTTATTGCTATTTTAAAAATAATTATAACATTGCCGGGCGTGGTAGCACACACTTGTAATCCCCGTGCTTGGGAGGCAGAGAAAGGAGGATCGCACAGGTTCGAAGCCAGCCACACTGGCTTAAGATATCCTGTTTCCAAATAAAAATATAAAAAATAAGTCTGAGAGTGTATCCCAGAGAAGGGATACCAGAACACACAAAATAATTATATTATATAGAAGGGCTTCCAGGAACACACAAAAAATAATTATAACCTTAATCACAAATCATAATAAATTAATTTCAACTTCTGAAGGTGGCCATAAATATTCACAAGTGTTAGCGAATTTTGCTTTTGTTTTTGCCTTTAATTAAGAACAAGGTGACTCCAAACACTGAGTATCTTGTAGAAGAAATAAGAGGCTAGAATTGTGGAGGTACATACAGGACTTCCAAGATAATATTAATGTGCTATTTCTTAAATCAGGTTCTGGTTGCATGGATCTTAATTATATAATCTTTTTATCTACAAAGATTAATTTGTATCTATTGAATATTTTATAAAATGGTTTGGAAAATAAACCAAGTATATAAAGGTAGTATCCATTACTAATTTCTTCTTGTGTGTAGGTGTGATACTGAAGATTGAACCCAGATGCATTCCACCTTCGAGCTATACTCCCAATCTCATTTTATTTCTTATTTGGAAACAGGGTCTTGCTAGGTTGATGAGGGTCTCTCTACTGCTGAGGCTGTTTTTGAACCTGTGATTCTTTTGTCTTAGCCTCCCAAGTACAGGTATTACAAAGATTATACCAGGCCTGACTTCCATATCTAATTTCCATACCTAAATTATTATAACTATTTGAAGCAAGTTAAAGATGTGTGTTTTAGGTATATTGGTGCATGCTTGTAATCTCAGTACTTTGGAGGCTAAGAAGGAAAACTGCAAGTTCAAGGACAGACTCAGCAAGTAGTGAGACTTATCAATTTAGGGAGACCCTGATTCCAAATATAAAATAGGGATGGGAGTGTAGCTAAGAGATAGAATGCCCCTGAATTCGATCCCCAGTACCACACACACACGCACACAAGATGTCTGTGAAGTGTGTGTGTGTGTGTGTGTGTGTGTGTGTGTGTGTGTGTGTGTGTTACTAAGACTGAATTCAGGGGAGTATTACCTCTAAGCTACACCTCAACCCTATTTTATATTATATTATATTTTATTTATTTATTTTTTTTGGTGGTGCTGGGGTTCCTGGAAATCCTTCTACTTCCGGGCTACACTCCCAGACCATTTTTTAATATATATTTATTTGGAAACAGGGTCTCTTAAGCCAGCGTGGCTGGCTTCAAACCTGAGCGATCCTTCTGTCTTCGCCTCCCAAGCGCAGGGATTACAAGCATGCGCCACCACGCCCGGCTATATTTTATTTTGAAACAGGGTCTCATTAAGTTGCTAAAACTGGTCTTAAACATACAATCTTTCTATCTCATCCTCCCAAATACAGGGATTACAGGCATGCCCCACCATATAGCTATATCTATGAAATTTTAAAAGTTTACTGATATTTCCAGAAAACTCCTCTGAGGATAATTTTGCTTCTGAAAAGACATTACCCAAAATTTCTATGAAGTGTTCTTCTAATGATATGAATAGAATGTCCTCAACATTAATTAGAAGGGAAAAATAATATTCTTTATTTAAAAAATAACAACCTGGCACCATTTATCACATACAACAAATATTTTTCTATTGCTTTTCTGAGTAGCAGACTTTGTCTTTGGACTAGTACAAATACGGAGAAGGAACCATATTTTCCGCCATGTGGGGTTTACATTCTAAGTAGAAAGGCCAATAGATAGACATCTGATTCAAGACCATAGGAAATGCCCAAATGAAGTGCAAACAGCATGCCATGGATTTAAGTTAAAAAGTGAACTGAGGCCGGCCTGGGCAAATAGCATTCACTGTGATTAATTGACAATCATCTAGGGTCAGCCCCTCAGCCTCACAGCTCCAACGTTTGATTGTATCCATGCCCTAGGTTGATCAGATTCAGAGACGATGACTCACACTCACCAACCTCCAAGTCTAAAGTATTATATCAAAATGCCAATTTATGAATTTATAGTAAGAATTACAATGCTAGGAAGAACAGATGCCCACAGTGCCTGACAGGCAGACATTTTCTCCCCAGATGTAAGCTAAAAGGAAAGACCTATTGTGAGAAAAGGGCTTGGAATACAAGCAGTCATAACAAGGTCAGCTAGCGATATGGTTTTAATGCTTTAAAAAAGGCCTCGTTTTGGTGGCTTGAGGTGTCCAGTTCTACAAAATGGACATGATTTAAGAGTGACCACACTAGCAAGACATCTTTTCATGCAAAGACAAAAGAAAAATAGGGAGCATTGTCAAATTCTGCCTCCTTACTTCCTCTTTGTATATGTGTCTAGGGCTGACCACAAACCCTCTCTACAGACATGTTCTTTAACTGTGTTAATGGTAACTAGGTTAGTTAAGCATTTTAGTGTGAGACTATTCAGTATCTTGGCTTCATTGTACCCTTATCTCAAGTTGAGCTTGATAGGTAGTTCTCAGAGTGCTCTTCCACTTGGACACAGGAAATGGCTAGAAGAGGGGCTCTGGAGAAGCAGTGCAGTAGGAGATGAGGCTGGCTATGCTATGGAAGTCTGGGAGGAAGTCAGGAAGTATCTTCAATGTCTTAAATACAACACTAAAGAGCATTGAACCACTGACTATTTCAGGAACTGGAATGACTTATTTACCTTAGAATGCAAAAATCTTTATAAATTCTTTTTCATAAATCTTTTGTGGAGGAAAAAATGTTTTTGCCTATGACATTCATTGTCGATGTACTTCACCCAAGGTGAGATCTTTTAACAAGCACAAGATTGAAGGATATTAAATTCCTCATCAAAAAGGGAGCTAGGTATGGTAGCACCTGCCTATTAATCCCAGTACTTGGGAGATAGAGACATGAGGATTTCAGATTTGAGGTAAGCCTCAGCAACTTATCAAAGCTCTTAGAATCTTAGACCCTGTTTCTAAATAAAAAATAAAAAGGGCTGAGGGTGTAACCAGGAGGTAGAATGTCTTTATGTCTGAAAAAAAAGTAGGAGGGGGAACTAAAATTTTCAATGAAAGCACAATCAACTAAGAGTAAACAATACTTGGATTTTTAATGTCTCAATTTTAATATTTCTCAATATATTTGGGTTGGTAAGAAAATCCTCAGTTTCCAGACCAATGTTGTCCCATAGAAATGTAATGCAAGTAAATAGGCAATTCAAAATTCTCATAGAAATGTAATGCAAGTAAATGGGCAATTCAAAATTCTCAAGTAGCCATGTTAAAAAATACTGATGAAATTAATTTTAACATTAAATGTTATTTAACCCAGTATATCCAAAATAGTATCATTTCAATATGTAACCAATACAAAATTTATTAGGATATTTTGCACTATTTTTTCCTATCGAGTTCTTAAAATCTAACATGTATGTTTATACATACAGAACATCTCAATTCAGAGCAAAACTTCTCACCAAACACATTTCAAGAACTCAATAGCTACTTGTGGCTAGTGGCTATCATCTTGGATAGCATAGTCTTTGGTGGTGTAAGGGTTCTAAACAGGGGTAGTCACAAGCCTAGCTAGAATTAGAGCTACTTGAAGATATTTCTTTCTTATAGCTCTGGTCCAGGGCATTACATATCGCCAGCTAGAGTTCCCTTTCAAAGAGACCTAAGAGTATTCTTTTTTAATATTTTATTTTTATGTGGATCATACTGAAAATGGCATATATTCACAGAGTGCTTGGTGCCCTTCCTCTCCCCACTTTCTCTTTCCCCCTCAGAACAAAGAGTGTCCAGGTTGACCATGCTACTTTCACATTTATACACATTTTCAAATGTAGCTCCTCCACTAATTAACCTCAGCCTTCTTCCTCTCCTACCCATCCTTTCTAGCTTTGCTGAGATTTCCCCTCCATTATCTGGAGTCCCTCTGGTGTCCCTATTACTCTCTAGTTTGGGCATATTAGAGAAAACATATGTCCTCTTTCTTTCTGTGCTTGGCTGATCTAACTTAACACAATGTTCTCCAGGTCTTTCCATCTTCTTTCAAATGACATGATTTTGTTCTTTATTGCTGAGTAGAATTCAATTGTGTATATTTCCCATAATTTTACAATCCATTCATCTGTTGATAGAGATCTAGGTTGGTTCTATATTTTGGCTATTACAAATATCATGCACAGGAATCAACTTGAGATGGATCAAAGACTTAGAAATTAGACTAGAGATTCTGAAGTTATTAGAGGAGGGCATAGGCTCAACACTCCAATGTATAGGCACAGGCAATAACTTTCTCAAGACCTCCAAAGCGCAGAAAATTAAAGCAAGAATTAACAAGTGGGATGACATCAAACTAGAAAGTTTCTGCTCATCAAAGGAAACCATCAAGAATCTAAAGAAAAAGCCTAAAGAATGGGAGAAGATCTTTACCAGCCACCACTCTGATAGAGGGCTAATATCCAGAATATACAAAGAGCTCAAAAGACTCTACACTAGCAAAACAAATAACCCAATCAAGAAATGGGCAACTGAATTGAATAGATACTTCACAAAAGAAGAGAACAAAGGGCCAATAGATACATGAAAAAATGTTGAATATCATAGCCATCATGGAGATGCAAATCAAAACTACACTGAGATTCCCTCTAACCCCAATCAGGGTAGCAAGCATAAAGAAATCAAACAACAACAATTGCTGGTGAGAATGTGGGGAAACAGGAACTCTTTTATACTGTTGGTGAGAGTGCAAACTAGTTCAGCCACTATGGAGATCAGTGTGGAGTCCTTAGAAAACTGCAAATGGATCCACCATATGATCCAGCTATACCTCTCCTCGGTATCTTTCCAGAGGGGTTGAAATCAAAGAACTACAGTAACAAATGCATATCCATGTTCATAGCAGCACAATTCGTAATAGCATAAGATTATTCTTCATGAATTATGAAGAATATAGATTATATATGTATTAATGAAGAATATATATAAATAATGAAGAATTATAGCATAACTACAAAATCAAGGGGAAGAAGGGAGGAGAGAGAGGGGAAAAGAGAACAAAGAAGGGGAGAAGAAAAGAAGAGAAGGGGAGAGAAGAGGAGAGGAGACTGGAGGAGAGTGGGAGGAATGTGAGGTGAGCAGCTGATTTGCTTTCAGCTAATTATAATAGCCAAATCTCTAGAATTATTTTCTTTGGAAATGTCTGTAAAACAGAAAACAATAGCATTTTCTCCTTTGTTTGGATTTTCATAACTCTATTTGTGACATTCAGATTCAAATCTTAACCTGGTCATGTTGAATTAACCTCAAACTGGTAACTGAAAAACCTCTTCCCCCCACACACATCCTCCCACTCTTCATATATTCTCTGAATTCCCAGCTCTGGTTAGAGGTGACAGCAGGACTGCAGGTCCACTGATTCCACGGCATTGCAGCAGTTTTTGACATGACTGCCGCGTGTATTTTCATATATTCCCCAGATAGTAGTTTTGTTCCGTCTAGGCTGCAAAACTACCCTCTAAGATAGTTTTATAATCGGAGGAAAGAAGCGTTGGTGGAAAATATGATTCACCTTATTTTTTTAGTGGATGAGCATCTATGAGTAGATCATCCTTGCAACCAGCGAGATGCTGTTGGTGTCCGTTGTCCACAAGAGTGAGCGTTGATCTTACATGCCCTAGGTAGAATCACTTTACCTGCTTTTACTAGCAAATTTAAAGAAGGTTCTACAGTTGTACTGGAGATATGAGAGTTTGGGGTTGGGTGGGGGATCAGAGGGTTTAGCTACCTTTCTCCCTTATTCCTTGACTCTTTGTCCCTTATTTTTTTTTTTTTACATCCCAACCCTACTTTATGTCCTCCAGAGTCCTACCTTCCTATTGAATTATCTCTATTTCACAATCATCTTTAGGCTTGAAAAAATTTCTCACCCTTGTTAACCCTCTGTTATTGGCTTTTCTCTTCTGCCAGATCACAACTACTCTTTCTCAATGTCTTTTGAATCTCCTGGGCAGTAGAAAGGATGAGAGAGCTCCAAAGAGGAGCACTCTGTTCTAGACTGTGAACAATTTTATGCTAAAATGGCATTAAAAATGAGAACAAAGGATTTTTGCCACAATGAGGATGAATCCTTATCCCCATATTTCTAGATGGTGCACATTAGAAATATATCATGTATCTATTAACACATCTGACCGATTCACACTGGTTCACTGAAATTTTGAACTGCCTCTGTCGCCTGCCCTTCTGTCAAATTATCAGTCCTCATATCCCATGCCTATCAAAGTTCTTGCTTTGAAAAATATGCAATTTTTTCACCCAACATATGTCATGTAGCTTCTAATTTGTGCTTGGTGAAAAAGCCTCCCAACCAAATTGGCTAGAACACTATATAAATTTTAAAACAATGAGGGGACTCACCTGCAAATAAGTAGCATGAATTTTTGGAGTATATATATTTTATGTGGATGGTATTAGAACTTTGGGGATCCTATTTTAGCCTTTAAGGACTTCTGGCTTCATTTTCATTTATTTCAAAATATTATGAACTATTACACAGGGAATTTAAATAAATGAGTGATTACTATTATTATTCAGCAAAAGAACCTTCAACATTTTACTTTATCTTAAGAAATGAAATCTTTCACCTATTCTTAACTGACTAAAATACTTTGGGGATATGTTTGGAGTGTGTGTGTGTGTGTGTGTGTGTGTGTGTGTGTGTGTGTGTGTTTAGTCATTTTCATTTCTGAAGGATTATGTCTAAGCAAAGAGGAAGTTGTTAAGCACAATACACATGGAGGTTTGTTCTAGTTAATTTACTTTCCTTTATATAATACACTAGAAATTTTCTTGTGGTAATAAATAGAACAGACTGGAGATAATAACCTTTGATGGCAAAGATGTTTTATTGGGAACATCTGTTTTCATGATGTAGGGCAATTGCCATATATAAAAGAAAATTTATATATTTAGGAAGTAGGGCTGCATGTGATTTAATATCACATCTCCTCAAGAGTGTAAGGAAAGAGTAAAGTAAGGGCCTTCTAACTATTTATTGATGGCATCCCTTTCATTAGAAGAATTTGTTTATTCTGGCTTCTGTCTCCTATTATTATTTTAATTCAGGCAAACCAATGTTTTCCCATAACAGAAAGCAAACCTGTACATTCTTTAGTTACCATGAGAGCCAGAGTGAACCCTGTTGCTAAATATGAACTAAATTTAGACCAAATCTCCATTTAGTCACTAATTTAGAGAAAATAAGGGTATGATATAAGAGGGAAAGTTAATCACATTGCCAATATATTCTACTGTCTAATATCTAGAGAGAAGGCTGACAGAAGCTAATTATATCTGTGTCTCCAGATTTCACCAGCTAAAGAAACAAAGTTAAGAAACATTTTAAAAATCAAGCACCACAGCTCCTGTAAGTAGGACTTGGTTTGCAATGATGTTCTGTCTCCATTCTGCCATGTTTATATGCTGACTCCTGTGACTTCCTCTGTGGCTGGCATTGGGCTGTGTGTGATGTATGTTGCCAGCCTTCCTATATTTTCATGGACTTTCCCTGAGCATGAGCACTGATATCTTTTCTATGGGTATATAAAAAAGGACAACACTTACACTGTCACATTTTTTCTAGAATTTCATGCAGTCTTGTCTTATTTTTTTGTAATTATAACAAATGGATAAGAATTTATAACTAGGAAAAATATCTGAGTTTTAGTTAATGCAGCAATAAATGCTTACTTTACATAAAAGAAACTTGGCATTTAAGTGTCCACTGATATTAAAGAGAAGAAAGAAAATCAACTTTTCTTATGTCAAATAAAAAACATACTCTATTCACAACTGGAATTTTTTCCATTGTTGCCTGTAGAAATTACTTAGTGATATTTTATCTATAAAGTGTTTATTCTTTCAAGAAAAATAAATGTTGTGTTGACTTTTTGTTATCTGTTATTGAATACCAGCAAGGATTCTATCCAGAAATATTGATTTCCAATATGCTACACTACCCTAGAGGTTCTTTTTTTTTTTTTTTTTTTTTTTGGTGGTACTGGGGTTCCTGGAAGCCCTTCTACCTCTGGGCTACACTCCCAGACCTATATTTATATTTTTCATTTGGAAACAGTGTCTCTTAAGCCAGTGAGTGAGGCTGGCTCCGAACCAGCACGAGCCTCCTGTCTCTGCCTCCCAAGCGCGGGGGGGATTATAAGCGTGCACCACCATGCCTGGCTACCCTAGAGGTTCTAGATCCAGATGACTTCCAGTGTGCCATTTATAGATTCTCAAGTGCTATTAGGCTCTGGTCCTAGAAAACACCAAGTAACCTGCTAGCTTTCTTTCCTTATTTCAGTCCCCTTCCATGTAGACAATGGACAGCACTGACTTAGGAGAGCTATTTGAATTGTCTGCACTGGCCCCATGTTTGCTGAATGTTTCTCCTTTCCTTACTTTTGAATACAGGGTTTGATTAATGCCCTCAGCCAAAAGAGAACTTTAAGGGGGCTCAGAGCTTTACAACAAAAAAGCCATTCATTCCTTGCAAGTGATTTGCATTTCCAAAAGTTCTTTACCCATCTTTCTCATTAAATTTGCAAAGGAGACCAAATATAAATAATATCTTCATTTGGGGCACATTGCTATATTATAAATTGCAATTTTAATTTTAATAAATAAACAATGTAATTTAGTGAATAATCATTCAATGTGCTCCACATTCTGTCCTGGGAAAATTCCCCTATCATCTCAATGATACACTAGATTATGGGTCAGCAAACTACAGTTCTCAGGCCAAATACAGCTTGTTTTTGTAAATAAGATTTTACTGAAGCTGGGCATGATGTTGAGACCTTGTTTCCAAATAAAGTATAAAATAGGTCTGGGAGTATAGCCCAGTAGTAGAAAAGCCCCTGGGTTCCATCCCCAGTGCCACACACATACACACACACACACACACACACACACACACACAGATTTAATGAAACTACACACACATTCATTCATGTATTATACATGAAAGGTTTTTCACAAGAAAGAAAAAGTTGAATAGTGATAATAAAAATTCTGGTCTCTTAATCCTAAAATACTTACTGTTTGTCTCATTAGAGATAGAGTGCTAACTTCTGCTTTTAATCAAAAAAATTCCAAGCAAAGTATCTGAGAATAAAACAAACAACAACCACTAAAAACCTGTTTGCTGAGGATGTTATTGAATTTTGTGGTAGGCACATTAGTTTTTCTATGAATTTGCTTTTTTCACCATATATAGGCACAAAAATAAAATCAAAATCAGGACACCTAGACATCCATTGTATAATCTGTGTTCATATAAATTCAGTTACAATGTGGTGATGCTCTTAAAGAAAAGAGATATAAACAAGTAGAATACTTTGGGAGAGAATGGAAACAAACCATTGCCCTGGGGGAAATTAAACTACAAACTCAAATTCAAAATCAATAATTTCTCAACTAATAAATTACTAGGTGATACTAAGAAATCCATCCAGAATAAAATACCTTAATGAAGAATTGCCATTATGAGTACTGCTTTTTTTGTAGTTGCTGCTACTGCTGCTATTGTTGTTGTTTCTATTGTTGTTACTATTTAGTGGCACCAGGGATTGAAATCCAAGCTATATCTCCAGGCCTTTTTTTTTTTTTAATTTAAAACTGGGTCTCATTAAGTTGTGGAGGGCCTTGCCAAGTTGCTAAAGCTGTTTGATCCTCCTGTCTCAGCCTCCCAAGTATAGAATTACAGCACTACTACATGTGGCTCAGAATTATTTTTTAATGAAAAGAGTAATTTGGAGACATAAGAGACAGAACAAGAGGCTTTAGTAATACTCTAATAGGAATTTCAGAAGAACACAGAGAATAGAGAAAAACCATACTTAAAACAGTGGTAGCTGAGAACATTCTAAAACTATCAGCCAAATTTCCCTCTAATTCTGAACAATATAAATAAAAATAAATTCAAATCTGTAGAATTCAAGAATAGATTTTTTTTTCAGAACTGGTTGAACCCAAGGGTATTCTACCTCCGAGCTACATCCCCTAGCCTTATTCTTTTATTTTTTATTTTTAAACAGGGTTTTACTAAGTTGCAGAGGGCCTCCTTAGGTTGCTGAGGGGCTGGCTGTGAACCTTCAATTATTCTGTCTCAGCCTCCCAAGGACTGAGATTACAGTATATACCACCATGCCTGGCTAAGAAAAAAAATTTAAAAGAAGATAAATTATAGACTTATAGAAAAAATTATCAGCAACAAGAAATGTCAAAAGTGGTTTGTCAACCTTCAACTTTATATCCAACTAATCTAACATTTAATAGCATCCAAAAGAAGAGGAAAAAAATTTCAGACTTACCAAAACTAAAAATATTTATTACCCTTAGAACTCACTGAAGGAATATATTTCATCAAGAAGAAAAGTATACCAAAAAGAATACCATAAACACCTGGAAAATATTTTAAATTATGCTGGTAAATTTATTAATTTATAATAAAGTAATGAGAATCTTTTTATCTTCTTCAAACAAGAAAATGCTACATTTTAAAATATATATGATTACCACTTCATAGGTCAAAAATGTTTTGAGTAGTACCAATTTCATATTGTTTAGCATTTTAAAAAATGTAGGCAACAATGCCAACTACTAGTGTAACCTACAGTAGTAGTTAAAGCATGTTAGGGTTATTAGATTTTTCAAAAGGTAGGTAGAAATAATTATAAATTCTCTTTTTTCAAATTAAATGGTTAAATATGTACAATGGTGAATTAGTTTGGATTAGACCAATTTTTCCTTTGGAAAATATTAGAAAAAGCTGAATTAATAATTTGAAAAACATGTTATGAAAGTATAACCTAAAGCAAGGCATGGTGGCACATACTTGCAATCATATTACTTGGTAGGCTGAGACAGGAGAATCAGAGGTTCACAGACAGCCTCAGCAACCTAGTGAGGTCCTCCACAACTTAGTGGTATCCTATTTCAAAATAAAGAATACAAAAATAGGTTTGGAAGTATAGCTCAGAGATAGAATGCCCCTGGGTTCAATAACCAGTTTCAAAAAATAAAAAAAGAAAGTTTAACCTAGTCAGTGAAAACTTGAAGGATTAGGATCCTAGAAAGAAAGGAAATATATAACACCACATTGCTTCTGCCTAAAGGAGTCTACTGAGAAGGGAGCTGAGAAATAATTTTGATTCTTTTATTACTGTATGGAATCTGTCATACCTTAATTGACTTTGCTTAACCAAAATCTACAAACCAGAGCATATCTGTAATCCCAGCTACTCAGAAAACTGAAGCAAAAGGATCACGCATTTGAAGTCAGCCTAGGCAACTTAGACCTTGTCTCAAAATGAGCTGGGAGTGCAGTTCAATGATGGAACTAGCAGGAACTAGGCTCAAGTTTGTCTTGAGAGAAGAGATAACCTCAGAAGAGGATTCAGTGAGTTACCAGAGAGAAAGTCAATTCATGATTAGTGGTCCTTGACATACATTTCCAAAAGAGAATTTTAGCACACATAAGTAGAGGAATAAATATTTATTTAGGAAAGCAAAGAATACACATTGAAGGGTAAATGCTGGCCATCTCCAGAGTGAGAGATGTATTCATGGCGTTTCTGCCTCTTCTTTAATAGGAAGTTTGATAAAGGGTAGGTATGTAAAAAATATATCCGTCTGGTGATCTCAAAACAGTTTATGGTAGCTTGGTCATATTTGGGATCCTATATCCTGTATACTTGATATACCCTTCATTGTCTAATCAATAGTGCTGCAAAGTCCCTTAAATTATAGGTTTCTTAAAATATCATATCTGTTCTGCTTAAACAACTTAGTTTTTGGTTACCTTTAAGATTTATAGATGCCCCAGGAATTTAGGAAGAATGGGACTGGGATTCTTATTAGGAAGAAGAACACTGACAGTTACTGTAAATCAGAGCTAGACCAGCAAATATGGAGCTGGATTTGTTTAAAGAGAGAGAGTGAAAGAGAGAGAGGGGGGCAGGAGTTCAAATATAAGTGTTTATCTTATTCTCTGCCAGGTGTGTGTGTGTGTGTGTGTGTGTGTGTGTGTGTGTGTGTGTGCATGATGCTAGGGATTGAACCCAATGGCATTCTACCTCAGAGCTAAAACCCCAGCCTGATTTTTTTATTCTTTAATTTGAAACAGGGTCTCACTAAATTGCAGAGGGTGTCACTAAGTGGCAGAGGCTGGCTAGAACCCAGATCCTCCTGTCTCAGCCTCCCGAATGCTGGGACTACAAGCGTGCACCACCACACCAGACTTCTCTGCCAGTTTGTATCCAGCTGGGTGTGGCAACTCACACTCGTAATCCCAGTACCTGTGAGGTTGAGACAGGAGGATTGCAGGTTTGATGTCAGCCTCAGCTACTTAGTGAGGCTTTCTGCAACTTCATGAGACCCTGTTTCAAAATAAAGAATAAAAAATTGGGCTGGGTGTGTAGCTCAGAAGTAAAATGCCCCTGGGCTCAATCCCCAGTACAGCAAAATAGTTGATATGGATAAAATATAATAGGTGGTTATGTAGCTCTCATTCATGCATATTTCTAATATCTTCCTCTTCTCAGTTATCTTGCCAAAAGTAGGTCAAATTATGTCTCTGTTTTGAGTAAATTTATTAGATATGCTGCGTCATATAAACCCAAACTAAAATATGCTAGTTCATTAACTATACTTATTTGTCGTATCTAATCATTTTCAAAACTCCCAATTATATTAGTTATACCAACACAGGAAAAAATCAGAACTTGATATGGGTGTTAGATTAGTATCCAAAAGTTTAAAAATTGTTATAAAATTCAAGACACCTAATTTTTTTTCAACAAAAGCTGTTTATTTTATTTTTTTCTTTTAACAATTTTTTATTGAACATAAATAGTATACATTTAAACTATATTTGGTGCCCTCTCCCCCCCACCCCCATTTTCCCTTCCCCCCTCCCACCAATGGTTGTCCAGGTTAACCATGTCATATTTATAATTTTACACATATTCAGATGTAGCCCCTCATTAATCAAGATCAGCCTTCCTCCTCTCCTATCTTTCCATTCAAACTTTGCTGATATTTCCCCTCCATTATCTGGAGTCCCACTGGTATCCTCTGTGTTTCCTAGTTTGGGCATATTAGAAGAAACATATGTATCTTTTCCTTCTGTGCTTGGATGATCTCACTTAACATGATGCTCTCCAGGACTTTCCATCTTCTTGCAAATGATATAATTTTGTTCTTCTTTATGGCTGAATAGAATTCCATTGTGTGTATTTCCCACAGTTTTGCTATCCATTCATCTGTTGATGGAGATCTGGGTTGGTTCCATATTTTGGCTATTACAAATTGTGCTGCTATGAACATAAGTATGCATATGTTGCTGTATTTCTCTGAATTCAACCCCTTTGGAAAGATACCTAGGAGTGGTATAGCTGGATCATATGGTGGATCTATTCCCACCTTTCTTAGGAATCTCCACACAGATCTCCATAGTGGTTGAACTAGTTTGCATTCCCACCAACAGTGTAAAAGAGTTCCTCTTTCCCCACATCCTCTCCAGCAATTGTTGTTGTTTGATTTCTTTATGCTTGCCACTCTGACTGGGGTTAGGTGGAATCTCAGTGTAGTTTTGATTTGCATCTCTCTGATGGCCAGAAGACACCTAAATTTAACAAGCAATTCAGGCATCCAGAGAAGAAACCAGTTTTCTGTTTGAAGAAATCATGTTATTAGTTATTTTATGCTTTTCAAAGAAAAACTGCTTTCCTGTTATCAACTCTCAAAGAATTGTCTATTATTTGAATTATATTTTGCCTTCAAGTTCTACCGATAATATTAAAATAAATAAAACGATCCAATGAAAATTATATTCTATTTACCTTTTTCCAAAATATATCTTTTGAATTTAAACACCTAACTCTAGAAAGGTTGGAAAAGAATAGCATCTTAGAGCATATTTAAAATTTCTGATCTAAGAAGAAATTTTACAAATTCAGTTCTGTAAAAACAACTCCTATCAAAGTCAAATCTTCATACTTGGCTTCAGGGACATGTCATTTTGCAGAAGATATCATTTTACAGGTGTCTCACCAATGTGTTCTGTAGTTAATTGTAAAATAACCACATAGAAACAGCACTAAGGCATTTCTCTATCTGTAATAGTCACAACTGTTTGAGGACTTTCCCAAGACGAAGTCTTCAGTTATATAGTAGAGAACTGTACAAAATCAATCAAACATTTGACAAAGTTTTAAAGTACATTAAGAGATATTTCTTCGCAAAAATTTCTGTCTTGATCTGTGGGGTTTTCTGCAACCCACTTTCACTAGTAGTATTATATTTTACATTATAATAACATTGGTTATCTTAACTTCCAAATTGGAACATTTACTGGTCCCTTGACTATATGACTTAGATAAATAGATAGATATGGCAGACAATATATTATCAAAATAGTCTCTTATAAAGTATAAATATGATACAAGTTTTAGACTCCCATCCATTCTGTAATCTTAAGTACTTGGCTACTAAGTGTTTGGCTGAGGAAAGTAATGTTTATGCTATCCCGGTGAGGCCTGGGTCCCTCGAGCTATTTGACAAGGTCCTAGGGAGAGAAGGACTCCTGCAATGCAGGAGGACTGCGACTACACTCACATTGATCCTGTTTGTATTCTGTATTGTAATTGGATTATTAATCAAGCCAAATGATCTGGGTGATCTCAATGAGACATGCTGTTCTTTGTATATGAGGATGTTACAGGAAAAGGGTATTAAGAAACCTGGGAATTGCTCAGAAATTCATAAAGTCACAAATAGTAAAAATCTGGCTAATAGAAACTGAAACTATTACAGTTGTTTATAGATGCTGAGTCTTTTGAGGAAAAGCCTGACATGATGCCTGCAAAATTAACTGGGTCAGTTTATATAATGAAAGAGCTTCCAGGGTTGCCACTTCAGAGGGCCAGAGCTAATCAATACACAGCCCCCTACCTTTTATAGGAACAGTATAGGATGGAGAATGGATAGGAAGGATTAAGGAAAAATGTGTTTTGGCTGGAAAATAGACTTATGGAGAGGCTGGGTAGGCAGGGACCTTCTTTACTTGCTTACTAAAGTAAAAAGGAATTTTCTTAGTAAACAATTTAATAGATATTATAGAAAAATAGGTACAGACATTGTAAGTTAGAGAAATGGAGTAAGTTCAATTTGGGTTTAGTGGTTGGGTCAGAATAAGTTAATAGAATGCCTAGAGGTAAAAAATAGCAAATAAAATTAGCAGTTAATTTTAGAAGTAGAAACCATAAGTATAGCATTTAGTAGTTAAGGATAAGTTTAGTTAAAGTTTATTATGAGTGACAGAGAGATTGGCCAGGTGGGCCCCACCCCCTTTTTGGTGTTTTCTGACCAGAGATCATAAGAATTTAAGAAAATAAATTATACATTTTGTGTTTTGAAATATGAAATATAATATAAAATGCTTTGTGCTCTTTAATGATTTTTTATAATCTTTGAGTCCTTTCTAATGAAAAAGTCCCTTGTTTTCTGTACTTTCAGTTTAGCTTTGGGTGTGAATGTCCTCTGCAGCTATGCAGAACTCTATTGTTAGTTAGGTTAATAATTAGAATAAAATTAAATTTTTGTGCCTAGGTAACCAGAATAAATTGTATGACGTTAATTTGGATGGTTTTGGGTGTTTTTCCAACCATGATATATGAGCTCACTGTGCCAAGTGTTTGCTGAGAAATTTGTGTAAAAATATGTTTTGCCAGAAGTTGTTAATACCAAATACTTCCATGTAAAAGCATATAAAAATAAAGCATTGACTCTTAATGGCAGTCATGCCTCTGAAAACGGCCATCTCTCGTTCCCTCAAAAGTCGTAGATTCCTCACGCACCTTCAAAAACCCCTGAATTGGCCAGAGTCGGTCTTTGGCATTACCTACTCTTTCTAGGGCATAAACTTGGATTATATTACACTGCCAATGAGGCATATAAAGTGGCTACTTTATATGAATTGTGTTCTTTGTCAAAAATACTAAAAAAGGAAAAATAGTTCTCAGTAAACTTTACAGATTAAGATAACCATCCTGTATCTAATCCTAGAGCATAATTTCTATGAAAAGGACATAGATGGAATGGTGTTTCCAAGCACAGGGGCCCAAATTCACCATTGTATACTGCCTTAATGAAACAAATAGCAGTCAAATACTAGTTCAGCTAAAGTAATTGGTAATGAAATAGGAAAATAAAAACTAAACAGTGCAGTTTTTCTTTTGAAGATAATATATAAATAGTTCTGTAACCTAATAAACCTGACCTATCCTAATGACGCAGCAATCATTAGGCTCAGAGCTGTGTATCAGAGCTGGATGTGGCACATGCTAAAAAGAGCCTGCACCATACAAGGAGCTGACACTAAAAATAGAAGGATGAACTACATAATTTATTTACAAGTAAATATTATCTACAATTAACAATAAATAAAAATATAAAAATATAATCATACCACATTCTCACATTAAAAACGCAGATAATAGCCGGGCGTGGTGGCTCACGCTTGTAATCCCCGCGCTTGGGAGGCGGAGACAGGAGGATCGCGCAGGTTCGAAGCCAGCTGTGCTGGCTTTAAGAGACCCTGTTTCCAAATAGAAATATAAAGTAGGTCTGGGAGTGTAGCCCGGAGGTAGAAGGGCTTCCAGGAACCCCAGTACCACCAATAAAAAAATAAATTTTAAAAATAAAAATGCAGATAATTCATGGTCTTTTAAAGCATTTTTTTCTTATTTGGATGTAAAAATTTAGGTTTTGGATGTAAAATATCTAAATAAAAAAAGAAGGTCCTAGTTAACATATGGCTAAGAGAAGAATTAGACTTGAATAATGAGATACTAGGAGTAACAAAATCATCTTCTTGTTTTAGTTCTGTTTAGTGCCGACTACTCAAGCAATCATTATTTCCTTAAAAACACAAGTCTCCACACATCCCTGGCTCTACTCAATCACCTGGTCTCCAGATAGTAGCCAGTGAACTTCACTTTGGTGTTCAGAAGTCAATCTGGGACAAATAAGTAAAGACTGTTTTAAATTAAGTTTCCTGTCTCTATGTCATCATACCATAACAAACCTAAATCTTTAAAATAACAAGTAATTATTTGCAAACTGGAAAATATATAGTAGCTATATATGGTCATGTTTATCTTTATTTTCCTACATGTTAAAAGTATCAGATTTCAAAACATTTAATTAAATGAGTCACTGTTCCTTTTTCATTTAACTTTTTTCTTCTACATTTCAGTCCAGTAAAAGTGTCCTGAGGACATATTGTATAGCAGATATAATGAGCAAAGACCCATTAGGCTGAAAAAGCACACACGCCAAAAAAAAAAAAAAAAATCTGAGAGAAGCAGATATATAGCTGTACAATTTTAATTTATTCACAGCATTTCTCATGAATGTTTGTGCAAGCTGTGAGCAAGTTGTTTCAGTGTCTCAAAGGAATTGAAGGAATAAAGAAGAGACATTTGGCCCAGTCTGGTATTTAGAAAAGGCTCTTTGTCTTACATAAATATTACATTGCATCTTGAAGGATAAGTAGAAATTAACTAGAAAAAAAAGTTTTAAAGGACATTCTGAGAAGAAAGAACAAATGTTACTGGGCATGCTGCTATGTGTTTTATGTTTGCTCTATATAAAGTGCATGTTAAAATTTAATTGCTGGCCAGGTGTGGTGGCTCACTCTTGTAATCCCAGTGCTTGGGAGGCTGAGACAGAAGAATTGCACAGATTCAAAGCCAGCCTCAGCTACTTAGTGAGGCTCTCAGCAACTTAGTGAGACCCTGTTTCCAAATAAAATATAAAATAGGTCTGGGAGTATAGCCCAGAGGTAGAAAAGCCTCTGGGTTCCACCCTCAGTACCTAAATAAATAAATAAATAAATAAATAAATAAATAAATAAATAAATAATGTTCTCCCTAATATGTAAAAGCTAGGGAGAAAATTGCTCATAGGAGGAACTCTAGACAAAGAAGGAGAAACCATAGATGAGCAAATACATTGACCTAAATGAGGAGAATGGGAGGGGGAAGAGGGAAATTCACTAATGTACATGATGTATATTCACAAATATATTAAAGTCAATCACTAAGCCAAACATGAGAAGGAGGGAGGGGAAAGGGAATATGGTGGGAATTGGGGAAGGGCTAAATGATGTGATGTGTGCATGTGTGCTTCTACCATTTTGTACCCCATTAAGATGTATAAATACAATGAACCAATAAAAAATGTAAAAATGAATAAATATACTTTAATTGGTACATTGTGATCACACAACATATTAATGTTTTTTGTGCTAAAAACATACATGTATGTAGCACATGGTGCATTTTCTTTTGGATTCCACCCTGCTTCTACCTCATCACTATTTATAATATTGAAATTGGTATTAATAGCTTCAGTAATGTACATAGGATTGTTTGAACTAATTCCGTCATCAAGTCTTCTCCCTCCCTATCCCAATTCCCTCCCCAAATTTCCTTCTACTATTTCTACTATTTTCTCTCCTCGTTTATTTCAAGTCTTTTTTGTTTTTGGTTTTTTTTCTGTCTTCTACATATGAGAAACTATGCAACCTTCACTTTCTGACACTGACTAATCTTAGCTCAATATCCTCTAGTTCCATTTATTTTCTTCTTTTTAATTGATGCATTGTAGTCATACATCTTAATGGAATACAAGATGGTAGAGGCATACATGCACACAATTTAGCTCTTATTCAATTCCCACCCCATTCCCTCTCTTCTTCCTTTTTCTTATGTTTGGCTTAGTGATTGATATGTTTATGAATATGTGTCACGCACATTAGGGAATTTTCCTCTCCTCCCTCCCATCCCCCTCATTTGGATCACCTTATTTGCTTATCTATGGTTTCTCCTTCATCTAATGTTCCTCCTATGACCCTTTTTCTCCCTAGTTTCTATATTTAGGAAAAGCATATAATTTTTTTACTTTTTGAAATTGACTAATCTCACTTAGCATAATGTTCTCCAGTTTCATCTATTTCTCTGCAATAACATAATTTTTCTCTGCAAGTGACATAATTTTGTTCCTTTTTATGACTGAGTAAAATTCCATTGTGTACATATTCCATAGGTTTATAATCCATTTATCTATTGATGGACAGCTTGGCTGGTTCCATAGTTTAGCAATTATTAGTTGTGCAGCTATTAACATAGATACACGTGCATTACTGTAGTAGTTTGATTTCCATTCTTTTGGGTAGATACCCAGAAGTGGTATTGCTGGATCATATGGTAGGTCCATTCTCACTTTTCTGATGATCCTCCATACTGCTTTTCATCCATTTTTTTTTGCAAATGACAAAATTTTATTCTTTATGGCTGAATAAAATTCCATTGTGTGCATATAGCATAATTTTAACTCAATCTGTCGACAGATGATAAATTATTGATAAATTATCAGTTATTGCAGCAGCTAGCTGAGGTAGAAAATTACTTTTCAATATTTTTCCAGTTTTTCTAGTTTGTTCTGGGGCAGAGGGGTTTATAAGCTCTCAGTCTTTTGTTGCAGTAAGTGGAACTTCTACTAAGTTTGATCCCATATGTTCTCACAACAAAATGCACATGTCCTTAATTCTGTATGTCTATTCTATCTCTTTGGCCATAAAAATATAGGTACATTTCCATAATTATGAGCAGTAAAAGCAAAGATTATGAGAATATTTTGATGCTTTAGGACTTGTACTTAATATCATGTTAAGGGAAAAAGACAAATAATAATGCATGAACACTATTATTTTAGTTATATATGACACAATATTAATAGTAATTATCTTTGAATAAAAGATGAATTATTTTAGTTTACCCAAAATTTGATAATAAATATTGAATGAAATTTAAAATATTAAAATAGGAAGCCAGGCATAGTGGTGCATGCTTGTACTCCCAGTGCTTGGGAGGCTGAGACAGGAGGATCACACAGGTTCGAAGCCAGCATCAGCAACTTAGGATCTCAGCAACTTAGTGAGACCCTGTTTCCAAATAAATTATAAAATAGGTCTGGGGTATAGGCCAGAGATAGAAATCCCCTGGGTTCCACACCTCCAGTACCACAAAAAAATTAAAATAGGGACTTCCAGAAAGATGGCAACCAAGGGAAGCAGCACATACCAGTCCTGTTGACACCCAATCTCCATTTCCTTTAAAACAGAAATCTACAGAGTCAGAAAATACTACCAGTAGAGGAATAACATGATAGGTAAAAGGCAGCAGGGAAAAAAGGTTAGAAGACTAATAAGAGAGCAGAAGAGAAACCCTCCCACCTTGTGGTGGTGGGCACCATGGCAGTGCCATCTTGCCTCACTGAGACAAACAAAAAACAGGAAAACAGAGACAAACAAGAAAACAACCAAGGACCTGAAATTAGCAGCTGCAGATCATCAGAATTGTAAGCCATCTGTTATTCTTCTGCAAACACTGGCTACATCTTGCAGCAGTGGTAGCCAAGCTCACCACACCCCCAGGAATCCAGAGGAGAGTTCAACAACACCAGAAACCCACTTGCTGTCTGGCCACAGGTGCCATGGTGGCACCATCTTGCCTCACTGCACCTGATTCCAGAGACAAACAGAAACACAACCAAGGACTTTAGGTAAGCAGCTGCAGATCATCAGAATTATAAGTCATCAGTTCCTCCTCTGCAAACACCATTTACAACTTGCAGAAGTGGCAGCAGAGTCCACTACACCATCCAGAGATCCAGAGCAGCACTTCACATCACCATAAGTGAACCCACCATCTCCATGGGAGAATGCCCAGCACGGCACCCTCTGGAACTCACACAGTTGCAATAAATGCCCTTGGTCTGAGACTTTGCAGTTCAACCTGGCAAAGGTGGGAGTGGAGTCTACAACTAGCAGCAATGGTGGCCAAGCTTACCATGTCCTCCAAAGATTCAGAATGGTGCTCAACAACACTATAAGTGGAGCCAAAGTCCTTGCAGGAGAATACCCAGAGTGGCACCCCCAGGGATTTGTGCAGCTGCAATAAACTCTCTGGATCTGAAACTTTGCAGTTCAACCTGGCAAAGGTGGGGTTGGAGAACAGAGACTCTTTCATTGAGTTTGGTCTCAGAAGTATCCACCACCTACAGAGGCAGAGAGAGACTGAGACTCCATATCTGTGCAAAGTGTAGAGGGTGACATGTGCTTAACACTAGATCCAGCCCCATTATTACCAGCTATCTGCAGAAACTGAGAAAGACTCAGAGAATCAGGCTTGCAGCAGGAATGGTGCTGGTGACATTTGGTGTCTGCACAGAGAGAGCCTGCAGAGGCCCAGTCTGCTAAATATTCTTTTATTTGTAGAGTTGCATTAATTTGTTGATAGTGTTGTTTAGGGTTTTTTTTCTGTGTGTGATAATGTGTGTGCCTGTTTAAATCTTTTCCTAAACCCTCTCCTAAGCTTCTTCCCTTGTACATACCTACTCAACTCTCTTCTCTCTATCCCTTTTCTTTCTTTTTTCATTTTTTCTTTTTCTCTCTTCCTTGTCTTGTATTAAATCCACTTCATAACATTATACTAGAAACTCTACATCAGTTACTAGAATACTACATATTCGCTATCTCTAATATCTAATATATTCTACCTTACCAAATTCATACCCTCATTCTATTTGATCCTATCTGAGACTTTACCTTATTCTTGCATATATGAATTTGCTTCCCTCCTCACTCAATCTACACTGTTGAATACAATACAACTTGCTTTTGGAAATACCAGCTGAAACCTAGAGACTGAGATAAATCTATCAAAAGCAACATATACAAACTTCTGAAATCATGACAAGGAGGAACTACAAGGAAGCAATAAGCTCCCGCAACACCACATAACAGAATCTGACAACACAGATTTTCAGAGATCTCCAGAAGGTCAATTCAGGAATGTAACTGTAGAAATAATATAGGACTTCTGAAAAGAATTTAAAAAGAGTCTAAAGGAAATAAAGGATGCAATCACCAAAGTAAAGGCATCAATTCAAACTATAAATAATCAATTAGACCACATGGAGAATATAATCTTGCTCCTAGAAGATGATCACTCCAAAAACGAATGCCAGTATATAACTTAGAAAAACCAATTCTACAGCATGAATTGAACACTGAAGAAATATGGGCCCATTTTAAAAGAGCTTACCTAAGAATAATTGGCAAATAAGAGGGGAAAAATATAATACTAAAGGAATCAATAATTTTTTCAAAGAAGTAATATCAGAAAATTTTCCAAAAATAGAGCAAGGGGCCAATACACAGGTACAGGAAACTTATAGAATCCCCTTTAGACAATATCAGAGAAAAGGTTCAACACACCACATAATAGTCATATTGACCAATTTAAAAGCCAGGGAGAGAATCTTAAAGACAACAAAAAGAGAAGACCAACTGACATTCAGAGGCAAACCAATTAGAATCACTCCAGACTTCCCAAACCAAGTCATGAAAGCTAGAAGGGCCTGGAATAGCATATTCCAAATTGTGAAAGAAAACAACTTGCAGACAAAAATTTCCTACTCAGCAAAACTATCTCTTACTTAGACAGGAAAATTAAAATCTTCCACGACAAACATAAGCTGAAGAAATTTATATTTCCAAACCAGCATGAGATAAAATACTCAAAGAGATCAACTGCAAAAAAGAAATAAGTAATACATGCCAGAACAATAGAAACAATTTCCAACCAGAAAACAACTAAGCAAAGAAGAACAAACAATACTTCAAACAGAAGTTAAATCTCAATATGTTAAGAATTAAAAATCATCTCTCAATAATCACATGGAATATAAATGGCCTCAACTCCCTAATAAAAAAAAAACAAAAAGTGGCAAAATATAAACCAGAATACAGCTATCTGCTGCCTTCAAGAAACATACCTCACAATTAAAGATAGTAGCAAACATAAGGTAAAGGGCTAGAGCAAGGTAATCCATACCAATGAAACTCAAAGACAAGCAGGAGTAGTTAACTATGATATCAAACAAGCTAGACTTCAAGCCCAAACTTATTAAAAGAAACAAAGCAGGTCATTTTTACTGGTAAAAGGAAAATTTTAACAATAGTAAATAATGATAGTCAACATTTATACCCCAAACATAAGTGTAATGACTTTCATAAAACAAACTCTTTGTGACATTAAGTCACACATAAATCTCAATGCAATAATACTGGGAGACTTCAACATGCCTCATACCACTAGACTGGTCTTCTAGACAAAGGGTTGGTAAAGATACCTCAGACCTAAATAATACCATCAACCAAATGGACCTATTAGTCACATATAGAATATCCCACCCAACTACAGCAGAGTTCACATTTTTCTCAGCTGCTCATGGAATCTTCTCCAAAACAGGTCACATCCTGGGCCACAAAATGAGCACTAGAAAATTCAAAAAATGTGACATAGTTCCCTGTGTCTTTTTAGGCCATAATGGAATGAAACTAGAAATCAACTATAAGAAGACCCAGAGAAACCATATAAACATGTGGAGACTGAACACCATACTGCTGAAAGAAGAATGGGTCATAGAAGTAAGAAGTGAAATCAATAAATTTCTAAAAACAAATTAAAATAGAGATATAAATATTAAAACCTCTGGGACACTTTGAATATAGTATTAACAGGAAAATTCATAGCACTGAGTACTAACATCAGAACAGAAAATCACCAAATAAATAACCTAATGACACACCTCAAAGCCATTGAAAAACAGGAACAATCTAACCCCAAAGCCAGAAGAAGACAGAAAATTATAAAAATCAGAGCAGAAATCAATGAAGTAAAGAATAAAATAAATTAAGAAAATCAATAAAACCAAAAGCTGGTTTCTCAAAAAAATTAAAAAGATAAACCACTAGCTAAATTAACCAAAAAAGTGAGAATCAACCCAAATTATGAAGATAAGAGATGAAAAAGGAGATATTACTATTGACAGTGTAGAAATCCAAAGGATTATCAAAAACTATTTGAAAAACTATACATCAACAAAATTGAATATCTGGAGAAAATTGACAACTTTCTAAATAAATACAACCTGCTAAACTGAGTCAAGAAAATATAAAAAATTTAAATCAGCCAATAGCAATCAAAGAGATTGAAGCAGCAACATCAAAGAAGAGCACAGGACCAGATGGTTTCCCAAGTGAATTCTATAAAACCTTTATAGAAAACCTATCCTGATACTTCTCGATCTATTTCATGAAATAGAAAGCAATGGGACTTTCCCAAATATACATTAATACCCAAACCAAATAAAGTCAGCTCAAGAAGGAAAACTACAGGCCTATATCTTTGGTGAACTTAGATACAAAACTGCTAAACAAAATACTAGCAAAATGCATCCAAAACCACATCAAGAAAATCACACCATTACCTAGTAGGGTTCATTCCTGGGATGCAAGGCTGGTTCAACCTACAAAAATCAATCCATGTAATTCATCACATAAACAGAAACAAAGATAAAAAAATCACAAAATCATTTCAATAGATGCTGGAAAAGCATTTAATAGAATTTAACATTCATTCATGTTAAAACCACTGCAAAGAATTAGAATAAAAGAAACATACCTCATCATAAAGGCAATCTATAATAGGCCCACAGCCAAAATCATATTAAATGGAGAAAACTTTGAGAATTTCACCTAAAAACAGGAATAAGACAAGGATGTCCATTATTACAAGTTCTTTTTAATATAGTACTTGAGACTCTAGCCAGAGCAATAAGGCAAGAAAAGGAAATCAAAGGAGTACTAATAGGAAAAGAAGAACTCAAACTTTTTTGCAGATGACATGACAGTATACTTAGAAGACCCAACAAAATCAACCAAAAGGCTTATGGAACTTATCAACAAATTCAGCAAAATGTCTGTATACAAAATCAATCTTAAAAAATTGGAAGCATTTCTGCATATAAACCATAAATCCACTGAAAAGAAAACACTTCCACTCAGGATTTCCCACAAAAAAAATAAATAAAATACTTAGGAATAAAATTAACCAAGGAGGTAAAAGACCTCTACAAAGAAAATTATAAATCACTGAGAAAAGAAACTGAAGAAGACCTTAGAAAATTGAAATATCTTCCATGTTCATAAATAGGCATAATAAATATCATTATCAGAAGAAGAATGGGAACAAACTTACCATATGATCCAACAATATCACTTCTAGGTATCTACCCAAAAGAAAGGAAACCAAACCATCAAACTAATGTATGCATATCTATGTTCATAGCTGTGCAATTCACCATTGCCAAACTATGGAACCAGCCAAGATATTCATCAACAGATGAATGGATTACAAAACTATGAGATATTTACACAATTCAATTTTACTCAGCCATAAAGTTAAAAAAATTACATAATTTATAGGGAAATGGATGAAACTGGAGGACATTAGGCTAAGTGAGATTAATCAGTCACAAAAAATAAAAAAATCTAATGCTCTCCCTAATATGTGGAATCTAGGGAGAAAATGGGTCATAGGAGGAATTCTAGACAAAGAAGGAGATACCATAGATGAGCAAATAAAGCAACCTAACTGAAGGAATCTAGGGGGAAATTCTTTCATGTACATGATGTACTTTAATGAACATATCAATATTAATCACTAAGCCAAATATGAGAAGGAGGGAGTATGAGGGAATGGGGTGGGAATTGGGTAAGGGCTAATTGGGTGATGTGTGCATGTATGTCTCTACCATCTTGTATCCCATTTAGATGTATGACTACAATACACCAATACAAAATTAAAAGAAGAAAAATTATTAAAATAATATTGACCAACTTCCTGATTTCCTTTCATTTGTATTCATCCAGACTTATATTCCAAATGGTTTGCATTAATGTGTTTAAGCATTAAGAATAAAAAATAACAACATAAAACAATATGTACACAAAAAATAACTAAGTTTATGATACACTATTAGGTAAAATACTGATTCTTCTACAAAATTTGCTTTCCAGTTTTTCTTTGTCTTGAAAGTGCTGCTACCTAGGATAATGGAGATTCCATCTTTCCTCATCTATAGCTTACTTCACTCTTTTTTGTGCATATTCTCTATTTCTCTCTCTCCATCCCTTTCTGGATCTCATTTTTGTCTTCCTCATCCCCACTTCTATTACTATACTGATGGTGAAATATGTAACTCCAAGATACTAGTAATTCTCCATGTAGTTATTAAAGTACTCAGTAAATCCTCAAATTTTATCAAGTACTTTGAGAGAAAAACAAAGATATAAATTTGATGTTTTCTTCCTTCAAGGAGATTACCTTTATGTAGGCTACAATTTACACATATTTCTACAAGAATTCTGGATAATAAATTTTGTATAAAACTATGAAGGAACTGTGTTAAAAGGAAAAATTATGAGAATTATAATATTTGTATGCAATTTCATGGATAAAAAGAACAATTTCAGTTTAATTGAAATTTGTATTACATGAGGAGTAAAAAGACAAGGAGACTAAGAGATACAACTTCTTTGTCTCGATTTTATTTGTTCCCAACATTTATGCTTTATTATAGTATTCTTCCTATCTGTGAATGTGATTTCATATTCATGGATATCTCTAGACCAGTCTGCCCACAGTCATATGATTGTATTGAACTCCTTTCTGCCATAGCCAGAAAGACATGTGCCTACATATGGCTATTAGAGGTAAGAAGTCAACCTAGCAAATATGGGTATGTATCTTTCAAAGTATTTACTTTAAGTCATTTGACATGCAGTGCTAATAACCAAATAAATTTTAGATATTTTAAAATTTGAATGTAAACACCACCAATCGGGTTATTGTTCTACAAGGAATGTTTATTAACACAGATTAATTCAAACTTATTTGAGTGAAATCTTGTTATATTATTTGAAGGATCTTAAAAATATGATTTCTAGTCTGATTAATTACTATAAGAACTCTCCTCATTTCATATACATGCTCAAAGAGACAGTACTTTTTAAGAACTGCACTTTGGAAACAGAGTAAGTATTAGTCCAAACTCTCATGATTGGGAATTGCTCTAGTAAATGGTAGATCATTCAAATATACAGAAGTGTTTTCTTTCCATTAGCTAAATTATTGATTACAAAGTAATGTACAATAAAAATAAGATAATGTTTAAAAACCATACAGATAAACTGTGTTGCAAACACTAACCCAAAATGAGAAGTTTTCTATTAAAGATCTGCTGTGAAAAAAACATGCAGACAAAATTTCCCTAGATAGAAAGGATGGAGATTTTATTTTCTTTTTGTTTGCATCATTGCTGCCCAGTTTAGGGTAGGTATTCAATAAATAACAAATGAATGAACAATTTATTAGCTTATATCACTGTTCTTTCTATTTTCCAAAGCGGTACTGTAGAACATCAAAGTCCTGAATGAAAACAGTGTTAGTAATCATATAACTTGTATCATTCTGGGTTAGGAAAAAAGTAATGCTTGTTTTTCCATTCTACTTCTTAGGTCCATACATATGCAAAAAGGAGAAAACAACACTCTCTCCCTCTTGAGGTGGCCTGAGTTTCCCCTTCAATGTGTGTCCCCCATTTTTCTGAAAAAGAAAGAAAGAAAGAAAGAAAGAAAGAAAGAAAGAAAGAAAGAACGAACAACTCTGTCTTTGTCTCTGGAAAAAAGGAAAAAAGAAAAGACTGAATTGCTCAAATTTATTTTTAAACTATATATTGTCTCTGGTTAAATTATGACCAAAGAAGTCTTTAAGACAAGCATTAATAAGCTTATTTGAGCTCTCAGAATCCACTAAGGGAGAATTAGAGTAAAATAGGGAAGGAAAAAGTCCATAAAAAGAAATTAGAAGCCAGACATGGTGGTGTGCACTTGTAATCCCAGTACTCGGGAGGCTGAGACAGGAGGATTGCAAGTTCAGAGCCAGCCTCAGCAACTTAGCAAGGACTTCCACTATTTAGTGTGATTCTGCCTCAAAATAAAAAAAAATGAGCTGGGGTGTAGCTCAGAGGTAGAATGCCAATGGGTTCAATCCCCAGTACCACAATAATAAAAAAATAAATAAAAAGTAATTAATAAATAAATAATAAGTAATAAAAAAAAGATCTGAGAAACTAAGACTTAGCCTCACTAGTGAATTCTAAGAAACAGTATAGAACATAGCTTAGAGTTATACTGACTCAAGAGAAAGAGGGCTGATGTTATCTACCAATCTCTGGTAACCCCTGATTGAAGGTGGCTTCTTGGGGATTATAACTCCCTGAAAACCTCATGTCTTGCCTACAGTATGGTCTGGAAAGTCTCCAGAGGGGAGTGAAAGCTTCTGGTCAGTTATTCCTGCTTAGAACCTGAAGGTCAGCATGCCCAGGAACCAACCTGCTGAAGGGACAGGCCAGCCTCTACTAAACACACCTTGGAATAAATTCTTAGAAGACAGAATTCACAATTCAAATTGGCATCATGCAATAGTCACATAAAGAGGTACTGACTATATGTGTAAAAGAATAAAGGCATGCATATTAAAATCTAAAATTTTATTTTATTTTATTTATTTTGTGGTAATGGTGATAGAACCCAGGAACATTCTACCTGAGCTACATCCCCAGCCAGAACCCAGGGGCATTCTTCCTCTGAGATACAACCCCAGCCTGAATTTTTATTCTTTATTTTATAACAGGGTCTCACTAAGTTGTGGAGGGCTTCGCTAAGTAGCTGAGGCTATTGGAGAACTGTCTCAGACTCCTGTCTCAGACTTGCAGGTATTAGGAATACAAGTGTGTGCCACCACGCCCAGCTCTAAAATAAAATTTTATTTAGAGCTGGGCGTGGTGGCACACGCTTGTAATCCCTGCGCTTGGGAGGTGGAGACAGGAGGATCGCGCAGGTTCGAAGCCAGCCGTGCTGGCTTAAAAGACCCTGTTTCCAAATAAAAATATATATAAAAAATAGGTCTAGGAGTGTAGCCCGGAGGTAGAAGGGTTCCAGGAACCCCAGAACCACCAAAAAATAAATAAATAAATAAATAAGTAAATAAATATTTAAATTAATTTACTTTTAAATGTAAAAGCTTTCATATTTAGAAGCCAGAGAGAAATTAGGAAAGAAAAATGACTTAAGAATAAGAAATGAGGCCAGTAGAATAATGAAAAGGGATGGGAGGGGGAGAAGAAGAGAGAAAAAGGAGGCTTGAGGAAGGAAACAGACCACGTAATATGCCCATTTATTAAAGTATCATAACAACATTACAAGTATATGGAGAGACCAGAAGGGTAGTGTATGGGGTTAGGAGGGATGTACATCAATAGACAGTGTGGGCATACACTATGTGAAATATATCACTTTGTGAAACCCACTACACTATATAATTATATTGTATCAATAAAATTATTTTAAAAATTGCTTCCTGTTTAATAACCCCTTCTTCTTTAGGAAATCTAAACAGTAACATCATTCTCAGATTTCAGTTTTAATGCCTTTTATTTGCTTAACCTAGAGAAGAGACTAGTTTGCAAGGGAAAATATTAGAAGAGGCCATAAAAGGATAGATCAGACAGAAGCCAAAGTCCTAGCTTCCCTAGAAAATAGTTACCTTGTCTCCAGGGAACAGAAAACATGGGGAAAGAATTTCTCCAGAAAGATTTTTAAAGGTAGAGCTTAAAAAGTAATCTCTGAACGTTGTCATTCCCTTGCCTAAACCAGTTTTCTTTTATTTTATTGGTTGCATTCAAATAAGAGAGAAACCAACATTATTAAACTTTCTTATGCATGACTCTTGGTACATTTCTCTAGTAATTTTTAAGGTCAGTTTCTAGAATGTGGAAAGGTTTTGGCCACTTGGGCACTTTAATATGTACCTTCAAACAGTCCTCTAGAATAACTGTACCAACATACAGTATGTGAGCACCCAGATATCCACGTTTTTTTCAAGACCTACTTTTTCTAATCTTAGACAACTAATAAACAATAAGTCTAAGTTACTTTAGTTATTTAGGTTGCTGGGTCACCCATATTTCCTTATAATTTTGCTTTTTGTGTTAAATGATTTATATAATAACTATACACCAAATATATTGAGTTCTGCTATATAATATATGTTAAAATAGTTTTTATAATTTGCCTTTTAATTTTGTGCAGGTAGTTTGTTAATATACAGGATGGTCAGATTGATTAGAAACTTCTATGAAGTCCTATGACTATACAGAAAGGATAGTCTATGTTTAACTGCATAAACATACAAATTTTTAAATTTATAAAATCCACCCAGGCATGGTGGTACACACTTGTATTCTCAGCATTAGGAGGCTGGCAGGAGGATCATGGTTTGCAGCCTTCCTCAGCTACTTAGTGAGGTCCTTTACAACTTGGTGAGACCCTGTTTCAAAAAAAAATTAAAAACTAGGTCTGGGGGTATAGCTCTGAAGTAGAATGCCTCTGGGTTCCATCTCCAGTACCAACCACAAAGAAAATAAAAAATAAAAATAAAAATCATCTTAGTTCATATGCTTTCTCAGCTACTTTTATTGTTTTATTGGTTTATGTTCAATTCCAATCCAACTACAATTTAGGATTTTGTGTGAGGTAACATGATAGCATACTTTGCATTTGTTTCAAATTAAACTGTTAAAGGTTTTCTATATTATGAGCATTTCTTATGGTGTTACATTCTGTTAAAAATAGCTCCCACTAGATCCTAGAATAATATTTTATTCTACAATAATATTTAGGCAAATATAGAGTTTTAGGTCAACATTTATTTTTGATTACTATTTTTGTGGATCAATCTACCATGTTGATAAGATATTAGGAATATTTCTTTTCAAATAAGTTGGGGTGGAGAAGAAAATTCTTGCTGCACAAATTCTATTTTTGTATTTAGCATCTTAACAAATAAAAATAAAAGATTTACCAACCTGGGCATGGTGGTGTATGCTTGTAATCCCCGCGCTTGGGAGGCTGAGACAGGAGGATCGCATAGGTTCAAAGCCAGCCTCAGCTACTTAGTGAGGCTCTCAGCAACTTAGTGAGACCTAAATAGGTCTGACAGTATAGCCCAGAGGTAGAAAGCCCCTGGGTTCCATCCCCTGTACCACCAAAAAAAAAAAAAAAAAAAAGATTTACCAAAAAGGGCTCAGTTTGTGTTAGTTATAAATGTTATGATTGCTTAGAAAAAAATAGCTAAGAGCCAGGCATGGTGGCACATGCTTGTAATTCCAGCGGTTGGGAGGCTGAGACAGGAGGATTGCAGGTTTAAAGCCAGCCTCAGCTACTAGGTGAGGCCCTCTGCAACTTAATGAGATCTTGTTTCCAAATAAAAAAATATATAAAATAGGTCTAGGAGTGTAGCCCAGAGGTAAAAGGCCCCTGGGTTCTATCTCCAGTACCACACACACACACACACACACAAAAAAAAAAAAAAAGCTAAAAGAAATTATAAATAAAAATGTTAGAAAAAATTTAAATGCAGTAAACTCGATGGATATTTATGTATAAAAATATATTACCCCTAGTTTCATAAAGAAAAAAATTTGATAGTGTGTGTGTGTGTGTGTGTGTGTGTGTGTGTGTGGTGTTTTATTGTTTTTTTTAATTTTTTTATTGGTGCATTATATTCATACATCATATTGGGGTAAAAAACTTGTGTTGACATACATGTACACATCACCAATTTAACCCTTACCCAATTCCCACCCCATTCCCCCCCTATCCCTCCTTCCCTTGCTTGGCTTTGTGGTTGACTTCAATATGTTTAAGTACATTGTGTATTTTAGAAAATTTCCTTATTTCCCCTTCCCATCCCCTCATTTAGGTCGTCTTGTTTGCTCCTCTATAGGATTTCTTTTTCATCTAGAGTTCCTCCTATGACCCGTTTCTCCTTAGCTTTCACATATTAGGGAAAGCATCTGATTTCTTATTTTTTTGTGACTAACTAATATTGGTAATGAAACCCAGGGCATCATGCATGCTAGTCAAGCACTCTATCATTGAACCTCATCCTCAGCCTTGAACTTGATTTTTTAAGAAAATGTTCAACTGTGTATTGATTGAAAAAAATGCATTTTTGCTGGGCTAGCCAAAATAATACTTAATATGCACTGTTTTGTGCTTACAAAATCAGGAAAAAATGCCCCTAACCCATAGATTCATTCTGATTTTGCTATAACTTGGAAAACTATCACTAAAATTAACAGGTAGTTACATAGTCTCTGGTTTAAAAAAAAACAAGCTACCTATTATATGATCTATCACATATATATGACATGACTGCCAAGAGAATGAACGCTTAACATTCCTTCCATCCCTGCATAGCTATGTTTGCCATCATCAGCCTTTGCATGTTTTTATGATTGATGATAGATACTGTTTGACCTTCATTATTCATGATTCCATAGTTGCAAACTCACCTACTCAGTAAAGCTTATTTGTAAAGAAAGAAGCAACATTCGGGACGGTTTTGCAGTCATTTATAAATATATACAGATAAACATACACATTTCCAGAGGGAATTGACAAAGGAGATGCCTTGTCTTCTGTTTCAGCTCTCATGTTTTTAATAAATATCCTTTGCATGGTCTATTTACTGTTATGTGTTTTGAATTTTTATTTATGATTTTACTTTTTAAAGCATAATCCCACAACATGATGCTGTCCAGAGTTTCTAAGCACAAGAAGGCTGTGATGTACTTTGGGGAAATATGTGTATGTTAGGTGAGCTTTGATTGAGAATGAGTTATAGTACTGGTGCCCATTCATTCAATGTTAATGAGTCAACCATATATATACACACATTAAACAAGGTGTCTTTAAAAAGGAACACAAATAAAACAAGGTTATATATTGAATGGCTGACAAATACTGTAACTAGAGGCTCCCTAGGAGCAATGGTTCAGTATTTGTTAATGTAGTATATTAATTTAGAACTGACTCTAAATTGCATCTGGAATTCTAGCTAAAACAGTCCCTGGAAAAATGTAGTTTTCAGCTATCCAATCAATGCATGCTAAAAGAATGCTTGTTAAGTAAGCTAAGCCAGAAAGCCTACTTAGTGACAGCAAAAACTAGAGTAGGGAACACACTGTAAGGTAGTGTTTACAATCCTCTGGTACTCGGGCCTTTATCTAACACTTCTTTCTTGAATGTGGGCAGGACATAAGACTTGCCTAAGCAAAGGAATATGGCAAAGGTGAGGGATTAAGCTATAATATTTACGACTGTCTTAATAGCAGCCTTGATCCAGGGATCCTTCTTGTTGGCTGGGTGAAGAAATCATCCATGTTGAGAAAGCCAACACAAAAGCTGGAGACAGCCTCTAGGCACTGTGAGTGAAATCCAGGTACAGTCATCTTCAAGCTGGGCCCCTAGTCATAAAATTGCAAGAAGGTGAATTCCACTGAAAGCCTGATTTAATAACAGAAACCAATTCTTCCTTGGTCAATCCCACAAGTGAGAACAGTCTTCCTGATACCTCGACTGTGGTCTTCTGAGTTCCTAAGCAGAGTATTATGCTAAGCTGTACTCTGGCTCCTGACTCAAATAAACTGGGAGACAATATAGGAATATTGTTTTATACAACCAAATATGTGATGACTGTTATGTATCAATAGAGAACTAATACAACTATCTAAGAATAAACATAATGAAAGAGGTGCAAAACTCTTATGGGGAAAGTTTGATTCATTATGAGAAAGAAATAGTATAAATATAGCAATCTCATACTAATAAATACCTACATAAAATACAATTATCTTTTAAATCAAGAGTAATTTTGTGGAAATTTTTAAATTAAAATATATGGAAAACAAAGAGGCAAGAATATCCAGCATAATTTTGAAGAAGAAAGTAGGGGAACATATCACATGAAACAGAGAGATACTATAATATTAGAATGATTAACATAATTGGTATTAAGGTGTTTCAAAATTATCTATCTACCCATCTATGTGAATACATAATATGCAACTGACAATGCATTACAAAAGTTAGGAAATGTTAGATTATTCAATATATTAGAATGCTTACTTATGAATTCAGAAAAAGATAGTATTTCTATACTATACATATACAAAATTTTCAAACAAATAATAGACTTAAATAGAAAAATTAATCTTTAATACCTTTAGAAGAAAACAGTGGAAAATATATTAATGATCTAAGGATAGAGATAATCTTTTAAATCAAGAAGAAATACAAATTACAAAGAAATGGTTTCATAAGTATTTAGACTACAGTAAAATTTTAAGCTTCTGTTAAAAAAGGTGAAAAGACAAACCACAGACTGAAAAAATTATGTAAACTTATAATTACTAAAAATCAGAATCTGTATTGTACAAAAATATTTATAACATACTGAGCAAGAGCTAAGCATCCCAAGAGCAGAAATGAGCAAAGACCATAGCAGCAAGTCACAGAAGATAAGACCAGAGTGGCCTACTAATAATGTGTGGTGGTCCTCGATTAAATTATTAGTGACTAGCTGGGTATAGTGGCACATGCTTGTAATCCCAGTATTTGGGAGGCTGAGACAGGAGGATCGCTTGTTTACAGCCAGCCTCAGCTACTTAGTGAGGCCCTCTGCAACTCAGTGAGACCCTGTTTCAAAATAAAGAATAAAAAATAGGGCTGTGTGTAGCTTGGAGGTGGAATGCCCCCTGGATTTCATCCCCAGACCTGCAAATTAATAATAATTATTACTAGTGGCAAGCCTTCCCTTCCTGTCATAGTTATATGCACCCATGCATTTTTTTCTGGTCTCATGGGGGTGGGTTATTTCTCCACTTTATGAAAGGGAGACTCAGCTAAGTATCTATCTTGGTCAGTGGAAGATTAAAAAATGGCCACAAATAAGGACTTGAAATGTCCCTGGAGGAAGAAGACTTGCACTCTTGTACTCTTGCCTTTGCTGCAATAAGAGAATCACTGTTTGTCCCAGTGGCTAAGGGAGGATGAGACACATGGACCAGAATTGGATCCACATTTATGCACCCTAAAACAGAAACACAACAGTTGGCTGCAGACTCATAATAGTGAGTTCAGAGTGGTTGGTGACCCAATATTACTGCAACAGTAGCTAACTGCTATACATATAAAAAGATCATCATTAATAAAATATTATTTCATTAATAAGAAAATACTGAAGTCACAATGGAAATTAACCATTTCCATTCACTGGATTGGCATTAACACTTTGAAAACTTTGACAATAATATACAATGTTGAACTAGTACAGCTTCTACATATAAAGCCAAGAAATTCTTGCACCTGTGCACAAGAAGACATGTACAAAGCATATTTATTATAACATGATTTGTAACAGAAAAAGATAAATATAAATATTTCTCAATAGGTAAATGGATTAATGCAGAATAATGTCTGCCATATGGAAAGCAGTAAAACAAAAAATCATAGCCATAACATTTCAACATTTAAAAAATCTTGAAAACAATGACAAGCAATAAAAATAAGCTGCAGAAGAATACATACCTATGATTCTACTTCTATAATCTTCTAGGTCATTGAAACAATGCCACATTTAAGGATAGATACTGGTTTTGTATCTTCATAAAGCGATATTAAATTTGAAGACAGTATTATCAGAAAAAATTATACATGGGCATTTATTGATTGATTTAAACTTCAAAAAGCATATTTAACAAAATGATAAGATTCTAAAAGTTATGTGGTAGATAAACAGCTATTCATCATACGTAATCTCTGGACTTTTCACTATGCTTTAGCATTTTAGAATTTAAAACAAGAAAAGCATTGACTTTTGAGGCAAAAGACTTGCTCTACTCTGATGCCAACTCTGCCATTAGCTAGCCATGTGACCTTTGGCAAAACCTAACAGCTCCCTGGACCTTTTATGCTCTTATATGCAAAATAAATGTGTTGCATTAAGAGACCTTTACATTTCCTTGACCATTCAAATTGCAAAATATATTAATTTTTTAAACCTTGAAGTAACAGCTAATTTCAATCCATTACTCTGGAAGGAATTAAAAATATCCTCTTGTATATGCAAAACCATAAATAGTGCTGACCCCACGTAATTAGCTCAGCTCACAACTACACACTAAATTCCAAGATTATTAAAGCTCTAAAAGAATGTTCTAAAGGATTTTCATGACTATTAAACTGTTTATATTGTTCCCAAAGATAAAAATGTGTGTGAGTGTGTGCGCGCGCGCGCACACACACACACACACACACACACACACACGGCCATCATTTTACAAAAAAGAATAAGAGAGCAACATCTTTATGAATGTTTTGCAGAAATCTGTATATATCCTTAACAGGACCCAACCCACAGATCAATTTCCTATTCTTCGTTGACACAATGATGGACAGCTCTGGTAATTCAAGAAATATGACAAGTGAGGATTGGAAAACTACAGAAATAAATTGGTATCTTTTTTTGTATTGTAGACACAAAGAAAAGTGTCATTCTCAGTAAAAAAAAAAAAAGGACATGCTAAGCCTCAAGATTAAAATGAGTTTCCCTAATAGATTCATGAATTCGGCAGTAATAAAGTAACAATCCTTTTCCCTCTAGGTATATTTTATGTTTTTAGCTCCATTGTTTCAAATTATTAGTAGAAAACAGAGTTCTTTAGCTATACAATGTATTACATAAAATCTTTCCATACATAATACTTGGAAAACAAAGCAATTTAGACTACCTCTTTAGATTTTCAGACCTTCTGATATATGGGACTCCTATTGTGAAACATGCTTTATGCTCCAATTTCCTGCAAATTAATCTATGATGCTAGGGAAACTAGGTTGCTATAGAATTAACTTTCAGTGGTTTTCTGGAGACAACCATCTACAAACATTTATATATGGGTTGTTTATGGAAACAGCATAGTATGATATAGCCATGAAATAAAATATTTTCATGGTTAATATGTCTGTGTTTTTTTTTTTTTTAAATGCCAGACTAGCCAGGCATGGTGGCTCACGCTTGTAATCCCAGCATTAGGGAGGCTGAGACCGGAGGATCGCAGTTCGCAGACAGCTTCCGCTACTTAGTGAGGCCTTCTACAACTTAGTGAGACCCTGTTTCAAAATAAAGAATAAAATATAGGACAGAGGGTGTAGCTCAGAAGTCAAATGTTTCTAGGTTCCATCACCAGACCCGCAAAAAAAAAAAAAAAAAATGCCAGACAAAAAGAATACTACTCAATGAGAGTATAATTTATCATCATCTCATCATGCTGACTGGATACGTTGAGAATTTATTTTTGGTGTTGTTGTTTATTTTGTGGTACTGGGGATAAATATCATATTTATTTGTTATACAAATAAATATCATCACAGAGCACCTGACAAGAATGAGAGGAAGAAAAACAAACAACTGACGTGCCAAATTTCCTCCAATTGCTGACAGCCATTGCAGTTATCTGCACAAGATTCCATATATATTCAGAGAGAAGCAGTTATGGCGCAGTAGGTAGAAAATATGGGTTGGGTAGTTGCCACCAGAGCTTGAGTCCCACCATCACCACTTCACTAGCTCTTGTGTAATTTACCTAACCTCTCTAAGCCTCAGTTTCCTCAACTTTTTCTTCAACACTTTCCCCAAAATTCTTGCAAAATTGCTATTATCAGTTATTCTACAGCTAATAATAACTTTAAATATACATACATATATATATATATATATATATATATATATATATATATATATATATATATATATATATATATTGGTGGTACTGGGGTTCCTGGAAGCCCTTCTCCCTCTGGGCTACACTCCCAGACCTATTTTTATTTTTGGAAACAGGGTCTCTTAAGCCAGCACAGCTGGCTTTGAACCTGCGTGATCCTCCTGTCTCCGCCTCCCAAGCACAGGGATTACAAGCGTGCACCACCACGCCCGGCTAACTTTAAATATTTTTATATCTAAGCAATTCATGTCTATAACCACCTTTTAAAATTGG